>NW_027526385.1:155754713-156295462 GCF_048455015.1 Haemaphysalis longicornis
ATGTTGAGGTATCCGTGCAGCTGCAAGCCCCGGATGTTGACCTCTAGCACAGCGTCCGGGCAGGGCGACGGCACAGAAATCGCAAACTGAGAAATAATTAGCCGCTTCCAGTTTCTCGAATCGCGAGACAGCTTCTCTTCCTTCATCATAAACACACAACTTGAGGCAGAACGAAGCAAGATAGAGGTATTGCGAAATGGGTCGACAAAGGGCGGCAGTATCTATCTTCACAAAGACAACAGGGGCGGTATTTTCGCAACTGTCCGTTTTGAAAACGTCCCTTTTGAGTCTCTTTCATCGTGACGTACTTCAGGTTAAGCAGTGGGCGTTAACAGTAGGTTTGTTGCGCTTGCATTACGTCACTTCCGGTTGTTTGCTTTTAGCCAACCAGGCCTCGCCAAAAGGGACACTTTTGAAAGGGACGCGAAAGGGACAAAACTCGAGAATACCGCCCCTGATCACGTCGACGTTACCCCTATTTCGCTCGTCCATTCCACTGCGTCGGAAGATGCGGTTCCAGCAGAACGCCAGCTGCGGCCGCTGGTGTTTCCCAGTCGTCTTTCAAGCGCCACCCCATAGGTGTAAAACCCCAATTATTTAATATGTGACTCCGCAATTCAATCTCAGTAACAACTAAGCTTGCAACCCGTCACGCGCGGATTGCAAGGTGCTGAAATGCAATGTGTGGAGCAGCTCCGCTATGGTTGTACGTTCATTACTTGATTAGTTTTCTTATCGGGCCGGTGTTGCGGTCACGCTGTGGTTTATTACGAAAGAGAAACTGGTGACTGTAATACCTCGCGCTACACAGCGCGAAGTTTCAAGTTTCACGGCGCAACCGCCACAAGTTCTCCCTCACTGATGTGTTTACCTCTTGGCTTAGGCTTGCGTGTTCCTAACGGGGCGCAAAGAAAGGCGTCAGGGCGGCGCGCCGCTTCTTTCTTTCTCTCCAGGGATGCTATCACGGTGCTAGGAAAGGAGCTGAGGGCAACAGCAATGGGATGCCTCTCATTGGTCTATGGCGTGGGTTAACCGAGGTCAGCAAAACAAACAAACAAAAAAGCGGATTTTTCTCCACCTTGTGCCGTCGGTTGCACACCCTTTCTTTTTACTTTCACGCTCGCGCTTTTGTGCAGTCGCGCCAGCGAGGCGGCTCAGCGAAGAGGGAAAAAAATCGCCCTTCTGATGCATTTCTGACGCTGAACTCTGGAGTTTTTTTTTTATTCTTACTTTCATGACGTACGGTTTCCGTAAGAGCTCGAAAGCGCGGCAACGTTTTAATCGTTGTGTGCTCCACTGTACATATAAATAATGCACTGTCGACGCCGGTAGCGTCAGAAAGCTCACGGATGTTAGCCAAGCTTGTATGGCTACGGTTCCGTGTATAATTCATGTCTGTAAAAAATAACTCACGAGACTCCATGTGTTTTCGAAGCGCGCGGGATGCTGTAGCCTGAGACTTTCACTTTCATATCACTTTCGTATTTATGGTTGGGTTCAAATATCCCTAATGTTTTATTTTTGTTGAACAACACTCATAAATAGCAAGCATGGTACCAGCTTTAGTAGCGAGGGTATATTTTGCCAATATGAAGCTCTCGATCAAGAATTATTTTAACATACAGCTACTTAATGGCGACCCCAGCAGCTGCCATGTTTACAGCGGGGCGTGATATTAAGTTGCAATAATAAATTATCTTTATTACGGACACAGAAAGGCAGACTGACAGGCGAACATTGTTGCGCTCAAGTGGCCAAATAAAGGCTATCGTCTTTAAAACCAGCTGGAAAGAGGCGCTGCCGCGACTGTTCCGCATTCTGCAAACATTGCGCAACCGTACCCCTCGCAACCGTCGCCAGCCCGCAAAGTAAGAGATAAAGAGAAAGACGAAAACCGGCTACCGCGCAAAAAGCCGAAGAGGGACGTCCCGCCGCGAGAAAGGGACAGGACAGGGGCGCTACACGTCGTTGTGTCTATTTCCGTTAACAGCATGGTCAAAACCCACACGGGTCTGACCTTAATCACTAATTTTTGTATGCGTGCGTGTACGGTTAACCAGAGCGCCCTACACAAATTTGCTGCACCTGGCGACGCGCCGACGGTGGGCCCGATTCGCGCCTCGGTCAAACAGCCCGCGGCAGACGTGCGTCAACTTGGCGCCACACGGCGCCGCCGAGTCTACCCTCCTTTTCGCATCGAGACGGCCGCACCAAATCACGCCTGGGATGACCGGCCCGAAAAAGACACGCAGCGAGTAGACCCTGGAGACGGCGCCGCTAAGTCGCCTTCCCTTTCCTGTCGTGGCTCGGCTGACGCAATCACTTCGCCTTCAAACTGCGGCCAGTGATAGTTCTGATTGGAAAGATTTGAACTGCACGCGGCTGCGGCGGAACCCCGGGGGCATTAAACCAGCCCTGCAGCAGCGGCTGTGCGGCGGCATTTCATCGGAGGCATTGAGTTGAGAAGTGCTATCGCCTTTGTGCGAGCCATGCAACGCTCTTGCTCCCTTTGTATATATTGCATATAAATGCAGGTTAAAGTCACCGTCGTCTCGACAACTTCATCGCTCTTCTCTGCGGCACGTCGATGGCGGACTGAGCAGGGCAACGTCGTAACAGTGGTGACCGAGTCCCAACAGTGTGTGTGTGTGTGTACGGGAGGGGGGGGGCGGCGTGGAGAGGGTATCGCTCGCAGTCGAGGGCCGCAGGGCACCCAGTTGCTGCCGGTGCTTGGCAGCCGTTACAGCAGTATCGAACTGCTCTGCCGTGCTTCGTGTACTCGAGAACAAAGTTTGCAGACGCGTTTTTCGGAGGCGTGATAGCATGCACTGACGTCACTGTACTGCCGTGTTGGTGGGCTGGTTGCACAGTGGAAATCTGCAGCTCTTATCTCGAGCAGCGCGGATGAAGCTGACAGCGATCGATCAAAAAGTGCGGTGGCGTCGTTATGTGCAATCCACATGTTTTCCGAGACGTTCCAAGACACGAGCTTAAGCGGCAATCCCGGCGTCTGGCGTTGGCGTTCATCACATCAAAACGATTCCTTCACGAGGCCTCGCACAGTGGGAGCTTAAACTCGGCAGTAGTTGCTAGCGAGGGGTGGTCGCCCCGCCTGTAAACAGCAGTGAAGGTAGGGGAGTAACAACCACCGAAATTCACCGTCATCGTCAGCGCCCTCATTACACGGTGGCATAAACAAGAAGCGGTGAACGGAGTTGCCACTCGAAAGTAAAGCCATTCGAAAGCAAAACGCTCTTCCAGCGGCAAGACGCCAGAGCTCTTCGACAAAATATGCCAGGATAAACAAAGCGTCGCACGCGTTCAACTGGATAAATGATGTCCGATTCACAACTCACAAACATGCTTAGGTGTACCCAGATATTTAATTTCCATTGCTGGGGAAAATTCCACCGCCGCGCTTGCACGGTGGGCCTGTATGCTCACTTGTAAATGGCACTACACGAGACCATATTACTAGCGAACCTGAGCAAAATGTTTCAAAACTCGAACCTCATAAAACCATTAGGGTGCACGTACATCAGCCAAATTGTCGCTTGAATACGCACAGCGGAATTATGCGGAAAATTTCAGTGAGACAAACGTTACAAACCACGCAGTCAGTTTGGCGGGACTTACGTATATTAACTGCGCCTGTTGAAATGAGCGGTTCGGCTAACGAAACGACTACACAGCGTCCATGCGTCTACGGAAACTTCTGAAGACCGAAAAAGGGGGACTTCAGTACCGCTAGTGCGTGCATTGTTCGCTGCCTCCACCGCCTCTCCCCTAAAACAACCGGAAGGAGCAAGCGCAATGAAGCCGCCACGCGTTCACAGGCCGCGTCAACAAGTGCCATAGGAGCAGAGCAACTGCGGCCGCGTTTCGCGCCGCGCCCTCACTCCCTCGTTTTTCCCTCTTCAGCGTGACCCCTTTGCGAGCGACCTCCGAGAAACGCTTACAGTGCCAAACAGGGACCGGGAAAGAAGGGAGGTGCAGTTTTCATTTTCTAATTTTATCATCCTTGACAGTTAAGCTGCACAGCGGCACCGCTAACTGTTTGCGACTCGTACACGCGCGTCCGGATTCGAGTGCGTGATAAAACTTGTTTGCACTACTGTACTCACGAGTGCATATATTCAAGATTGCAGGCACTCGCAAAACCAGTATCCATGAGTATTGTACTCATAAGTACTGTGTACTCACGAGTACTGTATACTCTTGAGTACTCATACTCATTAGTACTCAAACCCATGAGTACTCAAACTCATGAATAGTGTACTCATGAGTACTCATACTCATGAGTAGTGTACTCATGAGTACTGTACTTACGAGTGGTGCACTTACCCCTGTACTCACTCGTCAACGTACTCACTTTTTTTTTCTAAGTGTGTACTCACTCATCATCGTACTCACTCATGAGTTTGAGTACAAATGAGTACAAATGGGTGTACTCATTAGTGAGTACGCCGGCCTATGATGCCAGGACATACGTAGCGTGAGGTAAGGTTCAGCTGGTTATTCTTACTTTCCCTGGTTGTCAGGGATTATCTTGATTACGATAGAAAGCTGGGCCAGTTGGTTCATAGTCATTGGGGTCATAGTGTTTGATCCCACATCAAAGATTAGCTTGATTATCATGCCTACTGCTGCTTCAATGACACACACATGGTATACGCCTTATGTGACACATGTATATTCATCATGCAGGTCCGGCGCAGTGTCGGCCGTGCGGGCATGCACGGCGGGTGCGTGTGCTTCTGCGAGCAGTAAACGCTTCATGATTTCTTGCTTTATGCATTTCTTGCAAATAGGGGAAATCCAGAAACTTAACTCGCGATCTTTGTAGTCCACTTTGTTGATCGGGGAAACAAGCCGCTGCTTACGCTTCCGGGGCATACGTCGTACACCACCGCGCTCATGTTGTTTGCGGATAGTACACCACAGTTCATTTGGTTATAAATTCCTCGTGACGTCAAACTGCCCTTGATGCACTGAGAATTAACTTCAAACAACGTGAAATTCAAAGGAAAATACTTTTAGAACGCGCTTCCGAAGAGAAGTGTGATTCCCTGCAAGCCAACTGCGCAGCAAGATAGGAACGGTGATCCTACAAGTGACGTCAAAACGATCGCAGCGCCGGCTTCTCCAGTGGTGGGCCTCGCGGCCAATATTTGCACCAGTGTCTTCGTAGCGGGAAATCAGATGGAGCATCTAGTCTGTACAAGCACGACCTGAATTGAAACGCAAAAAATAAGGGTTTAAAAGTGCACGTAGTTTAGCTTACACCGTCTGCAGTTCACGCCACATCGGCGTAATAATAGCTCGTATTCTTACACGAGACGCAACATCACCTTTGATGACCAGACTCTTGGCAACTTCACGCGGTTGTGTCGCTCACAAGTTGGTATTGCTGAGATTTCTTGCTCCCATTTCAATCCACGAGTACGTGCGTGCGTTGAAATATTTTCCCCGCAGTGGTTGTTAGGCGGTGGCGCTTCTCTGGCACGCGACTTTGTTTTCCAGCCATTGCAGCCGCATTTAGATTGGTTCGACATCTAAAACACACGTACATAGACATAGGTGCACAGCTCCAGGGTGTCTTAATTCCTTCTCTGCTAGGGCATTCCCTGTAACCGTATCTTTGATATGTTATACACCCAAATATAAAATATGATACCGTACATGAAATGTGAATAAAATCACAGTACAGTGACTATAAGACATACCAAACATGTTTTTAAAACAATGTGTACATCTAACATCACGAAGCGCGTAAAGTAAACACACAATATTCATTTTTATGCTCATTTCTGCACTCACGTCGGAACTATTCATGGCCGGGCCTATGAATTCAAGCCCGAGCCTGGCCCGGGCCCATGGCATGGAGCCAGAGCACCACCTGGGCCCGCAGCATTCAGCCCGGGTGCCGGCCCGGGCCCGCCAATATTCGACTTCGGGTGGCCCGGCCCAGCCCGCGGGCCGGGTCGGGCCTGGGCTTTTGAGCCGGCCTGGGCCCGTGCAGTGCTCTACGAGTCTAGCTTGCCAGGGCGACTTCTTGTGTGCGATGTAGTATTGAGGGGTGAAGAGTGGCGAATAGTCTACTTGTATGTGCCGAATGAAGTTAGAGAAAAGGCTGAATTACCGGCCGAGGTGCCTCAGTGGCTAAGGCGTTGCGCTGCTGAACACGAGGTCGCGCGTTCGATTCCCGGCCGCGGCAGCCGCTTCCCTGATGGAGACGAAAGCAAAAACGCCCGTGTGTACGGGATTTGGGCATACGTTAAAGAACCCAGGTGGTCAAAATTAACCAGGAGTAATCCACTACCGCGCGCCTCGTCGCCTGCGTTGCGTCGGCGGGTTAATCCGTACAACCAGTAAGTAAGGGCTGAACTTTGTAACATTTGGCCGCATCTGTTGAAAGCGAAGCGTCTTATCGCACTAGGGGATATTATTGCGTCTTATCCACGCGAGATAAGACTAGTACTCGGTCATTTCGCGACGAGAGCACGGCTGCAGTGCAGGAAATCATAAACACTGCCACAAACCATGTTTTGGGTTTGTTTGTTTATGTTTTGTTCTTGCCTACCGGCTGCGCCCGGCTATGTTTTCTGTGTTGTGCGCGGGCCAGGTGAATCGCGTGTTCCATTATTTATGCCGCACGTGTTATCTCCTTCCATAGGGAGAGTGATTCGAACGGCGTCACCAGCCTAAAATAATCTTCGTTGGTCTACAGTGTTCCCGATACAATTCGAGTATTCGAAAAACCGTCGCGTTGAGTGATAAATTCCCGCAGAGCAGATGCCGCGGCATTCGACTCGCCGATGCTCGCCTTCACACGTCACATTGTTGACTGCTGCTTCGCCGCCTGTGTATTCTTTGTTATTATTTGAGTTTTAGGGGAGCACAGGTTCGCTGCAATAAACGTGTTTTCCTTCAAGACAAAAGCGTCATCCTTGGCTTCGTGACAATATAGAAAAAAAGGACTACTTACTGAGACCTCAGCGTATTGAGGTAGACTACCACAATCCGCAAAGCCTGGAACTCACAACGATTTCTTCAAGAAGCGCATACTGTAGAAGGGTAACTGCAATACCGCTCAAGGGCGCTGCACTAGCGCATCAATGTTCCGAGTTGTTTAGTCCTGCGGCCAATCTAAAGCCTGCAGTCTTTAGACTTGGGCTGTATCTATCTTATAGACTGCCCTATTGAATTATGGGATTTATACCGTATGGATGCCCGTTTGGATGTTCGGTCCAGCCTCAGGCCACTACACGAATTCGTGCACAGTATGAACTGTATAAAAGATCCATTAAAGTTATTTTGTGATGGTGTGGCTGAGAGTCCGGGAGACTATAATATGCCACGTGTCCGGCTGCTTCGCTGCAGATAGCGACGAAATACAAAAGCGTTTCTACTGCTCATGCCTCATAACTACGCCTTTTTCCGGGCAGCCTCCACACTTACGTGTAGTCCATATGCGTCGCATAGGACTCCATCCGAGTCAACCGTTTTGCGAAGCTTCAGGAAATCAAGCCAGGTAAATGGTGGTTGCAGCACGGCTGCTCGCTAGACTACAGCGGTAAGTGGCAGAACAGATGAAAACAGCTCCGAATACAATTCGGTTGAATTACCATGTATGGGACAGAGTTGAAGGGACGGAAACGACTCTACTCGGATTCCTCCATCCGGTGAACACGTTACTGCTACCGGAAAAGGCGATAATACCAGGAAGATTACTTACATGGATCAGGAAGTATTCAAGACCGTGTGTCATTGCAAGTGGGGAAATGTTGGCACTCCCATGCGGTTATCTCCATTGGAAAAGGGCAGAGATATAAGTGCCGATAATTCAAAGGCCCTTTTAACGCGAAGCTTTAGTGTCCTCACGAATGTCGTTCTACGCGTATAGGCCGTTGTAGGCTTAAGGACAACTGCGTCATCTTTAGCTTCGTGACATCTAGTAGTGGTGCTGGGTACATGCACCCTAAACCAGGCGCATGTCGCCAAGCACTCCCCGCTCCTACACTCTTAGCCAAAATGGGAGAAAATAAGACTAACTTCTGTCTTTAGGCCCCGCGAAGAACATTTAGACCCCTAAAAGACCAACCGCGCCAAGGTGCGGGCCGTGTGCAGAATTCACGGACTAAATGTTTGGTCCTGGGCATTACTGGGACTAAATGGAAGTACTAAAAGCAACATTTGCTCCCGAGACGTTGCTTTTGCTCCCCAAGCAGGCGATGGCTATCTCCCCTTGTGCCGTGATGGCGTGCCGAGTAAGAGTATACCGATGCCGCTGCTCATGTCCAAGTCCGGAAATAAATAAATAAAAAAGAGCGCAGCCACCGTCACGCGACGCACATAAGCTGACAGCTGTGCAACGGCCAGTTTTCTTTTTTGTTCTTTTCGTGCCGTGGCTGTCTTTTTTTATGCATGCGTATGTATACGGCGGCAAGAAAACGCAACCGACTGCATGTTGTCGCTGGAAGTATTGCGAGCGGTAACAAAACTTTTTTGGACACAGGCAGAGCTCAAATACGAATTGACCTTTTGCTTGTGCTTGCAAGCGCCGCGATTACTTTTGGTGGCTCGCTCCCATCACAATTGCCGCTTCTGACGGATGCCGTGTGCACGCCGGGACAAACTTCAAACGAATTGTAATTAGCGTCCGGTGGCCAATGCCGAAGCGCCCAGTCATTTCACGATCAATTAATGGAACTAGGAAACGTGCTAAACTTCGAAAACAGCGCATCGAAAGAGCGACCTTTGCGCATGGGTTGGCCAAGTGGAGCGCGATGTGTATGCAAACAACACGGGCGCGCCCCGCGATAAGCGTATTGTACAGGCACAATCGATTTGAAGGTGATCGCGGGGGCATCGAATGGCCGGCCTTTGAAGCTGCATAGCGTACGGTTTCAGAACTTTGAAGATAAAGATAGCGCTGCCTTTTTTTCTTTTGTAGTCTCTTGCGTGATACAACTATGATATAACTCGTAACATGGCGCTCTTAGGAAGAAAAGGTCCACTCGAGCAATAAAATAAAACGAAAATACAATCAAGTAACACATTCAAACGACTCGCAAAAAGCACGAAATAAAGCTGAGCTATTCGCTATAGAGCTGCGTAACTGAACAAGTCGAGTGATGCTTATGGCATCACCATGAAGGGGGGAAGCTTCCGTGTCCTTGGCTCTTCGTGAACATTATCACTATGTGCTCTGCGCGCTGATAACATTGAATTAGTTTGTTGTTATTCAAGCAGTGGTCGTATACATTCAATGACGTAGACAGCATGCATACATATATCACAGTAACTGCAACAGCAATTCCTCAGATGTGGGCAGTACAGTTTCTTTGTATACATAATTCTGAATATCAATTAGTGCAATCTATATCAATATTTCTTTGGTTCTATTAGCGGCAACAAATGGCAAAAACAGGACGCAATAAAAACTTCAATGTTTTGGTTGAGGACAGTCCGTCTTCAAGAATGAATCAAACGTATTGTACATTTCAGCATTGTTGTACACACACACACACACACACACACACACACACACACACACACACACGTGTCTGCGTATACACATTTTTGTATGAGGAAAAAACTTTGTACAAGTGCGTTGCCAACATTACGACAAAACTTGCCTTTGTCAGGAAACGCGTCTTGTTGAAATGCTGGCAATGCACTGGAGCCACTACCTTGCCCGAAGTTTTTTTTCTCGTTTCTTCACCATCTTGAACGCTTCAATTTCATATATATATATATATATATATATATATATATATATATATATATATATATATATATATATATATATATATATATATATATATATATATTATACATACAGTTAAACCTGGATGTAACGAACCTCTACATAAGAAATTCCTGGACTTAACGAAGTTTTTCAATTCCCCATTGCCAGCCTTATTGGAACCCATGTTTTTGCGACTTCTATGTAACGAAGGCATTGTGACAGTTAACCTTGATGTGACGGATTCACTACGCTGATGAGCCATTGCTTTTTGCACTTTTTCTGGAGAATCGGCTAGCGAGATACACTAATTTAAGGAATTTTGCCCGCACCGCAAACTACCGTGCGTTTCCACGCGTGAGCATACTGTCGGTTAGGTGCTGGGCCTGCCCGTCCGCTTGTCTCCAGTGTTATTTGTGGCGTTGATTCGTCGGTGATGATTTCTGCTGTCAGAAAACGAAAATTTTTGTCTTTCCAAGACAAACTAACAATTTTAAATGCCATCTCCATCGGCGAAAAAGAGGAATGGCGCCCGGTACAGTATCCCAGCTAGCATCGCCGAGATCACGCAGCACTACAGGCTGTCGCGTCAGACACTCGCTCCCCCACACAGATCTCTACCCCGAGAGCACGAACGTCATTTACGTGCTCTCCAGACTAATACATTCCCCCATCCTATCCGGCTTCACCTTTTCGACCGACAGAACTCCCCGCTTTGCCGATTTTGCGGTGAACCCGGAACGCTATGCCATATGGTCGGAGCATGTGACCAATCCCCACTGATTCCTCCCAACGTGCAACTTTCTACTGTTGAGCTTTGGGAGAGCGCCTTGGCGAGCACCAGCCTGGACGACCAGCTTCGGCTGGCTCAAAGGGCTGTCGATGCTGCCCGCGCTCAAGGCATCCTGGACTGAGGACGCCGCCTTCAAGCTTCAGCACAATCCCCCCTGTTGATTTAAATAAACATTTATTCTCTCTCTCTCTCCTCTCACTAATTTTAAATGCAGAAAAGAATATGAAGTTCGTGAAAAGGCGTCCTTTTGGCATAAGTGTGGTCCTTGAAACGCGCTATGGCACCGAAAAGTGTCAGAAGCAAAAGTGACACTTAAGTTACGTTTCTGAATACGGGTGTAAGTGACCTTGCTTCGTTGGAGTACCGTGTAGTGACTAAGCTCGTGGGAAAGCAGCTAGCAGAAACCACGCTGTTTTCCAAAACTCCTTGTCACCGTCACTGATGTCTAGCATTTTGCTTTCGTTTCTACTTCATTTACGTGGGGAAACCTGCATTTAACAAAACCTCCATGTAACGAAAAATGTGGTTGATCCCTCTTCCACAGGAACTGGTAAAACACGAAAGTGAAATGTGCCCTCACAGGAGCAGTTGAATGTTTATTGTGCATCGATATGAAGTTGCACATCGCTATTTATATTTCGTCGGTATGGCATTGTTATATGCTTCAACGTTAGACACTGGATTGCACGTGCTGGAGCATTGCGTAAATCCAACTGAAACCACAGGCGCTTGCCAACCGTCCATGCGAACAAAACCAAACAAGTTGTCAGCGAATCGTTTTGTGAATACACGGTCTGCTGCAGTGAAAGGAGCAGCGGACCGTGCCACAAGCGTGACATTCGCAAGTCGACGTCGATCTTACTCCGTGGTCGTTGCCATACAAGCTTCTCCGCAGGTTACGATGCGCATCACCCGTACACGTATGCGCTGGCATCGAGGCGCCAACCGTTGATGCTCATTAGCGTCATGATGCACTACTTCGCTTCGCTAGGCAGCAGCACCATCTGAAGGGACGGACATAAGGCGTGTTTATTGCCCTGTTTACGCGTCTGTTCATAGCACAGTCGGGAGCACGTTTCGTACCTCCCGTTGTGGCGAAAGAGTTCGTGGTTCAAATCCCGGCGCAGCCCCGTCAAACGAAGTTTTTCTGGCGATGTCATTTCTTTGACGAATATGACGTCAGTCAGATCTTGGTGGACCCCGGCATAAAACATTTCGTGTTAAAATTGCGCATTTTTGTCCACTTCGTTTTAACCAGGTTTTACTGTACATATGTATATATATATATATATATATATAAACTCATGTATATATATTACATAATCTGTGAAACTAGTTTCACATTTCCAACAAACAAATGTAGCTGAAAAAGAATGCTGCCATGTGATGTAGTTCTATTGCCTCGCAGCACGTCCTAAGCAGACAGTCTGTCAACGAATGAAAAGCTGAACATAACATCGAGCAAAGGTGGAAGGTACCTCGATACCGACAATGGCTACACCCTTTAGTGAGTCCACAGAATGGAGCCCCACTTATTGCTAATGCAACCAGATATGACTGTGCATACAGAAGGGGAAAAGGGGCTGACTATGTTAAAATTCGTAACACTCATTTTGGGAGATGTTTAGTAGAATTAAAAACCAAGGAAATTGTTTTCATATTCAAGTGATTCATATACGAAAGCCCTTCGTTTCCTGAGCGAACCGAACTTGCATGAACGACGATAGTGCCTAAACCGGACTAGAGTGCGTGCCTTCCCACTCCTATCTCTTCCTCTTCTCCCACCCTCTCTTTTATCCCCTGAACCCAGTGCAAGGTAGCAAGCCAGTATCTACCCCCAGGTAACCACCTGGCCTTTCGTCCTTTCTTTTTCCTTTGTTATGAAAATTTGCCTGTTTTATTGCAGTCACCTCCCCTATCTTCTACACCACTCTGGGGTGCTTGTTGCCTGGGAGCCAATGCTCCACATTCATGATCGTGTAACGTGTTCATCAGCACGTCGGTATTTTACCTACCAATCAGTAACGAAATATTAAGTTAGGCCAGCTGGAAACCTTCACCGAAATCAAATGCACAAACTTGTTCTTTGTTTTAACCTTCCCTTTAATACATGCACTATGGCTGGGAATCGAACCCACGTCTTCATGTTCATTAGCTGCTGAGCCACTATGGCTGGTCAGCTGTTTCAATCAGTAGTTATGCCGAAGGGCATATCATCGCAAGAAAAAAAAAATCTGCAAGCATTTACATTGCTGATCTACTGTGGGCTGTGCACTCTCACATCCCTGAATGTGTATGTGTGCAAAACAGCCAGGCTGCCATTTTTACAAGGTGATTTTCCCTCAGATGTGTGGTGTGAAATATTTAAGCAAATTAATCAGGGGCAAACTGAAGGTTATAAATTATAATGACTATCAACAAAAAAATACCATTTGTATGTGGGAAATTTAATGACATGAGGAAAGTGCAAAAATAACAGCATAACCTTTCATTCACAGCAAAAAGGTGGTGGGGTGCACCAGAAGTGGCTACAAGTCATTGTTGCAAACATACAATTCACAACTCTTCAGCACAAAGTAATCCTGTACAATAGGTTAGTTTGGGTCACGGTGAACACAATACCTGCCCACAGCTATTTACAAAAACTGCAAAATCACAAGCCCTGGCGATTGACCCTGCCATCAGATTGACAGATCGCTAGGCTGTTTCCACGAGGAGCTCTTAGCAGGTATTGGTGCTATGAGCTGCAGCAAAAGCTTGCATTTGCACCTTTAAAATCTTTCTTTGACTGTTCATTGAAAACAGAACATATTGAAGCAGGTAAATAAAGCTTGGCAAAAGTGCATACTCAGTGGCATCTCCAAGGTTAAAAAAAAGCACAAACACAAACGCACAACATAGAACTTACTGTCAGTTAATTTACAACAACTCCCATTTAGGCACAACAACACAACCATTGTACAGGTCCAGCAGGCAATATTTAAACTGCTCTCCGGCTTCATGCAGCTGCAGTTCTGAGCGCTTCAGGTAATAACAAAACCTGTGCCGGTCAAAATGGCTCACAAGAAGAATTCTTGCCAAAACAAAGAGCCTGCCATTTGCAACAAGAAGACGCTCTATCTCGTAAAACTCTGGAGTGTCTCCAGCTTGTCCAACCAGTACACTGCCTTGCCTGTACTTGCAGTGATCCAAAGTGGCTTGCTTGACCTCATGTACTGTGATAGGCAAGGCCTTCTTAGCACACGGTGGAAGTGTTGCCCAGTCCACCGCACTGCTTGCCCCCGTCTCAAGGCCTTCATACAGCTGGAAACTGTGAAGTTGATGGCTCTGCTTTAGCTGATGCCTCATTGACAGTGTATATGTGAGGTTCTTGAAGTTCTTCACACAAGTCACCAACTTCTTAAAGTATTGGTGCTTTGCCTCAAACCTCATAGACCAGAACTGCTTCAGGGGCCCGCTTTCCTGCACAAACCTTGCATAATGCACCATGTAGTGCAGCTTTGGGGTGACTGTCCTGGAACCGTATCGCTCGGCAAACTCTTCTAGGAAAGTTTGAACGAGCACGTTCAGGTATGCAAGGCGCTCTGCTGGCATTTCCGGCGCAAAAACAATGTCAATAATTTCTCGATATTGGAGAAGGAGCTCCCAGTCCTCATTTTCTTGAGGAATCTGATCACCCAGGATTAGCGGAAGGAACCTTAACAGGCACCACTTGCTCGACGCTGTTCCTTTGAGTGCTGCCTGGCTCGTCAAAAATGATATATTGACTTGCACAGGCTTGTTTTTCGAGTCATTTGGGCCATACTCAAACGATGACACTGCATCCAGGTCTCGCCTGGAGAGGAAGCCCTTTTCCATTAGTGACCTCAGTACCTGGCGGAGGACACATTCAGCTCCTCCCTCCAACATATCATGCATTATGTCAGGGGGAAGTTGGCGGGTCACGTCAAAATATGGCAGCTGGAGAAGCACAGATGCTTCTTTGACTCCATAGAGACGCTTGTTTGCTTTGCTGTTTACAGCTACAGCTTGCAAATGAACTCGATGTCTAGCAGCTGTGCGTAGTTGGCACATGTGTTCAGAGGTCTTTAACGCCAACTGTTTTGCTGACACCATACAAAATCTGCAAACACGGCCACCACTAAAACCGCAAGAAAAGCCTCCGAGGCGGTTCATTGACAGGTTATCTCCACAGAAACTGAATAGCAGCACTCGGGCATGCTTCTCAGCTCCTTCGAAGTTAAATCTGAGGCCTTGATCAGAAAGTTGCCTCAAGTCATCCACCACTGGTTGCAGCACGGTATCCAGTCCATAAGACTGCACATCGACATACTTTACGAGCATCACCAAGTAAATACTGTGCAACTGCGACCTGTACTTTGGATGGATATTTAGCAGGCTGCAGTACACAGCAAGAAGCTTGTGGATACCTCGCTTTGCTCCCAACGGGTTCACCACATCAATTTCGTCTGTGTAGAGCAAGATCAAAATTGTGTGTGCACTTCCTTCAGGTAACAAAGCTCGCAGGTGCTCCCTGTATATCAGACCATCTGTGTAGTCTTTGAGGATCCTGAGCGCGTCTTCCTCGACTTGCGGTGTAGCAAGATGTGCTGCTATGTCCGGGATATTGCAAAGCACGGAAAGAAGCTTGGGCAAGGGCACGTAATGAAATTTGGCATTTAGTCCCAGCACATGCTCCTCTGGTTCCACAAAAGGAAATGCTTCCTTCACGTACTGCTCCCTAGCACGCTTCTTGTCAATCCCCTTGAAGAGCTCTGGCACAAATGAGCATTCCAGGAGCTGTTCAAGTTCTTTGTCTGTTTCTGGAGCTTTGACTGCTTGGGCAATTTGTCCAGCATAAGCCTTCATTACTTCCTCAAACACTAGTTGTAACTTTAAAAACAGTCTTTCTACCGCAGAGTGCGGCAAGTCATGCTGCTCCGTAGCATGAAAAAAAAATTCCATACAGCACTCTTAGCTTCCTGCAGAAAGGTGGCGAAGTCGTTTCGTCGTGTTTCTGTAAAATGATGCGGCGAGCGGTCTCTTGAAGTGCCTGGATTCTGGCAATCACCGCCATCAGAGCACAACTCGTCCACCGGCTGCGGCCGCTCATCGGTCAGTGGTTCGGCATGGTCTGCACTACACCGTGGCTCACTGGGCTGGGGGGGCTGGAGGTGGCTTCCATTCTCCTCAAGGAAACTCCTGTGGCAATGGTACAGATGTGATTTATATGAAGAAAAGTTTCTGTAGCTGTTGGCGCACCCTCCAATACCGCAGAACACACGGAAGTTGGGCTCCGCACTGTGCGCGAGGCCAATGTGGGTCACCACTTTGGTGAATTGATGCGAGTAGAAAGGGCACCTGGGGCAGTATTTGATTTTCATTGTCACTCTGATGAAGCGGCACACACACACATTTGCATGGAATAAAAACCAGCGGTAAACACAGAAGAAAGCGACGGGACGGGACACACACGTTATCACTCCTACGCACGGACGTTACTGCTGTTTGCTTGAGCACCGGTAGCAACCGTCGATAAACCACTTTTGCAGTTGCTGCAGTACCGCCATGGTACCGCGGTACGGTGCGCTCTGTGAGCGCGACTTTTACGCGGCGCTTGGAAAGTTCGCTGTGTCTAAAGGTACGTCGGACGAGCGCCGATCTCAGAATCTAAAGGTACGTCGGACGTACCCCGATAGCGAGAGGCTAAAGACACGTCGGACGTACGCCGGCCCCCAAAATATTGCGGTACGTCGGAATAAAGTCCGTGCTCCGATGAAGTGCGAGTCGGGCGCACCCGAAGGCCGCTGATGCATTCTGAGGTTGTGCTATGAGGTTCCCTCTTGAAGTGCAAATCCGGTGCCACGGAGGAAGAGCCTGTCGTGTGGTCTCATGCGATTCACACTGGACAAGATTGCCATAATGCAAGGGGTGCCTAATGTAGGAAATTTACCACTGGGATATTGGTCGCACGATTGTTCATCTGGTTTGTTTTGTTGTTGTTGTTGTGTATTATGCTTATAACAGCGGTGTTTATCTGGAAATAAAAAAAAAACGATTGTTCATCTACTTGACTGTCTGTTACTTGACTGTCTGTTACGCCGCGAAATCCTGCCTGGCTTCGTGGCGATGATACACCGCCTCGAACTCTGGGTGGCAAGTCGTAGGTTCAAATCCTCCTGTATTAGGTTTCTTTTTTTTTTAGCGACTACAACCGACATTGCTACGCATTTTTGCGTCATTTTTAGATAATGGACTGCAGTGTTATTACGCTGCTTTCATTACACGAAATAAACACTGCACCAACCACCAACCAACCACATTCAACGCTATGTTTGCAGAAGCAAATGTGATTTTTTTACAGGCATGAATAGTTCTTTCTGCAATAAATTGCAATAATACATAAATTCACGCTTTGTTCCTGACCTGTTTGTGTAAATACTTTAAAAAAGTGGAGCTCGGCTTGCGGATTATTTCGGGTGTCCTTCGCAGCGGAGGAACACCCGTTTATAAGACGGAGAAATCAGCCGCTCCGGGCTGAGGAGACGTGATAACTTGCTGCGGTCGGTGTATACTAGTCAAAGACAGCGCAATGAGTTGCAAATGTATGGTGACTTACAAAGACAGAAATGTAGTGGTAAATTTCACGGGGCAATGGAAGCCGAAAGATCTCCTGGACAACCTGAAGCAGACTGGTGCTCTCACAGGAGTTGACTTCACCTCCGCAAGCCTAACGGTGAGTAGTCGTGGTCGGCAGCACGTTGCGTTAGTATTTTGTGCGTGTAATCAAAATATGTCTGAAAGCTGAATTTTCATAGCTTCCGTGGTTACGAGTATCTGGTGCTGTTTACTGCCTACACATCACATGTAACCCACCGGTGCGGCCCAGTGGATATAATGAAGTAACATCGTGTATGTAATCGCGCGCTTTCCCTTGCTGGTGTGGCGATGACGCTCGTCTGTCCCGAGTAAACCGCTTGCAGTCCAAGCATAAATTGTTAATTGGCGCCTAGTAGCCGTTGTGAAATCTCCCCCCCTCCCCGCCCCCTTCCCTCCCGAGGCTATTAATTCCGTGGAGTGCGCTTCGCAGCTATTGTGTCGTGAAATTGCCGTACTCGCTCGCCATTGCGCCCCGACAACGTACGCGTCGACCGGGTGCCGGTAGAGTTGTGCTGGAATAAAACTATTCAAGAGACGAGGACGCAGGAGATGTAGTTAAACAGATGAGAATGTAGATAGTGGAGTAGGGAAAAAATAGTATGTACGGGCAGGAAAGTGTGAGAATGTTTGGGCCGCGCGCCAGCGAGCGAGTAATTTCACGACGCCTGACTGTTGTTGAGCTTCGCGACTACAGCACGCATATCACGACGCCCGTCTTAGAGTTCATAGAGGCATGAAGTTCACACATGTGGAAATAGATAATGAAATGCGGGCATATGGCCTCGCTGGGAATTGACGTAGGCTCGAGTGAGGGGGGGGGGGGGGGGGATTTTACAACGCCTACGAGGCACCAGCCAAATTATTCGTGTGAAAAACTGATGGACTGTAGCTCGAGCAGCACGGGGCTAAATTGGGACAATTAACTGACGAGGCCCAAAAAGCAGGCCAGTGCCGACTTTCCGTGTGGGCAGTGGGCACACTGGGGCTCTTCGATTTAGTCTCGGACTCTCCGCAGACTTCCTAAGGAGCAGTCCGGCATTCATTTTTCCTATACATCCCTATGGCGTGGCAAATCCTCAGACCCTGAGACTGTAAATCGAAGATGGCATGCAATATGCCTTTTTTGCTGCAACAGGTTCGTTCATTTAGAATAAAAGCCTCCTCAATTTGTGATAGCAGTGCACTGTTTGTTACCTTATTTTTAGTGTAACATGTTAGATACGAATTACCAAGATGTGTTTATTTTTGCCCATTCTGCCAGCAAACTAAAACAGTATTGCCCCACCCCAGCCTCTCAACATACTGTGGATGAGTGCGAAAATTGAGTAATTGCCATGAAAAAGTAACCTGCAAAATACAGATCAGGGCTTCATGTGCACTGCATTGAAAGCAACCTAAAATGTACCTCTGTGCTCTAGTTAACAAAATGATGCATAAAAATATAACCAATTGGGTGTTTGCCCCACAAAAATAGTAGGCAATTGAAACTGGAAAAAAAAAGTGAAGACGAGGCTACAGCCGCTGTGCAAAATTATGACGCGCGTTACATTGGCATCATCAAGGCAAGTACTTTATTCTAACCTGTGCTGAAAAAAATATGCAGTCGAGCGTACTACCATTGCCCGCACGCTAGTGTTTTTGTGCATAGAGCATTTGTTTTAGCTGACATAACTTGCTGAGAGATACAGTTATGTGTGAGTGCATAGTCTGCTCTGTTGAATGCTCAAAGGTTTTTGTAAGGGTTCAGAGCCCAAATTCTTGCCTCTAAAGTGTCATCTGCTGTATTATTTGCAGAGCTCTCTCCTCTGGCATATTATATTCTAAGTGTATGTAGCACACATTTTAGCTGCCTGTCAAATTGACTTTGAAAGGGGTTGTTACGCTGAATACATTTGAGCTATTTGCCCACATTACCTTTTTTTGTAGGTCTACGATGAGGATTTTCAAACTCACGTTGAGGTTTCCGATGACTTCATCATTCTGGACAGAGCACGGTTCACGATAAAGGAAACGGCTGAATACCGGTGAGTGCAGTTTGTGCATAAGCATGTGGAAAAAAAATTGGCTCCAATCCACGCTGTGAAGGTGGTTGGAAAGCAAAGCTTTAAACGACACCCACAACAATTGTCCATGCGACGTCACTTGAATTCATACACGTGGCTCTACAAAGAGTGAAACCAAGATTTTGTCAGCTGTTACCTGGAATTCGCGGGGGCGGTGTCCCGAAAACAGCAGTCGGCCGCGGCCGAGCTAGAACGGCGGACGCCGCCACTGTAGCCTGGCCGTGTGTCGAGGGGAGAAATAAAGCGGAGAGGAGCGTCTTTCGAAGGGTGACACAGGGAAACCTAGCTGTTGTGATGTGCTAGCTCGGGGCTACACCAGCGCACGACACAAGCGCTGTCTAGACACCGAAACAATTTGGCATGTGAGCTTAGAGATTACCATTTATGCTGATTTAAACTACCGTATTTACTCGTGTAATGAACCCACTTTTTTTCCCCGAACATTCGACATGAATTTCAGGGGAGGGTTCATTATGCGGAAAAAAATTTCAGAAGATTTTTAAAAGTTGCAATTTCATACAATAAAGCTGCAAAGAGAATCACTATCAGAGCCTTATCATTTTTGTAAAAACATGTCGGTAATTATGCAATCAAATTTCTTTATTATTTCCAACTACTCGCCACGGAGCTGCCCTCACTCAAGTCGCTCGCGGCTTGACGTTCATTGTCGGCCCGCAGCGCACCATGTTCCGTGCTGTCAAGGCACTCCAAAACTTTTTTTCCCACACCGGGAAACTTCTTTTCATTGGGGCTGCGGAACACACGGGAATCCCTTTTCATCGCCAAAAAACATCTCGCACGCACTGGGTCAACATTGAAATGCTGCCCAGCCACGCGGTTTCCATGTGTATCAACGCATGCTCCACCACCTTCAGTTTAAAACCGGCTGTGTAGCTCACATACTAGCTTATCGTACAGCGCGCGCCAGGAGCACAAAAAAAGGTCGGAACACAGCTGAACAACAAAACCACGGCGCGTAACCGCGGAGCAGCGAGAGCAGAGGGGTGCGGAGTACGTTTAGTGCTTTGTTTGCACGCCGCAAGGTTTTCATGACTCAAGAAGGTCCGTCAACGGCATCATCAACGATGCTGAGATAAAAGCATATTCTCGCTGCATTTTCTATTCATTCAAAGTGACAAAAGCAAATTCTCAAGAACAAAAGTGGGGGGAGGGTTCATTACATGAGTGGGTTCATTATGCGAGTACATACGGTAGTTACTTTAGTAAGTTTGAGAAATTGTGAGAAAGCTGAGGGAACTTTTATAATTGCTATTTATCAGAACCAGTTTCTACTTTCGCCTTTTGTAATACCTCTCAAAACACAACCGTATTGGTATTTACCAATTTAGAAAACTGAGTCCCATTTGTTACAAGCAGTGCACAAAAAGCGTTCCTCTATTGGCCAGAAGTTGCTGTACGACCACCTAATTCCGTTGGGTGCGGTTACCCTAGAGGTGCTGTCGAACAAGTTAATCAATCTGTGCAAAGGCAGCGCGCAATGGGCGCGAAGCTGCTTCAAAACAGGCCCAAAACGACCATCGCTAAAACAGATGACAAAGCCGTACCACCGCTGCCACCGCCGTGCGGGGAACGCTGGGTGAATTCGCCACGCCATCTACAGTGGGCTCTGTCAGTGAACCCCCCCCCCCCACCCGCTGCTGCCTCTGCCACGTTGAGTTTGTTGTCCCGCGCGCCACGAAGGAACCGTTGGCTGGTAAAGCTAGAAGGCTTTGCATTAAAGATCAGTATTTGCAAAAACAAGGGAAGTCTAATAAGTGTATGGTGTGTATGGCAGCTCTCTGCAGGTGTGAAAACAATGCATCCTGTGCTGATATGTGAACTGTTATTGTGTGGCCAAACTTTGTCTGAACAGAAGGGCACATGTGAATATGTGGCTTGCAAAGTCAAGGTAAAGATGTTCTTGCTCAACACTATCCAAGATGTCGCAAAATACATGTCTAGAAAGAGCTGTGCCATTTGTGAAAGTAGCCCATACTGAGGTGGGGCACTCAAATGGGTTCATGTCATCCATAAAATATTCTAGCTGGACGTAATAGTGAAACTTCCAAGCACGGCGTAAAGCCTCAGGCATGTGACAAGTCATGAGACGAAAACTTAGAATATCAGCCAGCTGCAAGAATGTGATTTTCAGATGCAAATTTGCTTTTCAATTATCTTACTTTTTTTTCATCTGCAGGATTGTGGATGTCCTGGACGTGGAGGTGTTGCCAGCAGAGCAGTTGCCAATGCCTCCACGTACCATCTACACGCTGCCTGCACCTCCCCTAACGCTCAAGTTGAGTATGGAGAAGCATGAACGTGGGAAGCTGTTCAAGCATCGCCGCCAGCTAGTTCACTGGCTGTACGAAGATTTGAAGAGCTACGCCATGTAAGTGAGCTTTACGTAACATTCCTGTTGTATTCTTTTCTTGGACTTTTTGGGTCAAACGTGCTGAGTTAAAACTAGTTCTTGTAACTGATGGAGCACTCCTTTAAATCGACTTGTGTTTGTGTGAGTTCAGCATGTGTGACTGAAGATTCAGCAGGTGTAACGTGTGAAGAATTTGATTCTCGAAAGGATATTGTTGACTGTTTATATTCCGTGCAGGTTTCCCGGGAGACGCTATGTGGACGCAGCAAGTGCCCTGGTGCATGCATACCCAAACCTGGCAGACTGCACTGGCACCGGATACGTAAGGAACACTTTTGTTCTATCAACCTAAGTAATTTGATGATCAGTCGAAGCCCATGCGGTTGCACAAGTTGCACATTTCCACTATCATTTGCATAAGTCCTAATGTTTGTAGATAACTCATGTTTGTATGGGTAAATTTTTTTAGATTAATGTTGCAAATTATGTTGATAAAGCACTGTGAGTTTAGCATTGTATATTCACTGCACAAAAGGAAGCAAATGTGTTAATAGAAATAAATAAATAAAAACAATAATTCAAGCTTGCAAAAAAGAGCTTGTGTTCCGTCACTAATTCTGTTCAGCCTTCCCTGTTTCTGATAAATGGGACAAAACAGTTAAGAAAAAAATAATGGTGCCTTGGTTGGGACTTAAACCACCTGTGATTTACGCGTATGGTAGCTTCAGGTTTAAATTTTACAGTATAAAAATGTGGTTTTTATACTCGCAGCGCAGGAGAGAAAAGCAGCTATGATTGGCTTCTTAACATGACGTCACTCGTTGACTTAAGGGGGCACCTGGTTCTTTGGAACCACAAAATTGCCCAAAAAAGCATTTTTTGGGTATCACTTTTCTCCTGATTTGCACAGTTTTCCCTCCGAAAATTCCGTACGTGGAACAGTACCAAGATAAAAGCCATAGAGGCCCGATTTCAACAAAGAAATAATTATTTTCCCATAATTCCGCACCTTTTTGCCATGAGTGGTATGGCAGTGATACAAAGTTCTCAAGAGGTACACACCAGCATGTAGTGCAGCTAGGAAGATCATTTATTTTGCATTGTGAAGCTGAACGTTTAACCATGTGGTGTGGAAAGCAGATTTTGCATTCTGTGTTTTTTGTCATGCAAAAAAAACGTTCGGTGTTACGCTAAATTTTAGGGCTCCCAAGAGCCCACCAACAAAAAACAGAGCCGGTAGTGCAAATAGTAACTGATTTATAATGAGGCAAGGAGGTGTGAACCAGAAAACATTTTTTGCTCTTTTTCAAAATTAAGTGACTACATGAGCCTGCAAACAAAAATGACCTTCGCATATTTAGAGATTCACAAGCCTGAAACTAAACTCTTGAAGGTAAGTTGTGCTTGGTATGATAACAGACGACATAGGAAAAAACAAACACTTGCACAAGAAGACGGAGCAGTAACAACTCGTTCAAAAACAAGGGAAGTCTAATAAGTGTATGGTGTGTATGGCAGCTCTCTGCAGGTATGAAAACAATGCATCCTGGGCTGGTCTGTGCACTGTTATTGTGTGGCCAAACTTTGTCTAAATAGAAGGGCACATGTAAATGTGGCTTGCACAGTCAAGGTGAAAATGTTCTATCGGGCTCAACACTCAGTGCTTCACAAATCAGTTGTTAGTGTGCCATCTTCTTGCAAAAGTGTACGTTCTTTCCTGTGTCCGTCTCTGTTATCATAACAAGTGCCACTGACCTTCAAGAGCATGTTACACCAACTAGCCCGACATCAAGCTTTACTGAACTTGAAAATGAAACTAGGCGCTCTGTTTTTTTTTCTTTCTTTCATTTTAGCCTCGGCATTGTAATTTTGTATTCACTTGAGCTTTTTCTTTGTAATATTAATCCAGCCCAGCTAAACTGTAACAATGGTGATGTCTATTGCAATATTCATCCTTAAAGGACAATTTCCAGACAACCAGCAGTTTTGGTTTCGTTCTGTGTGTGCTGAGGGATGGTGGCGTAAATTGACACTGCCAGGGCCAAAAGGGCGAGCTGCCTTTTTTACCGATTTGCTGATCTCGAAATCACAAGAGGAAGCTACGATGGATCACTTTCCTGACATCATTCACTGCTCGAGTGAATGAAAAGCTGAAACTGCATTTTAACTTATTTGCCCCATTCTTGTGCAGTGAAATAACTGGTTAAGCATAGTTTGTACAAAAATCCCCAGTCAACACAGCACAGACTGGCAAAATCGTTTCATAATTCCTTTGAAACTGCATAAAATCCTTGCAACCTGTGGTTGAGCAGCTGTGAAAATGGTGATTAGAATGTGCTAAACTTGTCAACGATTCCTTAAATGTTATGCAGGATTCCTGGAAGCAGCTGTTGATTTTTCGAGGAAAGTACAGCCGCAGCTCAAAGGAAGCTTCTAGTGAAACCACTGATGAGGCCGATGGTGCTGGCACGTCTGGTGCTGGCACGTCTGGTGCTGGCACGTCTGGTGCACCACCAGCGAAGAAGCCCCGCAAGCTGGATGATCCCACCCCTTCAAGGGCTTCGAGACCCTTTGCAGTATGTAGTACAGTAGTTGCTTAGACCAGTAGTTCATAGGTGTGCCGGGTGGAAGCGATTCTGTTCGAGTGGAAGAGATGGTAGACCCCTTTTAGTGATGGGGGGAGGGGACACGAAAGTAAACTCAGCTGAAACAGCCCTCTTTAATTGCAGGGGTGAGACAGCTGCGCATATTGCGCAGTTCTGATACAGATCGGTTTTCCTGTGCCAGGCTGCTCCAAAAGCTTGAAAATTGCAAAAATTGCGCCAAACTGCTCCGAAACAGTCCGAGAGCCAAGGATTTTAACGCTCCCGTCAGTTTCAGTGGGGGAATTGCTTACTGGCAGCATAATTTCCCAGCACCCTCAAGGCGATGCTGTTTGTGAAAGTTCAATTGATTGATCATTCAATAAAAGGCCCCTATAAAATTGTCCCTGATATAGTTTTTTCGAAAGCCACAATGTCGGGTTGCACGTTATATTCCGTAAGTTTTTAAAGCTTTCCCATTGAAAACCATTGCAAAGTCCTGTATAAAAATATTTATGTTTATGGAGGCAACAAAACTTATTCAAGTTCATGAAAAAATGGCTATTTTCGGAGCGCTGTATCTCCCGAACCTATGTCCGGAACAACATTACTGGGCGCCGCCATCTTGGTGGGGTGAAGATAAACATGGCCGGCGAACGAAGCAGTTGCTCGTGGTTCACGCTAGTTCACTCTAGTTCAGGCAGAGCTATCTTCACAGATTTCTACCGTGGTTTTGGTTTGGGGGGGGGGGCTAGGTTTAAATTTCGTTGTTTCATCTGTAACGGGAAGTTGCGCCACTCGAAAGACAGTTCATCAAAAACGGTGCCCAAACTATGGTATAATCTACTCGAATCTGCTCCTAATTCAGGAAGCTGTTTTTTTTCCCAAAGTGTTACCCTTATCATTAATCGTCCCATGGCCCGTTCAGCTGATGTACGTTTGCCCTCTAGGTGTTTAGTAAGGCACCAAATTTCCGCTGCATATGTCATCACCGGCAGGACGCCACTCGAAAGACAGAGTTCATCAAAAACGGTGCCCATGAATTTGCCGCGTTTTGGCCTTGAGTGTGAGGCGCGGTGCGTGCTTGAAGTGAAATTTTAGACTCAATGCGGTGTAGTAAAACCAGTTATTGCTGCCTTTGACAGCGAGCTTGTGAGTGGCGGGAATGGGACGGTCGACACTGCAGTGTGTCATGTATCCCCCTCCTCCTTTTGTGTTCGTTTTATTCAAGCTGATTCCCACCGAAGATGTACCAACTAGCACAGACCAGAGCCATTCTGCAGCTAAATATAAGTTCTGCAGTGCAGAAGCGAAACTGAAATTTTTGTAAACACGTTGTGAATGGTCGTGTGGTAATTGGAGATTTACAACACGACCACTGACTTGGAATTTGGCAGGCCTGCTTGTTAAGGAAGTGTCAAACAGTGCATGTTTCTTCGTTTCCAGATAAGTGATACCTATGACGCAGAGGACAGTGACACACTGCAAGCGCACACCATAGCTATGCAGAAGGAATTCCGGGAAGGCCAGACCCAACCTCACCTACATTGAAAATAGCATGGCGAGGACATTCAGGGAGAGACGTAGCTGGATTTCCCTGGAAGTTCCAACTGTCCGGGAGGTGACAGACAAGTACCCGGCAATAAAAAAGACCTGCTGTGGCACAGGTTATTTGTGCTGTGCCTATAACTGCTGTCTATACGTGGGACTCCTTGCTTATCAGTCCTGGACTCACCCAAGATTTTTCAGGGCGCAGACAACCACCCCTTACTCTCTAGTGTAATATTTCTCCGAAGTCTCAGGCACTATAAAAAGTCCTCAGACCACTTGTGGGCGATCCGTGGCTAGTAACACAAGGGTAATGTGTCATAGCTACTGGAACAAGATGTGGACAAAACATTTACTGTACTTGTAAATCGCTGTTTTGTTGAAGCAGAATTTTCAGTTAATTTGTTGCTGTACTCAGTGTGCACTGTGTTGAAAAGTAGTTGATAATTTCTAAATGCACAGCCACCCTTGTTTGCTTTACTGCTCCCGTGGCAATACAAGATAGTTAAAACATCATGAAGACAAAATACAACATTATTTAATTTGGAAGAACTAAGCTTCAGTACCTCCCTCAGCCCCATTCTAGCCGCGAAACATGTTTTTTAACAAAAAAAAGCGTGTTCAAAAAAATTCAGGGAAGCTTACATTCACGTGCAAGACCTAAATGGCGAATCTGTTGTAGGTGACCATTGCCGGACGCATAGTTAAGTGTCAGTATCATTGTTTATTTGCATTGTTGTGTTGCTAGTCATTGTTGTCATATGCATCCAAAAGGTGATTGTCTTCTTTGCGGCGAGTGGTGGATGCAAAGTCATCCTTAGCATTGTAGACTTCCTTCATTGACTTTTGAGTCACCAGTGGCAGAATTTGCAGGTCTTCGGAAGGTTTGGGCACACTCGTACCCATGTCTCCAAATATCCATAATGACTTGTAAAAAATGCAGGTTTTCTTTTTTTTTCTGTTAGAAGATACTGCGCAAGCCAGAACCTCGAGGGTAGCTACAAGGAACATGCTCATGGATGCTCATCATTTTCTCGCTCCTTGGAGTTATTGACGCTTGGGGGTCGCCGTGAGGCATGTGCTCACCGGTGCCCGGCATTTTCTTGGTATTTTTTTCTGCAACGGCAAGCTTATGGCTTGTACAACAGCTGCGCTGTTAAAACTTTAAAATTTTGCACCACAGTGACGTGTTATGGGCAGCAGTGACATCATTTTGGCCAGCGTTAAAAACATAATTTTCATTGAGGTAACTGCACGTTGGCTTTCAAGTGATACAATCGAAGTGAACTAGAGGTCCCACAAAAATCGTCCAATCATGTTTCTTGGAGATAGCTTAGGTCAGCGGCCGCCAATCGCGCAAAGATTTTGCAACGTTGAAAATTTGCCGCTATAGAAGTCACCAGTGCTTCACATGTTTTCTTTAATATCTCCATTACTTTTAAGTTTGCAATATGATTGGCATCATTGTTATTGGGACAGAGCAATTTTTCTAATGAACCCAACGTCTATTTCGTCTTCAGGGCCCCCTTAAGTGACAGGAACGTGTTGCTAATGTTGTTGCTTTGTTGTACTATGTTTGTAAAGCTACACCAGGAGTTCCAGAGGCAGACGGGGGCCTGCCTGAAAAGCACCCTGCCTGAACTTATGGCGACCAGGTCAGAAAAGATTGTGGAGACATCCCGAAAGAAGCGCCATTTGAATGGATTTTTCGGGAAATTGGACCAGCTGACGGAGCAGTCTGAGCACTCTCAGAAAGGTATCTTGTGTGAACAATAAGCATGGCCTTAAAGATCGTGGTGCTGGAATACTCTCATTTCACATATTAAATTGACTGTTTCATTTGTTAAACTGGCTATAAAGGGCAGAACTTCACTTCGGTGCATCATTCTAGTATTTACGTGCTACCTGCGAATACAATATAGGTTTGTTGCTCCATGATTTCTTGTTTTGAAAAATTGGCTGAAATTAGCTAGTTTTAAAGGGACCCTGCAACACTTGCCATCGACTACTTGGAATGTATTTTGGGGTAAAGTCTATTGTCCCAGCAATCTCCTCCCGCAAAAATTATGAAAATTCACACGAGAACGCGGGTTCGATTCCCAGCCGTGGCGCCTGCTTTTCTGATGGAGGCAAAAAGCAAAAACGCCCGTGTGTTTGACATTTTGGAGCACGTTAAAGATCCCTGCGTGGTCAAAATTAATCCGGAGCCCTCCACTATGGTGCGCCTCATCGCCTGCGTTGCGTCCTTGTGCAAGAAAATAAGCCCCCCAGCCAGTGCCACAGCAGCAGGCGTTCTTTCATGTCATGGTACAGCAATGTCTTCGGCTGCTACTCGCGTGGAATCCAGACTTTTCCTCCCGCGGTACCTGCATATTGAAAATTTCCATTTACCACGTAGAAGTGGGGCATGTTAGCTCAACCCTGTATGACTTTACACATGAAAAAATACTTGCTAGGCCACTCAGTGTGCTTTCTGACCCTAGGAATAGTGTGTACCACATCCAGTTTTTTTGGGGGGGGTTCACCATGCTGCATGGTATTGTCTAATATATTCTTATGTAAAAGTGACATCTTCTGTTCCATTTTTAAGCTTTTAAATGCTGATGCTTTGTGTTTACATGGAGACTGCTTAAATTTACATTGTATGATAGCTGAAAACGGAACAAATGAACAGACAGAAGAGGTGATGCACGAACACCCATTTGGCTTGTTTACCACGCTTCACTTAAACCTTGTATTTCAGACCTCCTACTGACAGCAAGTGTGTGTCTCCTGCCCTCCCTTGTGAAGGAAAGAAAGGAGGCATTCATTTCCTCCCACGTAAGCCTGTTAGCAGTCTATAGTGAACTTGCATGCAAATGAGCCATCATTATAGAGCCGCTATGAGCTGCCACGATGGCGCAAGACATTTTGGTGATGAGCATGACGTCACAGTTTCTATTGCGGGTCTAAGTGGCTGCTTTTCTGCTTAAATCAAAGGACAAAAATGTGTATGATTTCACTCCCCGGCTGGAAGAGCCTTCCGCTTAAAAATTATGTAGGGCAGCAACTTTCACCCACCGGCCGTGCAACACATCACGGTGGTGCACTGCTTTTTGTTGCCTGAAGTTTTTACTTTCACTTGTTTCGCGCCCTTCCCAGGCATATCATAATTCAGCAGGGTCTGATTTGCGCTGCCAATCTGGCCCAGTGCGTACTCCTTCTCGAGCTGCTTCTTGATTACAAAGCACTGGAATGTGACTAGCTTCTCCTCAAAAGTAAGGAGCAAGCTTTGGCACGCAGAAGTCTGCAGTCACAGGCTGAACCCGAACCGCTTGATAAGTTCGTTCCACTGCTTTTGCTGTCGGCGTGCGTTCTTCTCATCGACACCGAACTCGTGGTGTGCTTGGAGGTTTGAAGTTCTCTTGACCTTCAAAACTACCTTCCGCCTAAAAGGCGCGGAGTGGCACCGCTTGGTGGGTGCCACTGCGCCGCAAACACGCGGCCCCTCTCAAGGTGACGCGGCGGCATAAGCAAGCAAGCACGGAATGTTCAGAGCAGTGTTCACAGCATCCGAACAAAAAAATGGACTCCGTAAACCTGCAAGCTGCAACCTGTGGCTGCGAGATGGCATTGACAGAAAAGCTACAGCCTCAAATCTAAGCCGACCCCCGCCTTTCGCAAACAGCTATATAAAAAAAAGTATCGGCCTAGATTCGAGTAGATACGGTATAAAGAACTTGTTGCCGGAATGTAAGCTGCAGGGTTTGAATAGAGAGCCTGAGATTTTCTCAAACACATAACTTTCTTTTTCGGGCTGGGAATACTACTGCAGTCTCACCATGTGTGCAATGAGTTCGAATGCCTCCCTAAGACTTGTTTTGTGGCCTTATTTCTTTTTACAGGAACCTGACGCTGTGCACCTAGTGCCTACAATCACGTACGAAGGACGGTGCGTGTTGACGGCGCAGAAATACTGCGTGAGGCTCGAAGACGCTGGCGTTGAGGAGGTGGACCTCGTGGCCGCCTTGGCAACGCTGATTGCCCTGTACTGGGCATATGACATCGTTTTTGCGGCCAGGGCCCAGAAGACCTTTGACTTGTTGTGTAGGCTGCTGGGCCTGCACAGTGGCGTGAAAACAACGCCACTAGTGCATTTCGCACATGCGCTATTGCAGTGAGCAGTTGTGGTGCAAATAAAAGCTTCTTTCATACTCTGTGTAGTGGAAGCTGAATGGGTGCATGGCCGAGCAATATCATTCCTGTCTCTTTGTGCTTGCTTGTGCTTTCTGAAGATAACGCAAGTTTTTTCTGTAGAAAAGAAATGCGTATCTCCAGGAAGCATAAAGGAGTACTAGAACAATGGAATTGTGGCTGGCTTCAGGGAAAGCATGCAGACAAAGCAGCAGTTGGTCTTTCAGAACTTCTGTTACTCTTCGAGGAGCATTTCCAGGGAGCAACACTTGGTCTTTAAACGTGAGCGGTTAATCCAGCGGGGAGCATTTGCAAAGCCAACATTTAATCTGAAGAGACCATCCATTGGTCTGTGGGGAGTAATGAGAAGGATTAACAGATGATCTGCAGGGGGCCAACAGTTGGTCTCTGGGGTCTAACAGGAAGGACTAACAGATGATCTGCAAGGGGCCAACAGTTGGTCTCTGGGGTCTAACAGGAAGGACTAACAGATGATCTGCAAGGGGCCAACAGTTGGTCTCTGGGGTCTAACAGGAAGGACTAACAGATGATCTGCAAGGGGCCAACAGTTGGTCTCTGGGGTCTAACAGGAAGGACTAACAGTTAGTCTCTGGGGTCTAACAGGAGGGACTAACAGTTGATCTCTAAGGGGCCAACAGTTAGTCTCTGGGGTCTAACAGGAAGGACTAACAGTTGAACCGTGAAGGGACTAAGTGTAAAGGGATCAACAGTTGGTCTCCTTGCCGTTACTCCCAAAAAGGACTAATTCTAGTGGCAACGCACTTAGTCCTCAAAAGGACTAATGCCAGTGCCCCTTTAGTCCTTTTTGGCTAAGAGTGTACCAGCCGCCAACAGCAAGGTCTCCCACCCGAGCTCGGTCCACTTCAACTTCAATTCAATCGCCCTTTCAATGCGAAGCTTTATTGTCCTCATGGACGCCGTTGTGCGCTTATAGGCCCTGCAGGAGAACCAACTTTCTCTGATGATGATGATGGATGATCGTGGGGGAGGGGAAAACGAAACTCTGTTCGTTGCCCGCATCGAATCTGGGTTTCTCCCGTTACGAAGCTGGCGTCTATCCGATTGCTCTATTTCGACATGTTCGAAGCAGCTAGGAGAACTCAGATGACAACCAAGAAATTCGTCACGAGAAGTATAGCGTTGCTCTGCGTGTTGTAAAGCTGTTAGCAAGAAAACGTTAAGCCTAACTTCTCACTTTGAGGTTTAAGACGCACCCGCCGTGGTGTCTCAGTAGCTAAGGCGTTGTGCTGCTAAACACGAGGACGCGCGTTAGATAACCGGCCACGGCGGCCGCTTTTCTGATGGAGGCGAAAGGCAAAAACGCCCGTGTCTACGCGATTTTGGCGGACGTTACAGATCCCCAGGTGGTCAAAATTAATCCGGAGCCCTCCACTACAGCGCTCCTCATCGCCTGCGTTGCGTCGGCGCGTTAAACCTTGCAATCAATCAGAAAGGGCTGAATTTTGTAACATCTGGCCGCATCACTTGAAAGACAAGTGTCTTTTCGCACTAGGGGATTTGATTGCGCCTTATCCACGCGAGATAAGACTAGTAATCGGCATTTCGCGATGAGAACATCGCTGTGTTGCAGGAAATCATATATACTGCTAGGAACCATGTTTTGGGTTTCTTTGTTTATGTTTCGTTTTTACTGACCGGCTGCGCCCGGCTATGTTATGTGTGTTGTGCGTGGGCGAGGTGAATCGCGTGTTCCATTCTTTATGCCGCACGTGTTATCTCCTTCCATAGGGAGAGTGATTCGAACTGCGTCAACAGCCTAAAATAATCTTAGTTGGTCTACAGTGTTCCCGATACAATTCGACTATTCGAAAAACCCTCGCGCCGAGTGATAAATTCCCGCAGAGCAGATGCCGCGGCATTCGACTCGCCGATGCTCGCCTTCACACGTCACATTGTTGACTCGTGCTTCGCCGCCTGTGTATTCTTTGGTATTAGTTAAACCTGGATGTAACGAACCTCTATGTAACGAATTCCTGGATTTAACGAAGTTTTTCACTTCCCCATTTCCCCCTTTATTGAGGCCCATGTGTTTGCGACCTCGATGTAACGAAGGAGTTGCGATGGTTAACCTGGATGTAACGAATTCGCTACGCTGATGAGTCAGTTTCTTGCCCTTTTTCTGAAAAATCGGCTGGCGAAATGCACTAATTTAGCGAATTTCGCCCGCACCGCAATCTCTAGTGCGTTTCAACGTGAGTGCGGTGTCGGTTAGATTCTAGGCCTGCCTGTCGGTGTGTAGTCGCGTGTGTCCCCTGATATCTGTGGTATGGGTTCGCGGATAATTTTTGCTGCCTGAATACGAAAAGATTTGTCTTTTCAAGACAAGCTCGGAATTTTAAATGGCGCCTCCGCCGGCGATAAACGTCACCGCCCGGTACAGTGTCCCAGCTAGCATTCCTTCAACAATTTTGACTGCAGAAAAGAGCATGGAGTTCACGAAAAGGCGCCCTTTCAGCACAAGTCTGGTTCTTGAAACGCGTTAGGCACCGAAAAGTATCAAAAAGGAAAAGTGATACTTAGTTACTTTTTGTGAATTCGGGGGCCGTGTAGTAGCAGCAAGCGCAAATCACGGAGTTTTTCAGTGTGAAATATCCTTGAACAAGGCTGAGTTCAGCACTACTGATGCCTAGCACATTGGTTTCGTTTCTCCTTCATTCCCGCGAGCTTTAGCTCGAAACCTGCATGTAACGAAAACCTGGATGTAACGAAAAAAAGCGAATTTTTGTCAACTTCGTTATATCCAGGTTTAACTGTATTTGAGTTGTTAGGGGAGCACAAGTTCGCTGCAATAAACGTCTTTTTCTTCAAGACAAAAGCGTCATCCTTGGCTTCGTGACAATATAGAAAAAAAAGGACTACTTACTAGACCTCAGCGTATTCAGGTAGATTACCACAATCCGCAAAGCCTGGAACTCACAACGATTTCTTCAAGAAGCGCATACTGTAGAATGGTAACTGCAATACCGCTCAAGGGCGCTGCACTAGCGCATCAATGTTCCGAGTTGCATAGTCCTGCGGCCAATCTAAAGCCTGCAGACTTTAGACTTCGGCTGTATCTATCTTATAGGCTACCCCATCGAATTATGGGGTTTATGCCGTATGGATGCCAGTTTAGATGTTCGGTCCAGCCTCAGGCCACTACACGAATTCGTGCACAGTATGAACTGTATAAAAGATCCATTAAAGTTATTTTGTGATGGTGTGGTTGAGAGTCCGGGAGAATATAATATGCCACGTGTCCGGCTGCTTCGGTGCGGATAGCGACGAAATACAAAAGCGTTTCCACTGCTCATGCCACATAACAACTACGCCTTTTTCCGGGCAGCCTCCTCACTTACGTGTAGTCCATATGCGTCGCATAGGACTGCATCCGAGTCAACCGTTTTGCGAAGCTTCAGGAAATCAAGCGAGGTAAACGGTGGTTGCAGCACGGCTGCTCGCTAGACTACAGCGGTAAGTGGCGCAACAGATGAAAACAGCTCCGAATACAATTCGGTTGAATTACCATTTACGGGTCAGAGTTGAAGTGACGGCAACGACTCTACTTGGATTACTCCATCCGGTGAGCACATTACTGCTACCGGAAAAGGCGATAATACCACGGAGATTACTTACATGGATCAGGAAGTATTCAAGGTCGTGAGTCATTGCAAGTGGGGAAATGTTGGCACTCCCATGCTGGAATCTCCAGTGGAAAAGGGCAGAGAAATAAGGCGCGAGAATTCAACAGACATTTTAAAGCGAAGCTTCAGTGTCCTCACGAGTGCCGTTCTACGCGTATAGGCACCGGTCACTGCTCAGAGGGCGGGACAAATAACGTACACCCAGCGCCGCCCCGCGGCAGCTTGAGCTAACTTTGGGTCGGTGAGAGCCAGACAACGTGCTCGCGTTCATATATTCGGCACCTCCCGGTTGTTTGTTTCTGCGATTCCGCGATTATTTTTGAAAGGTGTCTCGTGCTTGAAAGCTGTTCTGGCAAATAGTTTCCCCATGTCTCAAGTGCTTCTGTGCGATTTCCGGACAATTACGGGGCTGAACTACTACTGTTGGCCTCGCGTGCGCGAGAAGTTAGAGATTGTATGTACCCATGCACGCGTGTACGCCGTGAAAGAAATTGATGGAACAGACATCGTGGCGAAGTCCCATTCCCAGCAAGGAAAGCTTGGGTAAAGCGTCAATACAGGTCAGTATTATTTTGTTCTTGTTTTACAGCCTAATAAAGTGACCCCAGCGTATCAACGGCACTCCACGACAGAAGCGTGTTTGTGTTGTTTCCTCTGTACGCGCAACCACACTGCAGTTACTTTTATGGTTGCCCTTCTTCAGCTCGGTTGGTGTTGTCACTAATTATCAACGGATTCCAAACGTTATTAGCTTATGACAAAGTAAAAGCAGTTCACACAGTTGGAAATCTGCTCCGGAGCTCCGGTTGTCTTTACGGAGATTCCGTTTAGTTTCGGCTTCTATCTTGTGAGTAAAGTTAGAGTCGTCTTAGCTGCTAATTGTGATACAGTTTGTTCAGGCAGTTCAGATTTCTCCAAAAAAGTATTTCCTCCTCTTCCTCATCCTCTGCTTTTAAACAATAGTAACTTCAACTTTCAGAGTACGCAAAACGCATTAAAGAAGTCAGCGCGGGTGAATGCAACCTTGCCTTTGATAGCTTGCCACGCTCTAGCTTGGAATGCGTGGCCGAGCTCCGTACACTTCATGGAACAAAGTAGGGCAGTAAGCGGGATGCGTATTGACCGTCTGGGCATTGCTTTTGGCATCACCCGTGGAGTACTGTGAGCATATTCTTGTGCCGCCTTTTGGCATCCATTCGGTGTGTGAATGTCGCTAAAAACGGTTACTGCTGATAAACCAGTAGTGGCGGAAGACGTAATACTACGACGGCATGCGATTCATTGCAGTGCGCGATGTGTATAGAACACTGAAAGCAAACGTTTTAGTGTTACGGACATTCGTGTCTGCGCTGCGCATAAAGAGTCATAGTACTCGTTATTTTACTCCTTCCAGTGACAAAAAATGTCATTGCTTTCTTGCTGCTGAAATCCATTTCTTGCGACGCTTATTCTACAGGGCTGCCCGATAAGCCTGTACAGAACGATGGCAGGCTGCCTTTCGCGATCGTCGCAGTTATTCACGCAGCAGTAGCGGCGTGACCACTAATTCTTTCCTGCAGGATTCTGATCCTTTCGGACCCTGCAACCTGCAATTATAACTATGTTTCTTAAAAAAAACTTCCGCCACAAAACGTCGAACCGCACGCACAGCGCGCGGGTTTTTACGTGCGCTGAACGGCTGGTCGCGACATCCACCGACCCAGAGTTGCTAAGCGGCGGCGAGAGATGGCGCTGGAGTGGCGCGCAAACTTCAGTGTCCGGTGCCTATAGGCCGTTGTAGGCTTAAGGACAACTACGTCATGTTTAGCTTCGTGACATCTAGTAGTGATGCTGGGTACATGCAAACTTAACCAGGTGCGAGTCGCCAAGCAATCACCTCTCCTACCAGCCCCCAACAGCAAGGTCTCCCGCCCGAGCTCGGTCCACTTAAACTTCAATTCAGTCGCTCTTTTCAATGCGAAGCTTTAGTGCCCTCACGGACGCCATTGTGCGCTTAAAGGTCCTGCAGAAAAACCAAGTTTCCCTGATGATGATGATGATTATTATGATGATGATAAATGATCGTGCGGGAGGTGAAAACAGAACGCTTTCATTGACCGCATTGAATCTGAGTTTCTCGCGTTACGAAGCTGGCGTCTATCCGATTGCTTTATTACGACATTGTCGGAGCAGCTAGGAGAACCCAATGGACAACCAAGGAATTCGTCACGAAAAGGATGGCGTTGCTTTGCGTGCCGTACTGCTGTTAGCCAGAAAACGTTAAGCCTAACTTCTCACTTTAAGGTTTAAAACGCACCCGCCGCGGTGTCTCAGTGGCTAAGGCGTTGTGCTGCTAAACACGAGGACGCCCGTTCGATAACCGGCCACAGCGGCCGCTTTTCTGATGGAGGCGAAAGGTAAAAACACCCGTGTGTACGAGATTTTGGTGCACGTTAAAGATCCCCAGGTGGTCAAAATTAATCCGGAGCCATCCACTACGGCGCGCCTCATCGCCTGCGTTGCGTCGGCGTGTTAAACCCTGCAATCAATCAGAAAGGGCTGAACTTTGTAACATCTGGCCGCATCACTTGAAAGACAAGTGTCTTGTCGCACTGGGGGATTTAATTGCGTAGTATCTACGCGAGATAAGACTGGTACTGGACCATTTTCTGAAGAGCACGGCTGTGTTGCTTGATTGATTGTAGGGTTTAACGCGCCGACGCAACGCAGACGATGAGGCGCGCCGTAGTGGAGGGCTCCGGATTAATTCTGACCACCTGGGGATCTTTAACGTGCGCCGAAATCTCGTGAACACGGGCGTTTTTGCTTTTCGCCTCCATCAGAAAAGCGGCCGCCGCGGCCGGGAATCGAACCCACGACCTCGTGCTCAGCAGCGCAACGCCTTAGCCACTGAGCCACCGCGTCGGGTTGCTGTGTTGCAGGAAATCGTAAATACTGCCACGAAACATGTTTTGGGTTTGTTTGTTTATGTTTCGTGTCTGCCGACCGGCTGCGCCCGGCTATGTTTTCTGTGTTTTGCGTGGGCCAGGTGAAGCGCGTGTTGCATTCGTTATGCCGCACGTCTTATCTCCTTCCATAGGGAGAGTGCTTCGAACTGCGTCACCAGCCTAGAATAATCTTCGTTGATCGACAGTGTTCTGGGTACAATTCGGCTATTCGAAAAACCCTCGCGCCGAGTGATAAATTCCCGCAGAACAGATGCCGCGGCATTCGACTCGCCGACGCTCGCCTTCACACGTCACACTGGTGACTGCTGCTTCGCCTCTGTGTATTCTTTAGTATTATTTGAGTTGTTAGGGGAGCAAAAGTTCCCTCCAATAAACGTGTTTTCCTTCAAGACAAAAGCGTCGTCCTTGGCTTCGTGACAATGTTATTAGATTGTGGGTGTGGGGGAGTGTCTAGAGGGAGGACGGCAAGGGCAATTTACCCATTTTCAAGGAGTCAATCACGATAGACTGGATAGAGTGCATTTGCCGTGTGACTTGATTGAAAAATGTGAAGGGTACGAAGTAAAGCCTGTGTCATTGTTAGATTACTGCCTGGTGGTGTGTAATCAGCATACAAGAAACGGACCAACTCTTTCACGTGTGAGCTATGGAAATTAATTGGGAAGTTACTTAAGGATTAAATTTTTTTTTAAATAATGAGTGGCATGATTCGCAAAAAAGAAGTGGAGTAAAATCGGTGAACATTGGTAGTTGTGTCAACAGGACGTCAAAATGAGGGACATTGAGAGGTCCACTGCCATCCGATACGAAAAAAATTGTGGAAAAGACACCAAGATCAAATCTAGAAAAACTTATCCGCGAGGAGTGTATTGCGTCTGGGGTGTTTCGTGAGGATATCAGAAAAATAAAGCAGAAACTTAAGGCGCTTGACGATGAGCGCTACCGGGGAGCCCTCGTGAGAACGAGAGTGGACCGATTAGCCGGCGGAGAGGCGCCGATGAAGCGTGCGCTAGGTCATAACGTGGGAACGCTCGATGTTATCATATAAGGGAGATAGAGTGGGTAGGACGGGTGACGGGAGATCAGCCAGAGATTGAGCGGGCTTTTCATCACTACTACAAAGAATTATTTGAATTCCGAAAGGTTGAGTTGGAGGTCTCTAAAGCAGAGTTTATCAGCGGTTTTCCAAGATTGATGAATAGTATAAGGAAAGTTTCAGCCAGCCGAATGCAGTTGCAGAAGTTTAATGTGTGAACGATAGTATAAACAAGGGAAATATACCGGGTCCAGACGGGTTAAGTGCGGCACTTTACAAGGTCTTCAAAAACAATTTATCGCCGCTCTTGGGAGCACTATTTAACAAGGCCTTCGAGCTAAAGGCATTGCCACCCTCTTACGGAGATGTGTACACGATACTCATTCCTGAAACAGTGCCAGGACAAACTTAAACATCTTACAGCATATCGCTTTATATCCTTGACAAATGTCGATTACAAACTTTTTATGAAGGTGCTTGCACAAATATTCCAATCAGTCATCAAGCAGCTTGTAGGGCCACACCATACGTGTGGCATAAAAGGACGAAATATTTTTTCAAACACACACAACGCGAGATGCGTGCGTGTGTGAGCTCACGAGGCTGTTCTCCAGCTTGATTTGGAGAGGGCTTTCGATTGTGTGTCCCATGAATTATTGTTGCTGATTTGAGATCATGCTAATTGAGGTACATTCATCAAGGAGGGGGCGGCTCTGCGTACCGGAAGTGCACCGCAAGAATAATTGTAAACAAGACGCTGGGCGCCCCCATCATCGTGGAACGGTCGCTCCGCCAGGGCTGTGCTCTTAGCCCACTTCTTTTCTGCCTGTATTGAGACCCTCTGCTTGAATGTAATTGAAAGTGAACATATTCGCGTATTTCAGCTATGCCAGGCAGAGGTAAAACTTCTGGCTTACGCAGACGACATTGCTGCTTTCTGTACGATCAAGGAAAGTGTTGCAAAAGCGATGGACATTGCTAAACGTTTTGGGTCAGTCACAGTTGGTGGGGTAAGCGGGGGGAAAAGTTTGGGTTTCTTGTACGGCGCCTGGTCTTTGATACCGGAATTTGTTGCCAACGTGTGCTGGGAAAACAGCACCGTTACGAATCTAGGGGTGCCACTGGAGTGCTATCAGGACAGCGAACCGTATCGGCGTGCCGTAACGCGGGGCATACGTGACAGGGCAGAAAAGTTGAAAGGGGTTTTTCTTTCAATGTTTGCTAAAGCTACCGTTTTTAATTAATTTAATTGCCAAAGTGTGGTACATGTTGCAAGTGTTGCATTGCTCGAGTTTCAATGTACAGAAAATGCATCTTGCGTTGGCTGTCTTTATCTGGTCATCTACTTGGGAAAGGTGAATTAGAGATAACCTTTTTCGACGCGTCAAGGAGGCCGGTCTTGGGTTGTCGCACCTGTTTGTCCGCCAGTTGGTGAATAGGTTCCATTTTTTCGCGATACAAGCGATCCTTTTTTGCGAACAGTGTGTTAGGTGCGGCTGTCTCAAGCGCTGCCGGAATTTGTCGTATCCAGTTTCCACATGCAGGGAAGGATTTAAGGATATTTTAAAGAAGTTGCATGTCACTCAGGTTTCTGTCCACTCTCTTTCGATGGACTATTTGAGTACAGTGTCACGTAGCAAGTTATATAAAGATGTTTGCGACAGTCTGTTCCCGGTACCGCGATACAGAGAACTCTACAGAGGAGTCCCAGGGCAGGTTGTGCTGAAAAGAGTTAAGCTTATGGCTGTAAAACACGGGGTAAAATGCTCTTTTTTAAACTTCATTCGAGGACACTTACTGTGGAAACATGGTTAAAAAAGGGGGTAGGACACCGCGGGGTGCTGACTGCACAATTTTTAAACAACCGGATAACATAGACTACGTTTTAAATGCAGAGCATTTCTTAGCCTCGCCTCTTCCTGCGTCGGACGGCGTCCACAGCTCCGCGTCCGCAGCAGGTGCGCCTCTCCTCCTTCCCTCCTCTCTCTCAACAGCAGCTGGCGCGCGCATGCGTCGTAGTCAGCCCGTTCGCTCCGTCGCGGTCTCGGCGTAACAGGTGCGTGATAGCAGCGCGGTGGGGCGTGGAAGGGCGCGCGCTGCTTGCGCATGCGCACTCTCCCCCCCGTACTGCTCTCCCTCTACTACACGCGCTGCAAATATAAAGCGGCTAGCGGTCGCTCGTGCTTCAGTCACTGCGTTGCTCCTTTCTTCCTTGGTTGACGCTCGCTCCACCCTAACGCGACTTTACTCTCCTCTCTCTACCCCAAACCAACACCAACGCAACTACGCCCAACTACCCACCCTCACGCGACTTTACGCGGCGTTAACGACCCCCAATGCTCTGCATTTACTCGTGTTCCCCCTCGCGGGAAGGCGCGGGAATTTTTTATACACTGTTGCATGGTGGTTCACTTTTAAAGGGACACTAAAGTGATATGTAAACATTGCGGGATTACTAGCGCAAATTGTAGTCCGGAGTCCCCAGGCCATGTTTCGACCACTCTAGGCGCGTTTACGCGATTTTATTTAGTAGAAAAATTAATTAGAAAATGCTGTACTCCTCTCTTTACGCTCGCCCATTTTCTGTGGCGTTTTCGTGTGACGTCAGGAGGGGATGAGCTGGCAATTGGCTGCGCCACGGCCACGGCTGCGCTACTGCACGGCTCCCCGGCCGACAGAGTCAGTCGGCCCAGCGTTTCGTCAGCCGGCCGCCGGCGGGTCGTCGCAATCAAGGAGGTTAAAAAAAATTGCTTGGTCGCAATTCGTTCGCTTAGTTGAAACGAAGCCAGGACACGTTTGTGAATGGAAGAATGTGCCTTTCTTTACTTGGTTTGTTTGTACACTGTATCTAGCTCCGGGTCGCTTCACAAAAGCGCTGCACAAGCGCACATGCGACGCTTCGCTGACTGGTACGCCACTGGGAAAATATAAGGCCTCTTGAAGGCGGGAGAAGAGTCGGCGAAGTCAATATAGGTACTAAGGAAATAAAATCAACTGATATTTTTACCGTACAGCGTAAAACTAGGGCGCGGGAAGCACTTTTTTGCGCTGGGCGAACAAGCACAGCGGTCAGCAGCACGACTACGCATCTGCAAACGCTTTTCCGTCTACGAAATGCAATTGCTAGACGTGAGCTACTGTGGAAACTCGGGCGACGCTTACTGCACGATCGCAGTACAACAAATAGTCACCTAAGCTGCTTGAAATGCCAAAACTAAAGAAAAGTGTAAACCGGGTGTACAATATATACCGTATATTAGCAAGCCTTTCGCGTCCCGCTCGGTGGCTCAGTGGTCTGGGGTGCTGGGTATGTCACCGGAAATGTTTTGTAAGTCACGAGTTCGAATCCCCGCGGGTACGTGCTTTTTTTTTGTAAGTTAACTTTTTTGTTTCCCGCCAATGTTTTCTATATTGAGTTCACCTTTTTTTGGGCCGCAACGTTCATGGCTACACGAACTAGTTCACAAAACGCGCGCAGGCTGGCACTGCCGCGCTAGCGAGTTCTCGTTGGCGTGCTGTTGCCATAAGCACCGACTGCTTGCAGGCAGTGGGCACAGGCCAGAATGAACAGACCCTTGACCTGGTGCAAACACGCTTTTTACGATACAGGCATGAGGGAGGCAAGCTCCAAATATGGGGGAAAAGCGCATGACATTTGGGCGTCTGCGGGTACGCGGAGGGCGTTCATGCACTGCGTAGGTCTCGGCTAGTGAATGCTACGACTACAAGCCGTCCTGGGAGGCTTATCTTGTGCATTTTACAGCCGACAACATGGCAGAAGCGCGGTACGATGATTACTCAGATATTGAGAATGCCCATCCAACAACGCCATTGGTTATGTTTTATAGAACCGAAACGGAAACCGAAACTTGTGTGATTGCTAACCTTGGGCATCGTCCAATCACGGCGCCCCTCCTCCCAACGTCACAGCCTTAGTTGGTGCGGCCGCCGCAAACCGCGCATGGTAGTTTTTCTTCTTTCGCGCTTTGTAAAATAATTACCGATTTGTCAACCGGATAAACGATGAAAAGTGTGCTAATTTGAGCCAGTCTACGCAGTGCAAGCAAAAACGGGAGCTTGACAAATTCACTTCAGTGTCCCTTTAAGGTGTTATTCAGCGAACTTTACACAAAGACTTACCACTTAACCCACATGGTATACGGTATTTACCCCAGAAAAAAACGAAGGAGTCCCCTACGATTTATTAATGCTCCTGGGCCCTCACAGCATATAGCGGGCGCGGATGGCGTGGGTCCATGGTGACGTGGATGCCCGAACAGCCCTGCAGTTTCTCCGGGAGAGTGTCATGAAGTTCGTTGAGGGACTGAGAGTCCAGCAGCCAGTACCAGATTCGTTGCATTTTGTAGACCCGTTAATTACTCTAAGGTGATGGTCAAATGAGAAAGCCTAGCCGGAGTCACGGCTTGTATGTTTATGCCGGTGTGCGTCGTACCAGATGCAGCTTGTGGTTATGTTTTAGGTTGTACAGGTGTGTTGAAGTCTGGTAATATAAAATGTCCATAGCGGACGGAGCAAGGCAATGTCGCAGCACCGGTGACTGTGCTCCGACGGCGAATCGGCGACTGCGGTAAGATGGGCCTGTTGCAAAATTGGTATGTTTTTCCTTGAGGTCTGTGCTTGTGAGGCCGAATTTTAGAAAAGAGCACGCCCTGCCAACGCTCCTAAGTCTGTTTGCACGTAGGAACGGTACGGTTGTTTTAGAGGAGGACGAAGAACAAACATTTATTTTACAGATTTAGAGCAGATGGGCGGCCGCCTTAATCCAGGTAGCGGCGTGCTGCCGCTGTTCAGGTTGCCCACTGGATCAGGTTTTGCTGGTCCTGCAGGTCAGATCTGGTCAGCGCGCTTTACCACTGCTCGGGAGTAGGTGATGGGAGTGGGGAGGGGTGGTGTGGGCAGAAGAAAACGAAGTGGGGGGTTGTGGCTGGGGTGAGGCAGTCAGGGCAGCTGTAGGTGAAACGGCTGGGGGAGATATAAGACAGGCTGGTGCCGTTGCAGAATGTATTTGTTTCGAGACATCGCCAGAGGCGGGATTCTTCGTTGGTGAACGCAGGGTGTGCAACTTCCTCACGATCATCACCGACTCGCAACAAGCCTGTCGAAGATACCTCATCGGAAGAATTCCCTTACCTGCCCTTAACCTTCTACAAACGACTTGGACGCCTTGACAAACAGGCAAGGCGTCGTCTTGGGCAATACTGCTACAGGAGCCCCCTCTATAGTGGCGGACCCGTGGAGTAAGCCGAAAAGACAATTTTGGAGGCCGTCTTGTAGGTTTTCGTGGCTGTTGCGACTGGAATAGCAGGAAAGGTGAACCACAACTTGTGTTGTAGATTCGTCTGGTTGTGCATAAAGCGGCTCGTCAATGAATGCTGGTTTGAGGCGATGAACAGAAATAGTGTCCTGTCTGGTGAAATGCTCACCAGAACGATAAATGACGCGGCAGGGTCCGTCGTAAGGGCGCTGAAGTGGTTTCCGCACCACGTCACGGCGGACAAAAACGTACGGGGACGCCGCCATCTCGATGCGCACAAGGGGATCCGCACCCTGCTGTCAGCGTGGTGCGGGCGCATCGAATGAGCGAAACGAATCTCGCAGTTTGGTCACGTAGTCAGTGGGATCCGGGCACGGTGATGATTCCGAAGAAGTGAAAAACTCTCCTGGCCGTCGTTGCGGCGCACAAAAAACCATGTCAGCGGGCTTGCAGTGGTGATCCTGCTTCAAAGCTGCCCGAAGACCCAGCAGAACCATGGGAAGGGAGGTAGACCAATGGGTAGCGTCTGGCTGTGCCCTGAGTGTGGTCTTAAGGAAGCGGTGAAAACGCTGAACGGGCCCGTTGTAAATAGGGTGGTACGTCTGTGGTGCGGACGCGGGAAGAGCCAAGCAGGGTCAGCAGGTTATTGAAAAGTGTCTACTCAAACTGGCGACCTCGATCAGTTGTGATAATTGACGGTACACCATAGCGGGAAAGCCAGCCCGCACCGAATACGTTGGCAATGGTTTCACTATACATGTCGGGCAGAGGAAACGCCGCCGGCCAACGCGTGAAACGATCGGCGCACGTTAGTACGTATGTGTTCCCTTTTGAATGAGGCCAGGGCCCAAGTATGTCTACGTGCACCTTGTCGAAGCACTCAGTTGGTGCCGTAAATGAGCAGAAAGGAACCGTGGTGTGTCGGTGAACCTTTGACAACTGGCATACGAGACAGGAGAGCGTCCACTCGCGTACGTCCCCGATGCCCCGCCAAATGAAACGCTTCGTCAGCAGGTGTTGCTTGGCTGGTATGTTCTATGGAAGGTATCGAAAACCATGCGCCGGAAATTCGCTGGGAGGAGTGGACGCGAGGTGGGCGTGGAAACATCGCAAAGCACCAGTACAACACAGGGTGGAATGGATGCTTAAAGAAGGTACAGCGGGCCGGGGTCTTTGCGAAGCGCTATTATTTAGGCGTTATGCTGTTGCGCTGATGCGAGTGTGGTGAAGTCGATTTCAGCCAGGTTGTGGGAACTGGAGATTGAGGCGGCGACACGTGAGAGCGCATCCGCGGCAGAGTTGTCCTGCCCTTGCACGTGCTCTATGTCCGTTGTGAATTCCGCGACGAAAGACATATGGCAGCTGTGACGAGCTGAAAATGTGGTGGAGTTCGACCGGATGGCGAAGGTCAGATGTTTGTGGTCCGTCTGGATATGGCACTCTCGACCCTCCAAGATGTGCCGGAAGTGTCGTACAGCTATCTACATTGCAAGGATTTCTCTTCCGAAAGTGATGTAGCGTGACTCGACGGGTGACAACTTGCGAGAAAACAAGGCAAATGGTTGCCAGCCATTGTCCACAAACTGTTGCAGGACAGCTGCGACAGCGTCAGATGCATCAGTTATTAGGAAAAGTGGAACTACCCCTCGCGGACGGATGAGGACGCTTGCCTGGGGCAGCTTGGTCTTGACATTCTCAAAAGCGGGTAGTGCTTCTGGAGACCAAGTAAGTGGACGTGCTTTTAGTTCGTTTCCCTCGAGCACTTCTGCCCAAGAAACTCGCCGAGCTTGCGTATGGAAGAAGGCTGGGAAAGGTTTGAGTGGCCTCAACTTTTGAAGGCAAGGGGCGAATGCCATTGTTGTTTACACGGTCACCGGTGAAGTGCAGCACCGAACTCGCACTTGCCTCTATTGGTGATAAGGCCGTATTCGGCAAGACGACTGAAGAGTTAGCAAAGGTGCTGGATGTGTTCTTTTGCGTCGCTACTGAACACACGCAAGTCATCAATGTAAGCGAAGCAGAAGAGTAATACTCGGGCGAAGGTGTCCATGAACCGTTGGAAAGTTTGTGCAGCGTTACGAAAGACGAAGGGCATGCGCACCTACTCAAAACGTCCTAACTGTGATGATTTCCGTCTTCGGAATATCTCGGGCTCCACGGTGATGAAAAGTCTGCGATGTGCGGAAGGGGATAACGATCGGGAACAGTGGCGTTGTTAAGCCATTGGTAGTTTCCGCTGGGACGCCAGTCTCCATCGACGGTTTTGGCACAACGTGCAGCGGGTATGCCTAAGCGCTTGATGAGAGTCGAACTATTCCGAGCTCAAGCATGTGTTAGAACTCGCCACGTGCGATGTTGTAGCGAGCTGGCGGTAAGCAATGGGCTCGAGGAATGAGGAAGTTGGTAAGTCGCAGAAGGGACGGAAATTCTTCAAGAAGCTTGTCATAGATGTACTTCGAGGAGGTGCTTGCGAACGCCAAGGGTAAGTCCATTGATGGTATACCAAGCACAGAGAGGTGCTTTGTAGCATGGATGAGACGCTTGCGGTGCATGTCAACTAACAAGTTGTAGTGACGCAGAAAGTCTGCACCCACAATGTTGTAGGCCGCAGCAGTGATCAGAAAAACCTATCGAAATTCTCTCCTGAGGCCAATGTTGAGGGAGAGCAATTGTTCTTTGTAGGTGGCAATGGGAGTCCTGTTGGGGGCGTATAAGCTGCTTCTGCCTCACCTGCGCTTCGGAAACACGGCTGAGGGTGGTATGACACCGCCCTCAGCTACGAGGAAACGCAGTCCGCTGACTTTGTCCGTCAGAAAAAACAACCGGCTCACTTTCCAACTGACGCCACTGGAAGTCTCTAGTGGTGCGCCGGGTTTTTTCCCGCAAAAGTGCAGGGTACCGCACACTTCCACGCTGCTTATACAAATTTGCGGTGGTACCAGCATACGCCTTGCCTTGAAGGCGACGGTGAATGGAGGTGCGAGAACGAGCGGTCGCGCGAGGGAGATGGCTGGCGTTCAGCTGAGAGAGCTGCCATTTGATCTCATAGCTTGGTGATCTCACCAAGGAATCCCTCGCGCAGGTTATGCAGCGCAGGTGAAGACTGCGTTGTGGGTGCTGCTTTACTGGCCCCTGGACGTTCCGGGAGTGATAAGGTGAACACAGAAAGTTCGACAGGAGTTGATACGTCCATGACCGAGTCGGCAAGTTGGGCCAGCTAGAAAGTGGATAAACGGTTCGCGGTCCCCAGAACCATCCGGACGGAAGTGGGTAAGAGTGAAGAAAAAGCTCTCGAAGCAAAGCTTAATCTAACGTGGCTTCGATTTCACCAAGGAGCTGTTGAAGGCGACGCAGTAGCTGTGAGGACCTGCGATTACCGAGCTCTTGGGATTGTAGAAGCTGCAACTGTCACTGTTCCGACATAGTCATCCGCTTGATCAGTTCACTCATCAGTGTGTCAAACGGGGCGGTCGCCGGTGGTGGAACAATCAGGCCGCGAAGCTAGGTTGCGTTCTCGGGAGGCAGCGCAGACACCAGGTGATTGAATTTGTGGCTCTGCAACGTCATTCGCGCTATGGCGAACCGGCTGTTTACTTGGGCGAGCCAGAGCTGCGGGTCCTCAGGCCAGTACTGGGGAAGGCGCAGCGAAAGTGCAGCCACGTCACCGGCCGTGGTGGCTCAATGGCTAAGGTGTTGCGCTGCTGAGCACGAGGTCGGGGGTGCGATTCCCGCCTTCGGCGGCCGCTTTTCTGATGGAGGCGAAAAGCAAAAACGCCCGTATGTACAAGATTTCGGCGCACGTTAGAGATCTCCGGGTGGTCAAAGTTAATCCGGAGCCCTCCTCTACGGAGCGCCGCATCGCCTCCGTTGCGTCGGCGCGTTAAACTCACGATCAATCAATCAGCCACGTCACCTTGCGCGGTGGAGTATGTTCGATGGCTGCAATCTCCGGTAGTGGCTACAAGCCGGGCATCCAATGCGTTGTGATTGTCGTCAGCCATGTCCGATGTCCGTGGTGACCAATTGTATGACAGCACGAGGCAATGAAAACGCTGATCGAAAACTTCAAAGCGCACAAAAAACGGGGACAAAGAGGAGCGACTCGAACAAGCGCTTACTCGCAACTACCTGTTTTTTTTTTTAAAAACACAAATTTACACATGAACACAAATCAAAGATTAGACAAACATGATTAGAAAACACCTAGCCACAGAACAAAACATATTTCGAACAGAAGGCGGCAGTTGACGGGCTAGTTTCAGCTATTCCTGGCCGAATGCTGGGAGCTACTAGGAACACTGACTGCACGCGCCACGAGGCTCGCGCAGTGAGTTGCAGAGTGGTGCTTCGTTGTCTTGGGCAATTGATTGATTGATTGATTGTAGGGTTTAAGGCGCCGACGCAACGCAGGCGATGAGGCGCGCCGTAGTGGAGGACTCCGGATTAATTTTGACCACCTGGGGATCTTTACGTGCGCCGAAATCTCGTACACACGGGCGTTTTTGCTTTTCGCCTCCATCAGAAAAGCGGCCGCCGCGGCCGGGAATCGAACCCGTGACCTCGTGCTCAGCAGCGTAACGCCTTAACCACTGAGCCACCGCGGCGGGTTGTCTTGGGCAATGCTGCTACAACTATGTGTAAGCACTGCAGGACACACCATCAGGCAATTCATTCGGTTTAAAATTGTTTCTTAAAAGTTTCGTTGTTGTTTTCACTGTGGCAGTATTGGTAATTATATACTTCTCCATCGTTGTGCTTCTCATGCACGACTGGCAGGCCCGGTTCCTTTTCTGCGCAGGCTTTCCCACCTCTCCCAAAGTGGACTCGCCAGCACGCGCTGCAACCGGCGGCAACAGGCTTCGCGATGTGGGCGGCTGTTGTGCGAGTTCTGTTGGGCTCCGCACTTGAGGCGTGGACGCACGTTAACTGTTTGCTTGATGTTGTGCCTTAATCACCCAGCCCACATTAGCTGTATCTGGCGTCGCTTGACGGCGGGACCGATCACGGTTCTGTCAAATCGCCCGAGGCAATGTGCCCCAACTTAAAGGCAAGGGAGAGTCGCCTCTCCGTTCCCCTTCGCCACGACTGGGCCGAATTATGCTTCGGACGAAAGGCCCGTGGCAGACCCGCAGCAACACGCCTGAAGACGGCGGCCGCTGAGTTGCCTTCCTTTTCCGGCCGCGGCGGGTTTGGCTGGGGCACTCGCTTGGCCTTCATTCATCGTATTCAAACCTCCGCAAGCGAGGGTCCTGATTAGAGTGATTCAAACTTCTCGCGGCTTAAACGGACCCCCGGGGGTATAAACAGCCCAGATGCATCAGAGAGCGCGGTAATTCCCGGAGGCGCCGAGTTGAAACGTGCTGTCGCCTTTGTGCGTGCCATGTAACGCTTTTGTTACCCTTGTACAGGCGGGGACCTAATATTGCAGACCACGCGAGCGCGTCGCAAAAGCCCCCGATGCGCACTCTGGAGGCCTGGCGCGTGCTGTCGAAACCGGAGCGGCGCGCACGCGCGTTGTGTTTTACTCGCAGGCACGCCAATTTTCTCGTTTCCTGCACGGGTGCTGAGATAGTCACTTAAGCACCGCAGAGCGAAGACCTGTAGCATTCATTTAATTTTGATGGCACATTTGGCGTCTAACATCACGATCGCGCCGTCTTTGGTGCAAGTGCTCCTCGCTTCTGATAAACACTTGCGCCGATGTGTTTTGTTTGCTTGTTTTGTGTTTTATCGTTTATAGACGATGAGACTAGCGGAATACCAACGGCATAGCCAAATTAAGCCTGAACGAAGCCCAATCACACGGTACCGCGTTGCGGACAACGAAATGTGTGCTATACGGAAAGCGAACCTTTATTCGTCTTGGTTATTTTGTAAACTATTTGGCCACTGAAAATATATTTCAGCTCGGTTTCCGCTGTCGATAAAGTACGCGATTAGGTTCGTGATTCATATCGCTGGCATTTCGTCGTCCGTATACCGCTACAATGTGTGATTGTGCTTCGTACACACTTCATTCAGGGGCGCCGTTCGCACGCCGCATGTCTCATCGTCTATGAACGATAAAGCCCAAAACAAATAAATAAACATTCCACCCAAGTGGTCATCAGGACGCGAGGAGCACTTGCACCAAAGCCCGCGCAATCGTCGCATTAGGCCCCAAATGTGCCATAAGTAAGAAAGGAATGCTACAAAGGAGTCGCTCTGCAGTTCTTTAGTGACCATCTCAGCACCGCTGCGGGGAGCGAGGAAATCACCATGCATGCAAGTAAAACTAGACGCGCATGCCTGCCGCGCTTGTCTCCACAACATGCGCCGGGCCTCCAGAGCGCCCATCGGTCGCTTTTGCTACGCGCTCGCGTGGTCTGCTAAATTAAGTCCCCGCCTGGACATACTGTATATAAATGTTGCTTCAACTCTTCGACGGCTTTAGAACTTCATCGCTCTGCTCTCTGCCGTGTCGATAGCAGTACCTTCGCTGCAACGGCAAAGGGCACCTCAGTCGGGAGTGCAGGGTACCTCGGTGTTCCCTGCGTCGACGCTTTGGCCACGCTGAGGCCCTTTATTCCTTTATTAATTCCGTGTTCCCCATTAAAAAAAAAAAAATCGGGGAACGAAACCCGCTCCAGCCAAGCTATGGCAGGTTTACAGCCAATAAAAAATAAATAAAAAGGAGCGACGGCCCAAAAATAGTTTTTTTTTTTGTAGAAACCAATTTGTAGATGAGAAAAAAAAATGATACTTAGCACCAAACCAAACTCTCCACGCTTACCCAAATCACAGGGAGCAAGCTAATAGCGAACTGGTTAAGCACTAATGACAAAAAAAAAAAACCAGAATCAGTACAAATAAAACATACACACTAAGGCAGCCCCGCACACTGCGAAAAGAAAAAGGTAAACAGTGCACATATGTGGCATCGCACAGTATCGACCCTGTGCACGAGGTCGTACGCCAGCGCGGTCTTGTGGTCAGGAGGTTGCGTCTGAACAAGCAGCCGAACGAGGTAGTGTACGAACGAGGCCGAGGAAGCAGCCAAGGGTACTGGCGACCAGGAAAAGGCGGAGGAAGAGGCCACCACGACAACAAACGCGAGCGAGGGCACAGCGGCAGCAGACGGAGGTGACAACAACGTGCCGGAGCAAGCTGCCGCTGTCACGGGTGTCCTGTCGAAAGACGATTGCACACGAACGAAGGCCCAGGCCACGTTCAGCTACGCCCCCTATGCCATGGACGTGCTCGGGCACCCGGTCAACAAGCGGTGCTATGTCGACGTTGCCGAGGGTGGCGTCAACGACCTTGCAGTCCAGGCCGACCAGCTGCAGCTGAAGGAGACACAAGGGCGGCGCTTGACGACGCGGCTTAAGCCAAGCGTCGCGTTGGAACACAGGAGTGCACAGGCGGCGAGAGCGTCTCAAAAGCAGCTCGACGACCCGGGGCCCAAACGCGTCGCTTAGCGACGACTTGGGTGTGAGCGATGAACATAATGTACCCGGTTTCCATTTCTTCACGGGGAAATGTCTTCTCTTGAGCGCCTGAACTTAGCTACCCTAAACCCCCGTTCCCTTTCGAGTAAAAGACGCAGAGGCAGGTGCACCGCCTGCTAACACATCTAGACGTAGACGTATTAGCGGTTGAGGGGAGAAATGTAGGGGGAGGAAGGACCAGGGGCATGGTTAAACGTTTCACGTCGTGGTATTATGCGTGCGTAAGGCACGCCGTTGGCTTTTCTGCTGGCTGGATATTATTTGCGAAAACGTTGCCGGGGCTTGATGTGCGAGATGTGTGCTCTGGCTTGCCAGGGCGACTTCTTATATGCGATGCAGTATTGAGTGGTGAAGAGTGGCGAATAGTCTACTTGTATGAGCCGAATGAAGTTATGGAAAAGGCTGAATTACCGGCCGCGGTGACTCAGGGGCTAAGGCGTTGCGCTGCTGAGCACGAGGTTACGGGCTCGATTCCCGGCCGCGACGACCGCTTTTCTGATGGAGGCGAAAAGCAAAACCGCCCGTGTATACGAGATTTCGGCATACGTTAACGATCCCCAGGTGGAAAAAATTAATCAGGTGCCCTCAACTACCGCGTGCCTCGTCGCCTGCGTTGCGTCGAGCGTTAAACCCTACAATCAATAGGTTAGGGATGATTTATAACATTTGGCCGCATGTGTTCGAAGGCAAGCATCTTCTCGCAATAGGGGAATTTATTGCGTCTTATCCACGCGAGATAAGACAAGTACTCGGCCATTCCGCGACGAGAGCACGGCTGTGTTGCAGGAAATCATAAATGCTGCTACGAACCGTGTTTTGCGTTTGTTTGTTTATGTTTCGTGTCTGCCGACCGCCTGCGCCCGGGTATGTTATCTGTGTTGTGCGTGGGCCAGGTGAAGCGCGTGTTCCTTTCTTTATGCCGCACGTCTTATCTCCTTTCATTGGGAGAGTGCTTCGAACTGCGTCACCAGCCTAAAATAATCTTAGTTGATCTACACTGTTCTGGATACAATTCGACTATTCGATAAACCCTCGCACCGAGTGATAAATTCCTGCAGAGCAGATGCCGCGGCATTCGACTCGCCGACGCTCGCCTGCACACGTCAGACTGTTGGCTGCTGTTTCGCCGCCTGTGTATTCTTTGGTATTACTTGAGTTGTTAGGGGAGCACAAATTCGCTCCAATAAACGTGTTTTCATTCAAGACAAAAGCGTTATCCTTGGACTCATGACAATATAGCAAAAAAAGAACTACTTACTGAGACCTCAGCGTATTGAGGCACATTACCACAATCCGCAAAGCCTGGAACTCACAACGATTTTTTCAAGAAGCGCATACTGTAGAAGGGTAACTGCAGTACCGCTCAAGGGCGCTGCACTAGCGCATTGGTGTTCCGAGTTGCTTAGTCCTGCGGCCAATCTAAAGCCTGCAGTCTTTAGACTTGGGCTGTATCTATCTTATCGACTCCCCTATCGAATTGTGAGATTTATGCCGTATGGATGCTGTTTAGGATGTTTGGTTCAGCCTCAGGCCACTACACGAATTCGTGCACAGTATGAACTGTATAAGAGATCCATTAAAATCATCTATTGATGGTGTGGTTGAGTGTCAGGAAGAATATAATTTGGCCACGTGTCCGGCTGCTTCGCTGCAGATAGCGACGAAATAAAAACGCGCCAATCCACCCCGTGAATGTGGTGGGAAAGCAAAGCTGTTAACGGCACCCATAACGATTACCCATGCGACGTCACTTAAATTCCCTCACATCGCTCTACAAATAGTAAAACCAGAGAGAAGTGAAATGCACTTAACCACACCATTTATTACTTGAAAGATATTCTTGGTAAGGTTAAATCAATGCATGATGCATGAACGGTGTTTGTTTGAGTTGTTTTGCTGTAGCACAAGAGCGGAAACTTTTCTTATAAAATTAAAGTAAGCTCCAACCCGGTGTTAGACGATCTGATTTCTCCGTCTCTGCGCCGCGGACGGAGGCGACGAGATTTGCGGCAGAGAAGGCAGAGGACGTGGATGAAATACTTCTGTTCAGATTTCTGAACTGCCCAGAGTGCAGCCCTGGGGAGTGATTGATTGATTGATTGTAGGGTTTAACGCGCCGACGCAACGCAGGCGATGAGGCGCGCCGTAGTGGAGGGCTCCGGATTAATTTTGACCACCTGGGGATCTTTCACGTGCGCCGAAATCTCGCACACACGGGCGTTTTTGCTTTTCGCCTCCATCAGAAAAGCGGCCGCCGCGGCCGGGAATCGAACCCGCGACCTCGTGCTCAGCAGCGCAACGCCTTGCCCTGGGGAGTGGTTCCTTCTTCTGTGGGGCCCATATGCAGTACACGCGGCCTGTGTTCTGTCCACCTGCTGAAGCTGGGTAGGTAGAGAGGGCCTGGACAGCAGCATCTCCCATTGCTCTTGTTGGGTAGTTGACGGAAAGAGAGGAGGGTGCTCAGGGCTAAAGTCGCACACCCCGATTACGGGGCAGAGTGTTCCTACTTCTGAGCAAAATTTACATTCATCGTCATAGCGATTCGGACGCATTAAGTGAAGACGCGTAGGCTGTGGGAAGGAGCCCGGATTGTATGAGCCGTAGGGTAGTTTGTTGTCCTCTTGAAAGGTCAGGGTAAGGTGAAGGTACGGTCTGTCTCGGAAGACTATAATGCTGGGTTATCTCCCTGAACTTGACAAGCGGGTGACTGTCCTCGTGCAGCTCTATAGCACGGGAGGTAAAGGCGCAGGCTTGTTGGGTGGGTATATTTGTTGCTCTCCATTGAAGCGTGAGGTGGTGTCCAGATGAGCTGAATGTGAGCCGTTTGGGGAGTAGTTTTTTAGCACGCGCAGTGCAGGTCAGAGCACGCCACCCGACTGGTAATTCCAGTGGGCTTGGTTGGAATCGGTGACTACCCTCTGAACACCCTGGTTGAGTGAAAGCCAAGGTGATGGCTGCCTGTTCTGCTGCCGTCATTTCTTGGGTCCTAGGCGAGGTACACGCAAGGAGGTTGGTTCTGGAGGTAGCCACGATGATGGCGTATTGCTGCCCGCGATGTTTGGAGGCGTCTGTATAGATAACTGCATGATCCCCACCGAGGGTGGTGTTTAGCGCTTGAGCCCGTGCTTTTCGCTGACCTTCGTCATGTGAGGGGTTCATATTTCTAAGCAAATGGAGCATCTTCAGTTTTAGTCGCCAAGAGTCTGGGAGTACCCATACAAAAATGCCTTATGGGCGTCTATTGAAAAATGTATTGTGAGCTATGGCCGCCTATGGGTCTCTATGGTCACCCATAAAAAGGCATAAATTAGGCTATAGCCAGCTATTGAGGTTTTTATAGATCCTGCACTAAAGACTGTAAACCATACATTTCTCTTTAGACGATTATAGAACATCCTAGTGTGTTTAGTCTATAGAGTCACTGCTATTCAGGTAACTGTAGGCAGCTAAAGAAATACGTATGGCTTTAGTTCTATAGACCAGCCGCGGCAAAGCTCTTTTGGCTGGCTATAGACCATTTTTTAGCTTGAAGTCTACGGACTCAAAACCATTCAGCTGTCTTTTGCCAGCTATTGAAAAGAGTTCGTCCTAAAGCTATAGAGAGAAAGCCATAAAAGCTCATTCGGCTGGCTATAGGCCGTTGTTTCGCTCTAAGTCTACAGATTTCAAACCATTCAGCTGTCTTTTGCCAGCTATTGAAAAGAGTTCGTCCTAAAGCTATAGAGAGAAAGCCATAAAAGCTCATTTGGCTGGCTATGGGGCGTTGTTTAGCTCTAAGTCTACAAACTTGGAACCATACGGATGTCTTCTGCCAGCTATTGGAGAGAATTTGCTTTAAAGCTAAAGTGAGGCAGCCATAGAAGCTTCTGCGGGTGGGTACAGTACAGTATATAACTGTAAACCTTTAGATGTGTGATAATTAAGCAACATTTTGCCGGCATTAAGAAAGCGTTTGGCGCAGAACTTACAAGCCTGCATCCATAAAGGCTTCTTTAGCTAACTGCATAGTAACATAAGGCTCCAAGTTTCCAGCCGCTAATTGAAAAGCGTTAGCCTTTAAAGGTATAATTCGAGCAACCATTAAATCCTATTCTGCTGGTTTCAATATGACTTATGACGCGAAATTTATATACTCATGATTTACCTAGCTACATCTACAACACAGATTGGATAACGATGACGAGTTTGATCGGCCGGTTATATGAACGTATTTGTTCAATAAGGTTAGGTACTTATTATACCAACAATACGGGAAAAGTACAATTAAAAGAAGCTACTGATTAACGCTCAAATTCAGGTTGCAACTTTGGATACTGCGCGTCCGCAAAGCTTGCAAATGAATGTTGACCGAAAGACGTATAATTTCGTAGAAGTATTCCTCTGTGGCCCTTCGCTGCCACGGTCAAGTGAAAAAGCGGGCTTCTCTGAAAACAGCCCTCACAGCGTCGAAGCAGATTGGAAATAACTTTCGCAGCCCACGGTATGCTCTCTCAGAAATATGGTGGAAGCTGCGAACAACCGCATTCTTTCTCCTTGGGACCCCACTTTCAGATTAGTCATTGAGAAAGGGGGAGAGCGACCAACGCGGGACCGAAGGAGGCATGGTGAAGAAATTCTGGGAAGCGTTGAAAGGGTAGAGGGGACACCCCTGCTTCCTGCTTTATTTTCTTTTGTTTGTTTGGCATACTGGTTTTGGCGATGGGTACCGAAGGACACGGCCGTGCGGCCCGCGCTGTGTTAGTATTCCTGCGCGCAGCAATGCTAGTGACAGACAATGTTCCCTGAGTACTTAGAACAGATACAACTTTTTTCGGATAAAGAAAACAAAACGTTAAGCGATCTTGTATTTACCAAAAAAAATAATTACCAGCGAACAAGTTAGAAAAAGATCGAAAGATGGGCATGTATCTCCGCACTATTTGCTATCGCGATGGACCTGCTTATACCTGGATGTACTCAGTCAGCCACATTTCGTCTCCTTGCTGATGTGCGCGGGTATGGCACGTGTTGCCTGGTGCTGGGAATTTCGACTCGACGGCAATGTGCTCGTGTAGATCCCCAGCGGCTGCTGCTGTCTCAGCGGCAGATTTCTCTCAGCGGCTGCTCAGCGGCCGCTGAGAGCGGCCGCTGAGCAGCCGCTCTCAGCGGTTTCTCAGCGGCTGCTGCTGTCGCTGTGTTTCAAGTAGTGGTGATTCTCTTCTGGCTGCAGCTCATGCAAAAATATTGTATGGTCGGCTATTGAAAAACCTTCTTATGGTTGTCTTTAGCTATTTGGCCCAATTATCTTTAGACATTTCTATGGCTGTCTTTAGCCATTCCTATCGACATTCCTATGGGTGTCTTTAGATTCTTCTATAGCCATATCGATATCGAAAGAAAAGCTAGACAGCCATAGAACCAGCTATAGAAGAAGCTAAAGACACCCAAAGGGATTTCAATACGAATAGCTAAAGACAACCATAGAACCGGCTATTGAAGAAGCTAAAGACACCCATAGGAATGTCGAAACGAATATCTAAAGACAACCACAGAACCGGCTATAGAAGACGCTAAAGACACCCATAGGAATGTCGATAAGAATAGCTAAATACAGCCGTAGAACCGGTTATAGAAGAAGCTAAAGACACCCATAGGAATGGCGATACGAATCGCTAAAGACAGCCATAGAAAAGTCTAAAGATTATTGGGCCGAATAGCTAAAGACGACCATAAAAAGGATTTTCTATAGCCGACCATACACTACTTTTGTATGGGTAGGTCAAGCGGAGTGACATTCTGGGCTGCCCAGCCAATCTGGAGAAGCATGCGGTTACCCACCGCAGTTCTGAGTCGGACCTTCTGGTTAGAAAGATGGCCTTCTATCAGCTCTTCCACCGTGTTGTGGATCCCGGTGCTAAGCAGCCTCTGTGTGCACGCACTCATGAGAAGACCAATGGCCTGCTCGACCGCCTTTCTAATCATTATATAAAGCATCTCTATGTCTTCCTTGTCGAGAAGAAGACAGGGGGTTGACGTAAGTCATTCTCGAAAGGACAAAAGCTTCAATTAATCGAAAGGTACCGGATTCCTTTAGGCCTCGCTTCTTGGTGGCAACTCGCCTGATCATGTGTATGATTTGATTATTGCTGTTTTTGGGGCGCTGCAAGGAGACGTCACTCTGGGTGTTAGCCTCGAGATGTAGGCCCAGTATCTTGATGATGGGGCTTGGAGTGATGCCCTGGACATCAAGGAGTATTTGAATGTTTCCTTGATTTGGCGTGAGGGAGGACGACAAGGAGCTGTGATTTTTAGATGAACACTGGAGGCTACAGGCTTTAGCACATTGGCGTATTAGAAGTGAGATACCGTGCATTGGTGTGAGGTTCCTTTAATTTTGTAACTCTTAGCACATGAGCAAGGTGCGCACAGGGCCGCTAGACGGGCGTGAGTGGTCGCTTGACGCTTTCACGTGGCATTCAGCGAGAACGCAGGGGGTAAACCCGTAGATGTGCTTGGTGAGTACAGCACCTGTCTTCCCCGTCTCAGCGTGGGCTCGTAGCTATATCGGTAAGACAACGGGCTCACGCTTTGTTATTCTATCAGTTCCAGGTTCGATTCCAGGTGGTAGCAGTGAATTCTTTTATTTGTTCGCTGGAGTTTTCTGGTGACACCAACGGTCGCGAAAGAACCCTTAGGGGGTAGAGGTAAAAAGCTTTGCTTTAAAAAGCGTTTCTACTGCTCATGCGTCATAACAACTACGCCTTTTTCCGGGCAGCCTCCTCACTTACGTGTAGTCCATATGAGTCGCATAGGACTCCATCCGAGTCAACCGTTTTGCGAAGCTTCAGGAAATCAAGCGAGGTAAACGGTGGTTGCAGCACGGCTGCTCGCTAGGTTACAGCAGCAAGTGGTACAGCAGATGAAAAGAGCTCCGAATAAAAATCGGTGGAATTACCATGTATGACACAGAGTTGAAGTGGCGGCGATGACTGTGTTGTCTGTACTCCATCTGGTGAGCACGTTCCTGCTATCGTAAAATGCGATAATAGCATTGAGATAACTTACATGGATCCGGAAGGATTCAAGGTCGTGAGTCATTGCAAGTGTAGAAATGGTGACACTCCCATGCTGGAATCTCCAGTGGAAAAGGGCACAGATATTAGGCGCGAGAATTCAACGGCCCTTTTAAAGCAAAGCTTTAGTGTCCTCACGGATGCCGTTCTACGCGTATAGGTGTTGTAGGCTTAAGGACATGTGCGTCATCTTTAGCTCCATGACATCTAGTACTGGTGCTGGGTACATGCACCCCTAACCAGGTGCAAGTCGTCAAGTAGTCCCTGTCCCCACTCGTTCCGGCCGCCGACAGCAAGGTCTCCCACCCGAGCTCGGTCCACTTCAACTTCAACTTCAATTCAGTCGGCCTTTTTAGTGCGAAGCTTTAGTGCCCTCACGGACGCCGTTGCGCGCATATAGGTCCTGCAGGAAAACCAACTTTCACTGATGATGATGATGATTATGATGATGAATGATCGTGCGGGAGGTGAAAACAAAACTCTGTTTGTTGCCCGCATCGAATCTGGGTTTCTCGCGTTACGAAGCTGGCGTCTATCCGATTGCTCTATTTGGACATGGTCGATGCAGCTAGGAGAACTCAGATGACAACCAAGAAATTCGTCACGAGAAGGATGGCGTTGCTCTGCGTGTCGTAAAGCTGTTAGCCAGAAAACGTTAAGCCTGACTTCTCACTTTGAGGTTTAAAACGCACCCGCCAAGGTGTCTCAGTAGCTAAGGCGTTGTGCTGCTAAACACGAGGACGCGCGTTCGATACGCGGCCACGGCGGCCGCTTTTCTGATGGAAACAAAAAGCAGAAAACGCCTGTGTGTACGAGATTTCGGCGCACATTAAAGATCCCCGGGTGGTCAAAATTACCCCGGAGCCCTCCACTGCCCCGCGCCTCGTCGCCTGCGTTGCGTCGGCGCGTTAATCGTTACCACCAATAAGGGCTGAATGTTGTAACATTTGGCCGCATCTGTTGAAAGGCGAGTGTCTTATCGCACTAGGGGATTTTATTGCGCCTTATCCACGCGAGACAAGGCTAGTAATCGGCCATTTCGCGATGAGAGCATGGCTGTGTTGCAGGAAATCATAATTACTGCTAGGAACCATGTTTTGGGTTTGTTTATGTTTTGTTCCTGCCGACCGGCTGCGCCCGGCTATGTTATGGGTGTTGTGTGTAGGCCAGGTAAAGCGCGTGTTCCATTCTTTATGCCGCACGTCTTATCTCCTTTCATTGGGAGAGTGCTTCGAACTGCGTGACCAGCCTAAAATAATCTTCGTTGATCTACACTGTTCTGGATACAATTTGACTATTCGAGAAACCCTCGCACCGAGTGATAAATTCCCGCAGAGCAGATGCTGCGGCATTCGACTCGCCGACGCTCGCCTTCACACGTAACACTGGTGACTGCTGCTTCGCCTCTGTGTATTCTTTGGTATTATTTGAGTTGTTAGGGGAGCACAAGTTCGCTCCAATAAACCTGTTTTCTTTCAAGACAAAAGCATCGTCCTTGGCTTCGTGACAATAATATTGGGTTGCGAGTGTGGGTGAGTGTCTATTGGGAGGACGGAAAGGGCAATTTCCCCATTTTCAAGGCGTCAATCACGCTAGACTTGATAGAGTGTGTGTGTCGTGTGGCTTGATTGAAAAATGTGAAGTGTTGGAAGTAAAGGCTGTATCATTTTTAGATTACTGCCTGGTGGTGTGTAATAAGTATACAAGAAACGAACAAACCCGTTCACGTGGGAGCTATGGAAGTTAATTGATAAGTTACTTAAGGATGAAATATTTTTTGAAATAGTGATTGGTATGGTTCGGAAAATAAAATTGGAATAAAATCGGTGAACATTGGCAGCTGTGTCAACAGGACGTCAAAATGAGGACATTGAGAGGTCCACTGTCATCCGATACGAAACACAAATTGTGGAAAAAACACTAAGATGAAATCTAGAAAAACTTATCCGTGAGGAGTGTTATGCGCCTGGGGTGTTTCGTGAGGATATAAGAAAAATGAAACAGAACCTTGAGGCGCTTGACGATGGGCGCTACCGGAGAGCCCTCGTGAGAGCAAGAGTGGACAGATTGGCCTATGGAGAGGCGCCTACGAAGCGTGCGCTGGGTACATAACGGGCGAAGGCTCGATGTAATCATATAAGGGAAAAGAGTGGGTAGGACGGGTGACATGCGATCAGCAAGAGATTGAGCGGGCTTTTTATCTCTACTACTAAGAATTATTTGAATTCCGCAAGGTTGAGTTGGAGTTCTCTAAAGCAGAATTTATAAGTGGTTTTCCAAGATTGATGAATAGTATAAGGAAAGTTTAAGCCTTCCGAATGCAGTTGCAGAATTTTAATGTGCGAACGATAGTATAAACAGCGGAAATATACCGGGTCCAGACGGGTTAAGTGCGGTCCTTTACAAGGTCTTCAAAAACAATTTATGGCCACTCTTGGCAGCACTATTTAACAAGGCCTTCTAGCTAAAGTCATTGCCACCCTCTTACGGAGATGCGTACACTATACTCATTCCTGAAACGGAGTACAAGGACAAACTTAAACATCTTACAGCATATCGCTTTATATCCTTGAAAAATGTCGATTACAAACTTTTTGTGAAGGTGCTTGCACAAATATTACAATCAGTCATCAAGCAGCTTGTTGGGCCACACCAGACGTGTGGCATAAAAGGATGCACTATTTTTTTAAACACGCACAACGCGAGATGTGTGTGCGTGAGCTCGCGTGGCTGCTCTCCAGCTTGATTTGGAGAGGGCTTTTGATTGTGTGTCCCATGAAAAATTGTTCCTGATTTGAGATCATGCGAATGTAGGTACACATCAAGGAGGGGGCGGATCTGCGTACCGGAAGTGCACCGCAAGTATAATTGTAAACAAGACGCTGGGCGCCCCCATCAGCGTGGAACGGTCGCTACGCCAGGGCTGCGCTCTCAGCCCACTTCTTTTCTGCCTGTATTGAGATACTCTACTTGAATGTAATTGAAAGTGATATTATCGCGTATTTCAGCTTTGCGAGGCAGAGACGCAGACGACATTGCTGTTTTCTGTACGACCAAGGAAAGTGTAGCAAAAGCGATGGACATTGTTAAACGTTTTGGGTCAATCACAGTTAGTGGGGTAGGCGGGGAGAAATGTTTTGGTTTCTGGGACGGGGACTGGTATTTGACACCGGAATTTTTTGCCAACGTGGGCTGGGAAAACAGTACCGTTAAGAATTTAGGGACGCCACTGGAGTGCTATCAGGACAGCGAACCGTATTGGCGTGCCGTAACGCAGGACATACGTGACAGGGCAGAAAATTTGAAAGGGGTATTTCTTACAATATTTTGTAAAGCTACCGTTTGTAATTAATGTTTATTGCCAAAGTGTGGTACGTGATGCAAGTGTTGCATTGCTCGAGTTTCAATGTACAGAAAATGCATCTTGCATTTGCTGCGTTTATCTGGTCATCTACTTGGGAAAGGTGAACTAGAGATAACCTTATTCGACGCGTCAATGAGGACGGTCTTGGGTTGCCGCACCTGTTTGTCCGCCAATTGGTGAATATGTTCCTTTTTTCACGATACAGGCGATGCTTTTTAGCGAACAGTTTTCCAGGTGCGGCTGTCTCAAGCGCTGCCTGAATTTGTCGTATCCAGTTTTCACACGCAGGGAAGGATTTCAGGATATTTTAAAGAAGTTGTCATGTCACTCAGGTTTCTGTCAACTCGCTTTCGGTGAGCTTTTTGAGTACAGTGTCACGTAGCAAATTAGATGAAGATGTTTCGAACAGCCTGTTCCGGTACCGTGATACAGAGAACTGTACAGAGGAGGCCAAGGGCAGGTTGTACTGAAAAGAGATAAGCGTATGGCTGTAAAACACGGGGTGCAATGCTTTTTTTAAACTTCATTCGGGGACACTTACTGTGCAAACATGGTTAAAAAAATGGGTGAGGTACACCGTGGGGTACTGACTGCACAATTTGTAAGCAACCGGATAACATAGACTGCGTTTTTATACACTGATGGATGGCGGTTCACTTTTGATATGTTATTCAGCAAACTTTACACAATGACTTCCCTCTTAACCCGCATGGTATACGGTATATACCCACAGAAAAAAACAAAGGGTTCCCCTACGATTTAATAATGCTGCTGGGCCATCACAGTATATGGCGCGCGCGCATGGCGTGGCTCCATGGTGACGTGGATGCCCGACCAGCCTGGCAGTTTCTGCGGGAGAGTGTCATGAAGTTCGTTCAGGGACTGAGAATCCATCAGCCAGTACCAGGTTGGCTGCATTTTGTAGACCCGTTAACTACTCTAAAGTGATTTTCAAATGACAAAGCCTAGCCGGAGTTACGGCTTGTATGTTTATGCCGGTGTGCGTCGTACCAGATGCAGCTTGTGTTTATGTTTTATGTTGTGCGGGTGTGTTGAAGACTGGTAATAAAAAAAAGTCGATAGCGGACGGAGCAAGGCAACGTCGCAGCACCGGTGACTGCACTCCGACGGCCAATCGGTGAATGCTGTGAGATGTCCCAGTTGCAACATTGGTATGTTTTTCCCTGAGGTCTGTGCCTGTACGGTGGAATTTTAAAAAAAGAGCCCGTTCCGCGAACGGTCCTACGTCTTTTTGCACGTCGGAATGGTACGGTTGTTTTAGAGTAGGAGGGGAAACAAACATTTATTTTACAGATTTAGGGCAGATGGATGGCTGCCTTAGTCCAGGTAGCGGCGTGCTGCCGGTATTCGGGGTGCCCGCTGGATCAGGTTTTGGTTGTCCTGCAGGTCCGATCTCGTCAGCGCGCATTCTAACTGCTCAGGAGTAGATGATGGGAGTAGGGAGTGGTGGTGTGGGCAGAATAATATCACGGGGGGTAGGGGTTGTGCCTGGGGTGTGGCAGTCAGGGAAGGTGTAGGTGAAACGGCTGGGGGAGATATGAGAGAGGATGGTGCCGTCGTAGAATGTATTTTTTGGAGACGTCGCCAGATGCGGGATTCTTCGTTTGTGAGTGCAGGGTGTGGGGGAGGGTATTTTCGGCGGGTGTGGCGATAGTGCGTGAAGATATCGGAGTAGGTTGCCAGCAGTGGGCGTAGCCTGTTTTTCATGGCGTCCAAGTCGCCCGGGCTCGTCGAGAGTGCCCCGTGGTGGAGTTGTTCGCGGGCCGCAGCGTGGGCTGCTTCGTTCCCGGGGAGGAAGGGGAGGGAGGCGTGACCTGGGGTCCAGACGATGGTTACGTTAGGACGTGATACTAGGGCTTGTAGAAGGTAGAGGGCAGGTAAGAGATTTCTTCCAAGGAGGTATCTTCGACAGGCTTGCTGCAAGTCGGTGATGATCGTGAGGCAGTTGGACATTCCTGTGTGCACTGCTAGGGCTATTGCCATAGCTTCCGCTGCAGATGGGGATAGGAGGAGGCAGAGTCCTTCAATGCTTTACTGGTCACGAAACTGCTCCGTAACTCAATGGGAGAGCTTCATATGCTGCGTTAGGCCGCCGCGCGGTGGCGCCACCCTCTCACTGAGGTCACTCCTCGGGCGGCGTTGCGCTGGCTCGAACGGCGGAGCAGCGGCGAATTGTGTTTGTTTTGTGCGGGGGGAAAAATGTAACGTGCATCTCGCGCTCTTGTGATGCGACTTAAGTAGTGCAACGACTATGCCTAACATTTGTTGCGTCCCGGGATGTCGTTCCTTGTACAACGATACCACAGAAAATGTTTCCTTGTTCTGTTGACCGAGCGACGGGGAGCTGCAGGAGAAATGGAGGCGCGCCATTCCAAGGCAAGAAACGGGAGATTTCAGCTTCGATTATAAGTGTGTGACAATGCGTGGAAATGCACTGGGTGTGAGAATGGAAAAAGCAATGTACCCTTTTTAGAGAATCGTACAAGGCTAACTTGTACAAGGCTAACAATTGTACAAGGCTAACTTAATGCCGGATTTTTGTCATATCAGTCAGGTTGTAGCGGTGCTTCATTACCTGTTTGCAAACTTGTATTACCTTGCGCTCAGGCTCGCGTGTAAAAAAGCTTTGGGAAGTCCTTGTGCTTTTACTTTTCATATTCCCGCGAATTATCCCTTAGGTTCGTCTTGTTTGTTTTGTAACCGCGCGTGGCCGATTCCGGTTTCTTATCTGGCGTTTCAACCGGAGCGCCGGTTTGCTCTTTTTGTCGTACGTCCCGTCGGGCAAGATTATTTGATATGAAAAGGGTGCCACCTTGTCGCCAACTTGATTTTTAAAGCAAAGCTTTTTACCTCTACCCCCCAAGGGTTCTTTCGCGACCGTTGGTGTCACCAGAAAACTCAGTGAACAAATAAAAGAATTTACTGGCACCGCCGGGAATCGAACCTGGAACTAACAGACTAACAAAGCGAGAGCCCGTTGTCATACCGATGTAGCTACGAGCCCACGCGAAGACGGGGAAGACAGGTGGTGTACTCACCAAGCACATCTACGGGTTTACCCCCTGCGTTCTCGTTGAATGCCACGTGAAACGTCACGCGACCACTCACGCCCGTCTGGCGGCCCGGTGCGCACCTTGCTCATGTGCTAAGAGTTACAAAAATGAAAGGAAGCTCACACCAATGCATGGAATCTCACTTCTAGTACGCCAATGTGCTAAAGCCTGTGGCCTCCAGTGTTCACATAAAAAATCACACCTCCTTGTCGTCCGCCCTCACGCCAAATCAAGGAATACATTCAAATACTCCTTCATGGCCAGGCCATCACTCCAGGCAACAGCATCAAGATCCTGGGCCTACATCTCGAGGCTAACACCAAGAGTGACGTCTCCTTGCAGCGCCTCAAAAACAGCCTTAATCAAATCATACACATGATCACGCGAGTTGCCACCAAGAAGCGAGTCCTAAAGGAATCCGGTACCTTTCGATTAATTGAAGCTTTTATCCTCTCGAGAGCCACTTACGTCAACCCCCTGTCTTCTTGTCGTCAAGGAAGACATAGAGATGCTTTATATAATGATTAGAAAGGCGGTAGAGCAGGCCATTGGTCTTCTCATGAGTGCGTCCACACAGAGGCTGCTTAGCACGGGGCTCCATAACACGATGGAAGAGCTGATAGAAGGCCATCTTTCTAACCAGAATGCCCGACTCAGAACTGCGGTGGGTAACCGCATGCTTCACCAGATTGGGTTGGCAGCCCAGAAGGTCACTCCGCTTGACGTACTCCCAGACTCTTGGCGACTAAAACTAAACATGCTCCCTTTGTTTAGAAATATGAACCCCTCACATGACGAGGGTCGCCGAAAAGCATAGGTTCAAGCGCTAAACACCACCCTCGGTGGGGATCATGCAGATATCTCCACAGACGCCACAAACATCGAGGGCAGCAATACGCCATCATCGTGGCTACCTCCACAACCAACCTCCTTGCGTGTACCTCGCTTAGGACCCAAGAAATGACAGCAGCAGGAGAGGCAGCCATCACCTTGGCTCTCACTCAACCAGGGGTTCGGAGGGTAGTCACCGATTCCCAGCAAGCCTACTGGAATTACCAGTCGGGTTGGGTGTCCTGACCTGCACTGCGCGTGCTAAAAAACTACTCCCCAAACGGTTCCATTCAGCTCATCTGGACACTCCCTCACGCTTTAATGAAGGGAAACAAATATGCCCACCCAACAAGCCTGTGCTTTTACCTCCCTTGCTATGGTGCTGCACGAGGACAGTCACCCGCTTGTCACGTTCAGGGAGATAACCCAGCATTATCGCCTTCTGACCGTACCTTCGAAGACAGACCATACCTTCGCCTTACCCTGACCTTTCGAGAGAACAACAAAATACCCTACGGCTCATAAAATCCGGGCTCCTTCCCACAGCCTACGCGTCTTCACTTAATGCATGCGAATCGCTACGACGCGGAATGTAAATTTTCTCAGAAGTAGGAACACTCCGCCCCCTAATCGGGGTGTGCGACTTTAGCCCTGAGCACCCTCCTCTCTTTCCGTCAACTACCCAACAAGAGCAATGGGAGATGCTGCTGTCCAGGCCCTCTCTACCTACCCAGCTTCAGCGGGTGGACAGAACACAGGCCGCGCGGACTGCATATGGGCCCCACAGAAGAAGGAATCACTCCCCAGGGCTGCACTCTCGGCCGTTCAGAAATCTGAACAGAAGTATTTCTCCTTCCTCCTCCTCCTTCTCTGCCGCAAATCTCGTCGCCTCCATCCGGGGCGCAGAGACGGAGAAGTCACATCGGCTAACACCGGTTTGGAGCTTACTTTAATTTTATAAAAAAAGTTTCCACTCTTGCGCTACACCAATACAACTCAACTAAACACCGTTCATGCATCATGCATTGATTTAACCTTACCAAGAATATCTCTTTGAAGTAATAAAGGTGTTGTTAAGTGCATTTCACTTCTCTCTGGTTTTACTATTTGTAGAGCGATGTGAGTGAATTGAAGTGACGTCGCATGGGTAATCGTTATGGGTGCCGTTTACAGCTTTGCTTTCCAACCACATTCACGGGGTGGATTGGCGCGATTTTTTTGTTTCTTCGACAATGTTCTCGATCCCATTTCCATGGATCTGAAATTAATAACGTTCCGAGAGTAATGCATGCATAGCAAACGCCGCGCAAATCACTTTATTGACGTTCATCTGTGCACGTCACACTGCGGACTGCTTCTTCGACGTTTTTGTTTCATTCTAGTCTTCTGTAGAACAGGAGCTCGCTAGCTTGCTCCGTTCAGAAAAGCTTTGCGTCGTTCTTGGCTACGTAGCAATATTCTGTTTCCTCCGTGTGCTCCCCATCGCAGCGCGAATAAATAAATTTTTGTACGCTGGACCATGCTGTTTTGTCTCCCTTCGTAACATTGTATTTTTTTAATCGACCAGATTTAGGAGAAATCCCCAAGGTGGAGTAAGTTTCTGTGAAGGAAAGTTTGACATCCACCTAAAATTCGTCCTGGTCCAGGATCCTGGACCAGGACGAATTTTTCTTCAACTGCGAAGTTTCCGAGAAAGCTGTGTAGCTTTACTTTGTAGCCGTATGGCTGCATTTAGGTGGATGTCAAACTTTCCTTCACATTTTTTTTTTGCGTGTGATAAAATCAGTTCTATTGTTCTTTTTTCGCTCCCTGTTTTTGCAAGAATGGCAAAGCGTGGAAGCGGAAAGACACATGGTGCAACATATATCTCTTCGTGTTTCGATCCTTCGCGTTTCTGCAGGGTTTTTAGACGTTCTCAAGTATGTAGCCACTCACTGAAACGACAATACTATTGGGCTATCTCTTTTAGTGTTCTGTGCCTTCCAGAGCAATCAACGGATGCATTAAGCGTAGTCTGAACGACGCGTACTTGGTTTCTTTCAGTTTTTTTATTGTATTATCGATAGGCCCGCAGCAGTCCGTGACTACGCAGCTACCGTATGTGCGGTATTTACAACTTTTGCTTTAAGAAAAGAAGAAATAGATATTTAAAAATCCGAAAACACGACGGCGCAGCGCTTGTGCCAGAGCACGCAGAAGCCGTTGCCGTTCGCGGCCGAAGTCTACGGTAACTTACTGCGAAAAATAAAGCCCCATTGAAGGCAGGTGATGACTGGACTATTCATCGCTAACTACAACGAAAAAAACACACTTAATCAGCGCGCAGACACCAAAAGCAGCGAGCGTTTGCACGCCAAGAGCAGGCCAATACGCAGCGAAAGCGGCGGCTGGATGACCTTAGTGCGGCGGTGGCGCCTGTAGTGGCGCGCGCGGTCCCTATATGAAACGAGCGCCGAAGTTTCGTGACCAGTAAAGCATTGAAGGACTCTGGTGGAGGTAAGTGGCCGAAGAGTAGATGATGCCGTTGGTGTCGATGACCGCTAGTATTGTATGGGAAGGCGAGTGCGTGATGTCGGTGTAGCGGCTGTCGTTGTCGATGAGTTCTTCTTATGTAGGTAGCGAACACGAGCGTTGCTGCGTCCTTTGTTGTACGGATGCTTCTGTTCCCTGCTGTTCTCGTGCTGGGGCGGCCGTTCCCGCCCTGGGGACTTCTCCCCGACCGCGGCTTCTGTGATTAAAGCACGTTGGGTTTCTCCCAAAACCACCAGAGCGCGCGGTCATCAACACGAGTATAATCAGCCGCGGCAGCTGATTGCGTCCGAATACCGTGGAAGGAGCGCGTGAACATTGGCCTCCAAAATATTGTAAAAACGTTGCCGCGGCTCCTAGAAGATTAAGGCTCCAGGCAAGTGTCATTCAGAAAACGAATGTCGTCGTTAGCACTGAAACATCGCGTACACTGAGATTCTACGCTGTCTGTGCTGGCTCGAAGACGCGAGGTGGCAATAAAAGACGACGAGCATCGTGAGGACCGTGCCCACAAGCGACGAGTGACAAAAATGTCACACGAACTTTCTTCTGAACCCAGTTTGCCTGTGACGCCTCTGCAATAATTTCAAACGGGACTACTTGAAGTGTATTGCGCAGTTCAGAACACTGATATTAAAGACGATGTCGCATTACTGAAAGCGGTGTTTAACGTCGCTCCCAAATGCGCGTCTGACCCGACAATTGTTGTCGAGAATAATCGCCCGCCGCATTAACACCCCTCGTCAGTTCCTTCAAGACAAAAGCGTCATCCTTGGCTTGGTGACAATATAGCAAAAAAAGGACTACTTGCTGAGACCTCAGCGTATTGAGATAGATTACCACAATCCGCAAAGCCTGGAACTCACAACGATTTCTTCAAGAAGCGCATACTGTAGAAGGGTAACTGCAGTACGGCTCAAGGGCGCTGCACTAGCGCATTAGTGTTCCGAGTTGCTTAGTCCTGCGGCCAATCTAAAGCCTGCAGTCTTTAGATTTGGGCTGTATCTGTCTTATAGGCTGCCCCATCGAATTATGGGATTTATACCGTATGGATACCTGTTTGGATGCTCGGTCCAGCCTCAGGCCACTACACGAATTCGTGCACAGTATGAACTGTATAAAAGACCCATTAAAGTTATTTTATGATGGTGTGGTTGAGAGTCTGGGAGAATATAATTTGGCCACGTGTCCGGCTGCTTCGCTGCAGATAGCGACCAAATGCCAAAGCGTTTCCTCTGCTCATGCCTCATAACAATTACACCTTTTTCGCGGCAGCCTCCTCACTGACGTGTAGTCCATATGCGTTGCATAGGACTTCATCCGAGTCAACCGTTTTGCGAAGCTTCAGGAAATCAAGTAACGTAAACGGTGGCTGCAGCACGGCTGCCCGCTTGACTACAGCGGTAAGTGGCACAACAGATGAAAAGAGCTCCGAATACAATTCGGTGGAATTACCATGTATGGGACTGAGTTGAAGTGACGGCGACGACTCTACTTGGATTACTCCATCCGGCGAGCACGGTACTGCTACCGGAAAAGTCGATAATACCACTTACATAGCCTACATGGATCAGGAAGGATTCAAGGTCATGTGTCATTGCAAGTGTGGACATGTTGGCACTCCCATGCTGGAATCTCCAGTGGAAAAGGGCAGAGAAATAAGGCGCGAGAATTCAACGGCCCTTTTAAAGCGAAGCTTTATTGTCCTCACGGATGCCGTTCTACGCGTATGGGCCGTTGTAGGCTTAAGGACAGGTGCGTCATCTTTAGCTTCATGACATCTAGTACTGGTGCTGGGTACATGCACCCTTAACCATGGGCAAGTCGTCAAGCAGTCGCCCGTCCGGACGGACGGACGGATGGACGGAAACTTTATTGTTCAAGTGACGGTGGGGCGAATCAGCCACCTCCCTCCAGGCAGCCGCTGAGGGCCCTGATGGTGTGGGCCGCCAGTTCCCGTTGCTCGTGGACAATTCGTAAGAGTATGCAAAAGTTTGAGTGGCCCCAAACAAAAGTGGGCCCAGGACCAAAACCTTGGAAAGTCGGGGCGACACATTCACAACAGGCGAATTTGAGGCATTAAACAAAACATACTTGCAATGGTCATACAAAAAGCTCGCAATCCAATAAACTACGGCAGAGATATTCAATATAACCTGCAGTTTATGAAGGAGTTAAGCTGTCGAACGCCTTGGATAAGTCTATGAAGAAGTATGATATGTTCAAGGATTTTAGATGATTGAGACGTTAACGAAATCGGACGATAGTTCAATGGTGAGTGGTTACTGCCACATTTACATAGGAAATATTTCTGCCAGTTTGCAAGATAACGGGACTGTGGAGGTAGATAAAGATTTCTAAAAAAATCCACTTAAAGGGGTACTCACACAAACTTTTGAAGGCGAGATAACTTCGGAGATAGACTGGTGTGAACACACATACATCATCTACAAATTATCAGCGGCCAATACAGCCTAGATAATATTTAAAATCAATTTTAACGTGCTCGAAACGCTACCGAGCAGCCAGCAGAAGACCTCGCGCAATCGACATCCCGTGAATATTTTCTAAATAAACAACATCCGAACACGTCACGAGTTTGTAATTGCCGCTTCCGCACTGCCGGCGTTTTCCGCCGGCTCGCCGCTCCAATCGGAGGGCTGGGAGGGCGGAGCTTCTGCTCTCGAGAACGAACGACCAGATCAATGTCGGCGTAAGCGCCGTGCTTTCGTCGGCGCATCGGGCAGCTGACCGCGACCAAACTTGTACTGCTTGTACTGCGATTCCAGGCAATCCATTTTTATTACTTTTTATTTACATTGGACTGGAGAACGCGCCAGAGACACGGAAAGCGCACTGAGCGAGCCGCACGGTCGCTGTGCAGACGGCGGCCACGGCCGCGAAGTGGCGCAGGCCGGCGCAGGTAGCTCGAGTGATAACTTGAATGGAGAGCGCTTAAACTTTGACAGTAAACAAGGACGAGAAAGTCTACAAAACAGGACGAAGCGCGAGTGATAGCTTGTTACCGCTGCACGAAATTAGTCTCAGGTCTGAACCACTGATCTCCACTAGAGTTGCTGGATGGCGCTTCGAGCTCTCCGGCGCACGGCCGCCGGAAGTTCGCGCGCTCGTCCCGGAAGTCGGGCGGTTCCAGCATAGCGCATGCTAAGCATGGGCTGGTTTCGCACGCATTCCGCCAAAAATGCCTGCTTGTTGCGCCGTCAACTGCACAAGCAGACCAGAGTAGTCGTCTGGGAAGACGTTTCACTTGGAAGTATTACAATATTCGGTACGACGTGCGTGATACGCAGCGAAACGCAAATGTCATATCAGTTTCGTTTTTGTGCTGTAGCTCTTGTTACGCAGATTCCCTCGCTCTAAGCCGGATTTATACCGCCGTTGGGTGGCAAACTTATACCCTAGTTACACGGCGAAAGTAACCACAGTTCAGTTTAGCCGTGGTTACTAAACTTTAACCGCGGTTATCGCAAACTGCGGTTTTGTATGTTACACGCGAAATTGCAAGTTTGGTGACCGGAGTCACTTGATTATGAGCGCATTAAATATAAATGCACACTTTTAACTCCACGATAAAAAACAAAAGAGAAGCAGTGTAGACAAAAAGAAATATCGTTAAAGCATTCGCTTCTGACACAAATGCAACGCACTCGTGCGCGGCGAGAAGAGGGGCTTCCCCAACAGCTCGCAACCGGCTTGGTTTGCTTAGGTCTGTTCGGTGTTGGGAACTTTCAGCTTAGCACAATTTTTCACCGCATTAACATCCATTTTCTCGCATGCGGAAGTTCTTTTCCGCGATCAAATTGATTTCGAAGAGCGGCGATGCGATAAGCTGTTGCTGCCGTGGTCTGGGCCGGTTCGGGCCACAAGCAGTGCCGTGCGGGCAGGCGCGCCGGCGTGTTTACAGGCACGGCCGACGCGCGCGCCGATCGTTTCCGAGTGCTGAAAACGCTTCAAGATTGCCTGGTATATCCATTTTTAGCGGACGACGCGCGGAATTTACAAATTTAGCACGGTTTTTGTCGTAGTTGATCGGGCGGATCGGGAAACGAGCCGCTGCTGACGGGCAGTCGCGCTGATTGCGAGAGCGATGCTAAGAACGCAAGCGCGTCTTGGAGGCAGCTTTGGGGCGCCCGCTGTTTGAGAACCTTCGTCTCTTCCGAACGCCAGGTGATTTTTTTTTTTTTTCGCCTCCGCTGATGCGCCACCACTTGCGTCCGAACTGAATTGTGTGATTTGGAGCACTGCGGCTGCGGAAACTGTGGTTAGCGTGACCGAACTGTCCAAGCTCAGTTTGCGTTAACCATCGTTAGCGACGTAACCGCAGTTTCGTCTGTCGTGTAACGCAGCAAACTGCGGTTTTGTCTAACCGCGCTTTTCCTTAACCGTGATTAACTACATGTGCCCGTGTAACTAGCTCTCCATTCCCAGGCAGCAGGCTCTGCAGTGACCACTTTACTGACAACTGTTTTGACAGAACGGGCGCACGAACTCGGCTACAGCCTGACGTCGTGCCCACGTTGTTTTCTTTTTCTTTATTCTTTATTCAGCTTACTACATTCGCCCAGAGGGCATTGTTGTAGGAGATACATAAGAAAAAAATTCAGTGGACAAATGTAATCATGAATCAGGTGATATACAGGAATAAAAATCAACAGAGGCATTCTACAACAAGAGCATTGTACAAGAGCATTGTACAAGATTATTTTCCATTGTACAAGAGCAAATCAACAAGAGCATTGTACAACATCAAACGGCAACACGTGCGTGAAAAAAAAAAGAACAGGAAAACAAGACGAAAGACGACGTAAAAAATCGACATTCTCTAAAAACAAATACAAATACAAAAAAAAAACAATACAAATAATTGACAGGAACACCATCGTGGCAATTGAAGAAACGCTCTTTTCACTTTCACCACGCAGATAATCCCTTCTAGCATAAATCCCTAGCATAAGTTTCTAGCATAAATCCCGTTAGAGCTGCGTCGTCTCCTCTCAAACCAAGACCCAAGTGACATTTTCGTTCTCCTTTGCAATTAAATTCTGCTTCATATTAACGTCCTATATTTCGGTATAGCATAAGTTGCGATCTGAACGCGATGTGTACAGCCAAAATGCAATACAGTGAGAACAAAATGCCAAAATGCACCAATGGGGACGCTTTTCAGCGGGTGAGAAGCGTAGCAGACGCCTGACTTCCGGGACGAGCCGTTGAACTTCCGGTGGCCGTGCGCGCGCCCGGCCGCGACAGCGGCGAAGCGCCATCCAGCAACTAAGTGGAGATCAGTGGTCTGAACCATGGCAACTTATATGAGAAAGGAGTTAATGATGCGATGGCGGGTTGCATTAAAAATCGTCATCTGCACCGCTTACGAGAGCAGCAGTCGAATATCCCCCGCAGTGCTAAGCCGAACACATCTGTAGGCGGACCTGTAGGGGGACCTGTAGGCAGACCGGCCGGCTGCTCCCGGCACGCGTCCTGCCACCCACTGTCTCGAGCGTCGCGCGTCGTTCTTTAGCCGCGGTAGCATTTACACTCGCAGCGCCTGCGTCACGTCTACGGTCACTTTTTAATTAAGCGGCTCACGGGATCAGTAGGTGGGGGCATTCGCAGAAACTGCCGGAGACGCGGATTCGACAGTGCTACGGGAGCTCTGCTCTTTGATATCCCTCCGACGTCACGTGGTCAGCTTCAAGTTGTTCACAAAAAATCCATCGTTTCGCGGCACCCGCTGAAACCGAAACTGCGACTGCCCGCATTGAAAATGCCTCTAATTAAACAACCGTCGCACGCTGAAGCAAATGAGGTTTCTACAGGTGATAAGTAGGTCACTAGCTACTTATCGCAAAAAAACACAAGATGGAAACTTTTTGTGTCAGTGCCCCTTAAGTACCGCCTAGTACAAACAAAATATCTAACCAAAAAAGGATTGTTAATTCAGCAGGGATTACAACATTTAATGTTGACTAAGTAAGAAATATAAATTCAGACCACAGTGATATTGCTCTTTGAGTAAAGGGACTCGTTTGTGAATTCAGGTATTTCGAAGTTGTCCTTAATGAAAACTTACTGAGCGTACTCATTGAGGCCAGGGGCGACAGTCATTGGGTCACCAGAAGGACATTGTTTACTAGGATAGTATTAGAAGAGGCCGAAGAAGGTAAAATTGAACTCCAAAATTTTGTATGCTTGCTTTTCAGTAAACCTTGTAACGTAACTTGCACTCTTAAGGTGAATTTGTTTTGAGGCGGAGCTCTTTTTTAGCATCATTAAATTCGGCAAATTTAATGGGATCACCGTTTCGTTTTCCACGTCTTAACCCCTGAACAAGGTGAAGTATGTCACGTGAGATCCCAAGAAGGAAAGATTTTTGTTTTTTGTTTTTACAGCGGCAAACAGCTGGAGCCAGTTTGCAGCAGTATTTTTTAAAAGATGCCGCCAAGCAATTCACGTTAGTCGATACACTGAGCTGTCCCAAATCGTCACCTCTTAATAATCGATAATAGACAAAACATCGGCGCGTAAGAAACATGGAAGTGTAGAGTAAGCAAAACGATGGTTGCAAACCGGAATGGGTGCGGGAAGAAGATCGACCCTATGATCTGAAATGGCATCAGTAATCTCGCTTTCGTAGCCGTCAGTACAAGATGGGGACTAAAAAATACAAAATACAAAAATACGCACCTCTTGTGTTGGCAGACGATTTCCTTAATACAAAACATAATGAAAAATCTAACAGAGCGGCGCCTGTTTAGACGTCATAACCCGTGAGAGAAAAAGGCCATATAATGCCGGGAACGTTGAAATTGCTGAAGCAGAACAAGCTTGAAGAAGACAGGATACGCTTGTGCATGAATGTGTTTAAGCTGAGAAGCTGAGCTATGTTCGATAGCTGCGGACGATAGATGACACAAAATGTAAAGGAAATGTTTCCTAAAAGTCTTTGCACCAAACGGATTCGGTATCAGGAGGGCTTTAAAGTACTGAATATTGAAGGTCGGACCGCCAAACTAACCCAACACCTCCTCCTCTCTCATGTCGTCGATCAGGTCTAAGAGCACTGAAACCCAGAGGTCATAAACCTCATCGTGTACCATAACTGAGTTACGCCAACAGTATGAGTTGGATGGGTGGATACTAGCGAAGGAACATTAGCATATTTGATAATTAACTTCTGACATTACCATTAAGAACTCGAATGGCTCTTGTATGTTACAGGGGCGTCAGGGGATTGCAGTAATGGTGTTGGATGCGTCTTTCAATGAGAGAGAAGGAACCCCGACGAGGGCATGAGTAACTAATACCTCGTCAACTCGTGCAGGGATATCTCGAAATATCGCTTATGCCAAAACGTTTTTTCGCCGTGCATTTACCTCCTATTCGCGCCACGTATTTGTCGCCCTTTACCTCAAAACGTTTTTGCCGTTCAAGCTGTCGTGAACGGCAAATATACGCTGTAGGAGGCCGACTTGCCCGTTACCGGAATGCAATCATACGCCTACATGGTTGAGAGAGCTCTGGACGATGTAACTCATCATGCGGACAAACATGAGCCCTGAGAAGTGCATATAACGGCCGAAAACAACCAAGACGCTGCGGCTGCTGCGCAACAAGGTAGAATGAAGCTGTGGCGAGCAACAGTTGAGGCGATGCATTGAGCAGCGCGGAAACTCTTTTCTGGAACCAGGTGCGAACGCGAAGCAGGCAAGCAAATCACGCAGCTTCTTCTTCCGCAATGATGAAAATTGGTTTTTAATGCGCCTGAGCTGCTCGGGGCAGTAGAACTTTTGCTAGCAGCATTAGCTGCTATTGCTGTGACTGGCCCCAAATTTCCGGCATTTCGCTGAACTCAAAACTCCGCTTATATCGCACTTTTCAGCGGATTTTACTACTTCTAGTTAACGAGGAATTACTGTAGCATCGTCTGAGTTTTACCGAACCGTATGAATAAACGCGTGGTCGAAACGTAAGCGGATGATCTAACCATTATAGCTGAATGGCTTAGCTGCTTTCCAAATTTTTTCTAGATTCTACGTATGCCTATAGAAAAGTCTGGTGAAACATGGATGTCATAATCTTTATGCTTGTGGCCGTTTTTCAGGACGTTCTTTGTTTTTGTTTTTTGCATACGACAACCAGTTTCATAATAACGGGGCGCGTATGATCAGCGTGCTTGCGGCCAATCCTCTGGTAGCTTTCGATTCCAGATAAACAATTTCAAGCTCTTCCCTCGAATCCGCGGAAATGTTGGGCAGCGGAAGGTGGTGGACTTAATCAGAGTTTCATCAACAGCAAGTTGTTACGGCGAGAATGATTTTCTTATTGATCGTTTGTGAAAAACGTTCTCCCACTTTAATTTTTAGGTGCTGAAGTTTGCTTTTCACTTTGCCGTTGAGCGCTGCACACGGAAGGATGTGAGGGTCGCATTATCTTGTAATTCCTGCCGTTGAATTGCGTGCAAAAATTGCGGAACGAGCTGAGTACTTCTAAATGCCCGAATGTTCTAATTTATCGACTTCGAATGATAGAGTGTCGCCTCTACTTCGAAAATACCCACCTCGCTTTGAAACCTTTTTTTTTTTTTTCAAGGCGCAGAGCAGAAACTTGGCTTTTTCTCACGACTTCAAGAAATGGAAACCCACCAGAAAAAAGTGGACAAGGGTTGGTGGACAAGGGTTGGTGGACAAAAGTGGACAAGAAAAGTGGACAAGTCCAGTCACGCATCGTAACATTGCCTTGCATAGGCCTGTTTGGTTCGTATCTTAACTGACTAATTTGCGTTTTTCAATAAGGGTCCCTCTTTCTTATGTCGTCCGAAAATTGTAGCGCAATATGTACTACGCAGCTTAGACGGATGTTCTGTAGGCTTAAATTGTTTCAGCCAAATAAAAAATTCTCAGATAAGCTTGAGTCAACTGTCGTGTCAACTGTCCTGGTATGTCTGTTACTAATATATATTACTCGACCTCCGAAACGTTTTCATAGAAAGGAAGCTTTGTGTTTATATAATTTCTCACTGTCAACTATGAGACTAGGGTAGAGTGTTCAGCAATTCTTAAGGTGTCTGATAAAAGACGCTTGGAGACGCAAATGTACAAAAGATCATCTGTCGTCACATAACCTCAGCCCTCACGCTCAAGAGGTTTCGCGTTCTGTCTTTTATCCCGAGTGCTATTGATCTCTATGTTTCAGGGTACACGTTCAGAGTTACTGAAATGTGTACAAATAAATTCAAGTTGCCGTACAGAAAATCAGAACAGGTCCATCGAGTGCGCGCCGGGAACGAAAAACAGCAGCACCGGAGAAAGGCTCTGAGTGTTAGCGCCAGGCCGTAGAACGTTCTTGACGTGCGTAGTTTGCATACAGGCGCAGACCTTCATTCCACTTCATTGCAGATAATGACGCGCCAGGTTCTAGTTACTAGCGGGAAAGGCAGAGGAAGTGCGCCAGGGTGAAAGACGATAAAGCAGATCGATAAGCGGCTCGTCCTAACTGCTACGGTAAGCAAGAACCCATGTATGAAGGTCTACCAGTGGCCTCGCAACAGCTACGTACGTGTTATTCTGAAAGTTCAACACGAATCAACAAAATATTTACCTGTAGGCTTTCACGTTCACATTCTGAAAAGGCCTAAGCACCCACGTCAATTTTTCGGTTGTTCACCTCTTATACGAACTAGCAGGCGCTACGTTTATTGCTTTTGGGAACATTAACCTGCGGCTTCTTTAGAAAGCTCGGGCTACTCTACAGACCTTTCCACGCCTATTTAGGAAGACGGCATATCCAAAAAGGCACTACAGCCGGAACGATGTGTATTCGATGGCTGGACGACACACGACTTCTATTGAGCAGAAAACCCACTCACAGACTTGGAGGCAACCACTTTAGTTCATTTGGCGACATTCCTGACACCTGATGCGGCCGGACGCCTGAGAGGCTACATCAGGTAGGTGAAACCAAATACAATGGCTCTGGGGCACAGAAACAGGTCTCTCCCACCAAAAAAGGATCTGGATAATTTATTGCAATAGCCGTCCTAAAGGTCCTGTGTCTGATCACCGCAATTCGAGCCTCAGTCCCCAGCATCTGTAGAACCCTTGACGAAGATAGAAGTAAGGATAGAAATACAACGTATGGTAGCGACAATCTCTGCGTCCGGACAGGCAGACTCTGCAACTGGAACTCGGCAAAAATTGGGCGCAAAGGCTGAAATAGAGTAGTATAGGAAAGAAGCAAATGGGGAGGCCTTCATCCTTCAGCAGAGTTCGAGAGAATGATTATCATGAATGATGCTGAAGATGTATTCGCCTAAAGGGTTCGTGCAAAAAAGAATGTTTTCATTAATGTTTGCGTATTAACTGGTGGAACGCCGGCGCTTCGCAGGCATCCTGTCTTTCTGCGCCGTTTTAATTTGCGCAGAAATGCGTACTTTGTAGGCTCACCCTCCCCAACGGGCCCAACAATCTTTTGTGAAACGAGGTGCGCATCACTCTCTTCAACTTCATCTGACCAGGCATCCTTAAAGGGACAGACAACCCATTTTTCGAGTATATGTTCCTGATCCCAAATGAAAGCGTATCCCTTAAAGCATATTAACGACAAAAGGTTTTGCTGATAACACCCTCGAACTTTTTGAATCGAAATTATTAGATGCACGAGGCGTATGTGCCCTCCAAAAAATAACGCTGTAGCCCGACTTATGGATCCGTTTTATTTTTGCACAGCGCCAGTCATCTGGAATTGTGGCGGTGTTAAGAGAGGCTGTGTAAATATTGTACAGGTATTTTGAAGTCCACTCAGCGTATTTAAATAGGAGGTTAGTTGATACTCTTCCCGTAGTAAAAACATACTTTTGTCTGTATGCGAGATGAAAAGCGATATTTAAAAACTTGTCCCCCGCTAAAATCAGTGTTAATCGCAAGCTTGCCTATTCTTTTATGTGTTTTTTTTTAATTCAGTAGTCTATGTTGCACAAAGGCGCCATCTGTTGGGATGAACGACAGGTAGAATCAGGCTTCACGTTGTGGAGGTCGGCTGTTCGATTTCCCCGGGCGCGTCCTGTATTTTTTTAAGATGCCGCTGTAGCCATTGTAAACTGAAATCGAATATTTCGGTAGAAGAAACGCCCCCCTGACTCAGGCGGAATCGTCAAAGCTCCTTCACTGTGTATCTTTACCTAATGCTGCCGGAGATTCTGAGCACGTAGCAACCCAGCGGTGGCCTGCGTCCGGTCTTACAAATTTTAATTCAAATAATGTTCAAAATACATATGCAGTATAAAATACGAATACTTGTGTTTAAAGGTTTTCAATGAGTGAATAAATGTTTCAGCAGTCACAGCACCTGCTAGGTTTGCAGGTCACGTGTGTGATGAGGTGTCGCTGCAAGAAATCGAGAGGCCAATCCACTGAATTTCACGGGTGTAGCCTACAAAAAAGATGCAAGAGAAGCTGTTCGGTCTCGGAGGCAGCAAGACGGCTACTCTCGCGGTATAGGTCCGAGGACAGTCACCGGCACCCCCCTCCGAGCCACCGCCCGGGCTGTGAACGAGACGACGGCCGACGAAACGACCACAAGCTGTTGAGCCCGTCAGAGTGACCGGTGTTCCGGTCGCGTGGAGCGCGGGCAGCGAGGCCTCGCCATGGCGCAGACCTAAGCCCTTCCGTCCCGCCACTAGCCATGGGCCACCGTCACGTGGTTCTCCAGCGAGACACCGCCACAACGACTCCAGTAACCTACTCCGTGGACATCCAGAGAAGTGCGTCACTGAGTCGTCACATCCAGACCGTCTCGTCCCTGCGGTCGCCGTCTGTGAGCGTATGACTCCCTTCATGACATTGTCCGCAATCATCCGCACCTTTGGGTTTCCGTCTGTGTGCTGTAGTGTTTTTTCCGGCTTTGTACATCAGTCCAGTTATTACAGTTGGTGGGTGTGCATTTGCGAGAGCGTAGTCCAGGCTCGTGACTTTCTACGCTGTCCGGCCCAACATTCATTGCAACGTGACCGGGACACATATTGTAGTGTCAAATTTCAACACTACGAACCGCCACCCTTCTGAGTTCAGAAAGATTGGTTCCAAATTAAAATTATTTCCGCCAGATTGTTTATAAATTGCTTGTGGTTACTGGACTATATAAAACGCTGACTTTCATTTTGGATAGACAACATATACTTGACAAAAATCGGTTGTCGGTCCCTTTAACGTTCCTGATGCCCGCTAACAGGCGCCATAATAATTTCTACCTTGTCCGCGGGTATCCAAGCGTAGCACTCACATGAACCCACTTCATCTTCGCTTTAACCTTCTGGCCACAATTCTCATCATAGACTCTTTCCCGTCAATCACTATTCTTGAATTTTCTCATCTTCCCACCTGGAGCGCCTCAACCAGAGACTGTTTGCACTATGACTGACTTTCTTCTCATCTGAGTATGTATTCTTTCGCGTCCTGGCCGCAATTGACCTCATTTTGTTACCTGTTTCTTAACGTCGTAATAGCGTTGCTTATTTCGCTGGATGAAAAAACCTCGCATCTGTCCAGGCGTAGCTCTTATACGTACCAGGAAGAACTTTACTTGGTCATCCTGGCATCTCTAACAGCGTCACCTCCGTGATTCCACACCTAAAAAAACGACGACAGACCACCATCTGACCCGCAATTGAGCTGAATTGACGGGTTAGTCAGCGGCCAAGTACATCGGGTGCTTGAAGGAAACAAGAATAAAAATAGTGCAGGGCCATCTGAGCGTTGGAATGTGGAGGTGAATGCTAGCGCCAGGTGGGTGCTTCCACCCTGTTCTGTCATTCCTCACTTTCTTAACAGGCCCGTAACATCAGTCAGCGCCATTGTTAGCCCCATCGTTAGGCATACAAGGCGTTAAATAGCTTCAACCAAAGACATGCTATACATTCATACATTGAGTATTCAGAAATACATATTTGAACAAAAAGAAACTTTATATTCGCAGAAATATCACTCGCGTGGAGTTTCTCGCTGTTAACGGCATAACAAAGCTGCGTTGCGATGCAAGTTTTGTCGATGACCTGGCAGTAATCACACAAAAAATGTCCAGAAGATATTCAGAATGTGTCAAAATTCAAGAGAATGATCTCCTCTAGATATGCAATGTTAACTTTAATTAATGATAAAATTGGCAGATTCTTTTGGGGTATTTATGAAACCTTTTATCCAGAGACACGTGAACTTCAGGAAACAGCAAGCGAAATTCCAAGACAAAAATGCGTGGGTGAGCTTGGGAACTAAAATCAGGCATATTGACTGTGCGGATTTGCAGTTTGTAATGTTCTTGCCAGACTCATTGGCCTGCAGATTGGTTCTCTATAGTTGACTGCCAGTACGTTAGTAGGCTTCACTAAGTTTATGTTATTTATTTTGGTCGATATAATGCTTTATTGACCTTCCTAACGTATTGTGCAGTTCCACTTTGGCGTAAATTGGTAGCGCCATGTGTGTGACAATATTTGGGTGGAACTATACATTCTATTCAAATCAGGATTACGGATATAGCACAGAATTCGCTACAGCGCATTGTAGGGATCAGGAGGTGCTTTTGCAACTTGCGCCCAAACAATGCGCAAGCGTTGAACTGCAGAAACTATGGCACTTTTCAACAATGCCTAACATAAAGTAAATACAAGGAGGTGGTGGAATGCCAAGCTAAAGGAGAGCTCCTGTTGTAGTCATAACTTAACGATAACAAAAATTGAATATATGCCATTACAAATTCAACAGGAGCGAGGTGCGGACGGCGGAATTGGAACCAGTTTTTATGTTAAGAATTACACCGTGCAAAATGGGAATTACTTATTGAAGGTTGCGTATATGAGTCCAGCCGTAGTGGAGGGCTCTGGAATAACACCGACTACCTGCAGGAATATTTAACTTTCCGCCGAAATCTTGACGTACGGACGTTTTCGCTTTTCGCCATCATTAAGAAAGCAGCCATCACAATCGGGACCCAACCCGTGTCCTGGGTCTCAGCACCACAACACCATAGCCACTGCATCACCCTGGCTGGTAAAACGTAATGCCTTCTGTACAATAAAGTTATCAACTTATTACTGTGTAACCGAAAAACCACACTTATACGATTGTCAATTGCATCATGTGGCACAGTAACACATCGTTACGATAAGAAATTAGAAAAATAATAAAATTGGGTAACTTCTGCTGTGCGAGAATTTAAGAATGTCAGTATTGAAAAAAAACAGTGAGACAAAGCAGAAAGTTTGGCGTATTCCTTGTAATAATTTGCCGGTTCATTTGTTAGAAGAAAATATTGGGCTATTATTTTTGTGTCCCAGAAAATATATGGGGAATGGGAAACATACAGCGTATCGCTTCTTAATATGTTACTGCTATTAACGCTTTATTCAAATTTGTAAAGTTCAACTAAAAGGCTAAGCTTGAATGCCGATGTGACCCCGCGGATGCAACATTCGGTTAGTGACAATTTTGCGATGGTCCTCCACTAGCTCTAAGATAGTTTCATTTGCAAGTGCTCAAGAGGAAATCAATTTGTTTGATATCGCTGCCTGATTTTGCTTCAGTAGGGAATTTGCGAAGACATACACGTGAGTGAATTGAATTGCACGTGCGCGTTTTAGCTAATCAAAAATAGCAGTTTTCTTAAAAGACAGATGGTATGTATACTTGGGTAGTTATTGCTAATTGCTTCACAGTGCGTTTAAATAATTCAAAGTGACAACAATTGTTTGGCTTTCCGAAATTTGCTTTATAGTTATTTCAAATTTACTTGCAATCTCCTCTAATTCGTTAGCGTCACATGCACCTGCACCGGTTGCATTACTTCGAAAATAATTCAAAACACTTGAAATAACACGAAAATGTTTTGATTTGCTTGGAATTTTCAGAGTTTCTTTGAGTTAGTGTTTCTTGGTGGAATTTGCAAATAGTAGTTCAATATCTTGGAAATACACATGTTTTTCGGTTAGAGATCCCGGGGAAAAATGATGGCGCCCAGTATGTGTATGTGTGCCCACTAAAGTCTTTGGCTCTGGGACCCTCGTCTGTATATCCTCGATTTTGTAACAACTTATTTTTGGAAATAATAAAACTTGAACTTGAACTTGAACTTGTGTGCGTGGAGTGTGTGAGTGCGTGCGTGTGTGAATGAGTGAGTATAGGAGGGCGTAAGTGAGCTAGTGAGTGAATGAGTGAGGGAGTGAGTGAGCAAGGGTTGGGTGGGTGTGCATATATTTTTATGTGTGTAGCCCACATTGGGTTAACGGCAGTGGTTTTGCTGGTCCAAGGGAGACTCAGCTGTCGCAAAATCGGGCTCAGAAACATCAGAAGTGTTCTCGCAATATTTTGGATAACAGTCGCTCAAAGCAGGTTTACATAGGGTTTAGTTGGTACTCTTCCCGTAGTAAAAACTATTTATAAAGACAACGATATAACCTGCAGCTAGATGGACGCGAAAAGCAAAAACTCCCGTGTGTACAAGATTTCGCTCCAATCTAAAGATCCCCAGGCGGTAAAAATTAGCCCGGAGCCCTCCGTTACGGCACACCTCATCGCCTGTGAAGCCTCTTCGTCTGTGAAACCCTACAATCAATCAAATCAATAAACCCCAGCTTATCTTTTGCAGGTAGCAGCGAGGTGACCCGTGAATCACGATGAATCACGCATTGCGTAGTACGCTTTCGTGCCATCAAGTTGGTTAAGATGGTCTACTGTGTCCTCGGCTGATGCAGAATGCAGGGGATGGCTTTCTGGATCACTTGAAGCTCTGGTGAGAGTCTGACTAGTGTGGGAAATAAAGACGCCAGCTGAACTGTACTTCAGCTGATTTTTTAAAGTTGCTTTATGGCAAAGCCCATCCGCTTAGCGTTGTCACCTGTTAATCCCCAACCCACGACAATGAGTAAACCATAGCTGTCAATCAGCATGGTCAACAATCAGCTCCATCACACCTCGCGTTGTAGGCTGGCTGACATGAAGGGGAATAGATTTTTACTTTCGCTGGGGTTGATACAGGATGAGCAGTTTCAACATTGCCGGAAGAAATAATTAAGCAGCACTTGGCCGAAAAAATAGGCTTCAAGTTTATGGGGTCGCCTTATTCGCTCAGCCTCGCAAGCGGGCTTCGCCTGGCGGCTCCCGCGCGAGGAACTTAGCGATCCCAACCCGCGGCGCGCTGGACAGCGGCCACGGCGTGTTCGGGCGAAAACGGAGACCTGAACTCTATCAAACACATTTATTAAACTAAAAAGTACAAAAAAACACGCTGGCTAATCTTATTATGCTAATATAAAAAAGAGAGAAAAGGTCGGTCAGGCTTACCCGGGCTGGGGCGCTCCAACAGAGAACAAAGGGACCCTGGTCGACGGAGCGGGGGTGGCCTACGTCCGTTTTCTTCCGTGGTCAGGACCCGAGAGGGCGTCCCCTCGGGTTTTTTGGCGGAAAACAGAAGACGACACCACGCCCCACTTCCTCCGCTCCCTCGACGGACAGCAGCGCACCCCGCGGGCTACGCGGCGCACGGGAAAACGAAACAGCCGTGTCTCGCCTCCCGCCGCTCAGGCGCGCCGCGACACCCGTCGCGAGAGCGGGACCTCCTTGGAGGAATGCGGGAATAATTCAGCATTCCCACACCCCTCCACCCTTAAACCCCTCCCCCAACCCGGGTTCACATCTCACTACCTAAAAAAAACTACTCCCCCACAAGCTCCCAGTAAGCGGCTTCCACGTCCATGTCCTGCGCGAGCGCCTGCAGGCTGCCACAATTCACCACCGCACCGACAGGTTCCCCTGGCTCGGCCGCTTGATATCCAGGCACCACTATCGGTCGCTCCTCACTGGTGTCCATGGCAAGTAGGGCAGCGTCCGGGGCGACAGCACCCACCGCACCTTCGAGGAGGCTGGTCGGGGCGCCCGTCGTCGACACACCGACCCCGGCCGGCTCCTTCACAGCCGGCTGGGGAGCTCCCGGTTCCGGGTCGGCAGGGCTTGAGTGCGCCGTGCCCTGGACGAGCAGCGTTGCCTCGGGGGCACAGTCCGTCCCCGCTGAGGCGGCAGCGGCGGAAGTGGTGGTCAGCGGGGCAGGAGCGCTGGCAGCCGGCGGCCGTCGCGAAGGGGGCGGTGTTGTCCAGCGTGGCGTCGGCAACGGTGGTGGTGGCGGCGGCAGCATCGGGCCCAGAGCAGTGGTCTTGGGGTTTCCGCCGACCCGGGCTGGTTTCGGCCTGGCACTGCCACTCCGGCCGCGGGCAGCGACTCCTTCAGAGTCCTCGACCGCAGGTTGAAGTTAGGTACATTGGCAATATAGCACATGAGTTGGGGCTACCAGCGCGGAGTTTACGTTTACCAAGACCAAAATTCATACATACACTAAAAGCCTGAGTACCCGTTCGCTTAGTGCACTACCAAACCGTCGGAAGCTATTTCCGTCGGATTCGCAAGCTCTGGCGTGTCCCGGGGCTTGGTGGTTGGCCCCGATTACGCGTTAGCTTTGCCCGGGGCACGGCGAGAGATTCGTCCGCTCCCCAGTCTCCTCCTCGCGCTGTGTAGCGCTTGAGGTCACACACATGTACTGGCCCTCCGGCGGGTTTTGACCTCATGTCCGCCAGCTTGTACACGAGTGAAGACAACTTTTCTTTCACTCGGTACGGACCGGACCACTTTGGCGCCAGCGAAGCTGAGAATTTCTTGCTGGCGTCACTCAGTACATGGTTCCTTCGCAGCACCAGGTCACCCACTTCATAGTGAATATCCCGATGCGAGCGGTCATACTGCGCTTTCTGCTGTGCTCTAGCAGTCTTGAGATTTTGGCGAGCTTTGCGTAAAGCCTCCGTCACCTTTGAGCGCAGCTCAGCCGCGTACTCAGCGCGTGCTGATGGTGCGACCGCCGCTCCGCTGCGGCCCGTCAGAATTCGGTCCATCGGGCTCGGCAGCTCTCTCCCAAGGTTGAGAAACGTTGATGTATATCCAGTAGAGCGGTTCACTGTAGTTCGTACAGCAAATCCTAGCTCCGGGAGATAGGCGTCCCAATCTTTGTGCCTCGCCGAATACGCCACAAGCATGTGCTTGACATTGCGATTAACCCTTTCTGTAGGGTTTGACTGGGCATGGTAGGTGGTTGTTTTCCTGTGCTTGATGCCGAGGGCAGCACAAGAATCCACGAAACACTTCGCAGTAAAATAGGACGCATTGTCCGTTATTAGCTGCTCAGGGAAGCCGAACCTCGTGAATACCTCCATCAGTTTCTCCATGATCACCCGTGCCGTCAGCTTTCTGAGAGGATACAGTTCCACCCATTTGCTGAAGTGATCCGTGACTACCAACAGGAACCTGTTCCTACCTGGTGTTGTGGGATAGGGTCCCATGATGTCACACGCCACGATTTGCCAGGGGTTCTGGCTCTCGATTGGCTGCATGAGGCCGGGCAGTCGTCCACCACGGGGTTTCACACTTTGGCACACATGGCAAGAGCGGGCGTGCCGAATCACGTCCCGTTTCATGCCAAGCCAGGTTGCAAAACGACACAACTTCAAATAAGTCTTAGGGCCGCTTGCGTGTCCAGCAATGCACGTGTCATGAAAATAGCGTAGAATCGCTCCTCTCAACGTGCGTGGTATCACTACCTTGAACGACTCATGTGTTTCGTTCTCGGAAGGAATATACCTCAGCAGAACGCCGTCAGAGTCCAGCAGGTAAGAATCCAGCGCGCTTACAGCAGTACCAGCTGAGTGCTCCGCACCGACAGCAATACCAGCTGTCTCCATGTGCGCGGCGGCCGCGCCGCCCGGCTCCCGGAGCCCGTCGAACACTTCTCGACAAAACGGATCTTCCTGCTGAGCTTCGAACAGCTCTTTTCTGCTGAACACGATCCCCACTGCATTGATAGCTTCCAAGTGGTTCACGCTTTCGCCCGGGATCGGCAGTCCTGCCGCGTCCCTCCCGTGGGCAGAGGCTCGGAGCCCCTCTCCCCTGCTCTCAGCCTCCTCGCTCGTTCCGGGGGAGGGCGTCGTTTCGCTCCTCTCGCCCTGAGCCGGCGCTCGTGACAGTGCATCCGCAACGACATTGTTCTTTCCCTTCCTGTAGCGCACGGTGAAGTCGTAGCGCTGCAGCAGCAAAGCCCAGCGCGCTAAGCGGCCGCTTGGCTCACTCAATCGCTTCAGCCAGGTTAGTGCCATGTGATCCGTCTCCATCACAAATGGCACTCCATCGACATAGTAGTCGAACTTCCGCAGAGCAAACACAATCGCGAGACACTCTTTTTCGGTCACCGAATAGTTTTTCTCTGCGGGCGTCAACGAACGGCTCGCGAACGCTACCGGACGAAGCACGCCTCCGTGCTCTTGAAGCAGCACTGCTCCAAGGCCCAGGTCGCTTGCATCGGTTTGAATTACAAACTCCCTGTTCAGATCGGGTAGCTGCAGCTCAGCCGCGTCCGCGAGCACGCTAATCAGCCTGCGCAGGGCAGTCTCCTGCTCGGGACCCCAACTCCAACGTTGCCCTTTCTTTAGCAACTTAGTTAGAGGGGCTTGCAGCTCAGCACAATCTGGTATGAATTGGCGATAAAAGTTCACCATTCCCAAAAACCTTCTCAGACCGCTGACATCTGTTGGCGATGGATTGGATTGGGAAAACTTCTTTGGGGCCTGCGAATGAAGTCCTATTGCTAGGTCTTCATGACTTGGCCAGAGTCGTCACCGCAGATGTAGCCAACCCAGCTAGGGGTCCTCCGCTCCCCGTCACCGGGTAGCCGGGGTCCTCCTGCCTGGCCAGCGCCACGATGACTCGCTGGACAGCCTGGAGTTGAAGATTTTGGTCTTCAGTCCGCACCGCCTCCTCGAAGGCAGGTGGCATCGTTCTTGTATTTGATTCGTCCGGGTACGCGAGGCAATCCCAGACGATGTGCTCGAGCCTTGCTGGAGCTTTGCGGCACACCCGACAGGTTGCATCAGGGTATGTCTCCGGGTACATCTTCTGCTTTAGGTAGGGGCTCGGGACCGTCTTTGTTTGGAGTTGCCTATAGATGACCGCCTGCTCCCTGCTCAATCCTTTGCAAGGCGGCGGGAGCTTGCGTCTGGCAAGTCGATAGGCCTGAGTAATTTCTTTGTAGGTAGTCATTCGGTCTCGTGTGCTGTGCCACAAATGCTCTCCGCCACTTTGCCCGGCGCGGTTAGTGAGTTCGCGCGCACGAGCATGTGCGGTTTCATTGTGGTTCTGAGCACGTGCCGACACCGTACCTGCGTGTGCCGGGAACCACTTGATTCTCGTCTTCCCCGTGAGGCTTGGTTGTCTTCGCAGTAGTTTCTCCGTTACGGGGGAAACCCTGCCTTTGGAGAAGTTTTTGACAGCTTGCCTGGAATCACTCAGGACCGTTGTGCAGCCTGGATCTATGAGGGCCAGCGCGATCGCCACCTCCTCTGCTTCCTCGGGTCTCCCTCTTGCAACGCTGGCCGCCGCTCGGAGGTTGCCCTCGGCGTCGACCACCGTCACCACGAAGCCACGTTCGTTGCAGTATTCTGCTGCATCGACGTAGCGGGCTCCAGCGTCCCCGGCGTGGAGTTCCGCCAGCGCCTTGGCCCGTGCTCGCCGCCTGCCCTCGTTGTACTCCGGGTGCATGTTGGCGATGGATATTCTAGCAGTGCTCGAACCTTATCCTCGCATGGCAGAATAAGGCCTTCATCGATCGTGAACCCCAACAACGTTATCCGGGTTGCAGCGATCTGCGCCTTCTTTGGGTTCAGGGTAATTCCTGCTAACCTCAATCTCTCAAGCACATCCTTCAGGTGCTCTACATGCTCCTCAAACGTCTTGGAGTACACTACAATGTCATCGAGGTATGCAAGGGCGTGTTGCCATTTTGCATCCCCCAAGACACGGTCCATGAGACGCTGATAGGTCGCAGGCGCTCCGACCAAACCAAAGGACATTCGGGTGAATTCGAACAGTCCTCTGTGACAGGTGAAGGCTGTTTTCTGCCTGTCACATTCATCCATTTCCACCTGAAAGTATCCGCGACTCGCGTCGAGCGTCGTGAAGTACTTCGCTCCCCCAAGGTTGGAAACTAACGAGGAAATGTTAGGCAGAGGGTACGCATCTTTTTTCGTCACCTCGTTCAGCCGTCTGTAGTCAACACAAAGGCGGTATGTCCCATCCTTTTTTTCCACAAGCACAACAGGAAAATCCCATGGGCTATCTGACGGTCGCGCAACACCCGTGTCGAGGAGTTCGTCTAAAGCGTTGTCTAGACCCTTTCTCTTAGCCTGACTAATTGGCCGGGGATTGCATTTCCACGGCAGGGCGTCCCCCGTGTCAATTTTGTGCTTGACGAGCGTTGTTCGGCCCGGACAATCAGTGAACATCGCGTCGTACTTGTGCAACAGTGCCGACAAACGCTCTTTTTCCCTCCCAGAAAGACCGTTCGTATCCGCCAACAAGGGGTGTATGCTCGCCCCCTGCATGGCATCGCAATGGTCCTCTGCGGCTGGGCGCCCATCCGATTGTCTCTCCCCCGTCCCGGCTGCGCGCCTCCTCGGAGCAGCCTCGGGCGGTTGGGGAGGACCGAGCGGCTTCTCATCCTCCGCTCTCGTTTTCTCGGCCCTCGGCAACTGATCGGTCAGCGCCGAAGCTCCCGGCGGCTTTGCAAAAGGTTTAAGGGCACCAGTTGCTCGCTCTCGATATCCGCCACTGCTGATGTCTATCACAATGCCTGTCTTAAGCAGAAAATCCCGCCCCAAGATGACAGGCACTGACAGACCCGGGAGATGGACTAGGCGTTGTCGCCTTACGCGTCTCTCCCAACGCACCACTAGCCTTGACGCGCCACTTGACTGCGCCGTGCCGCTCGCAAGCCGGAAACTCGTGTCGCACATTCTCAGCCTGATATTTTTCCTGCGGAGGTGCTCCAATACCTCATCGCCGAACAACGAAGCGCTTGCTCCTGTGTCCAGCAATGCGGTAAATTTCTTTCCAGCTATCGTCAGCTCAATGAAAGGTGCTGGCGAGTCGGCAGGTTGTCCCGCACGGCAAGCCAGCGGCGCAAGTAACTCGGTACAGCTCGTAGCCGCCGTCAGCTGTTCGGTGTTTGTTAACGGCGGCCTTGGCCGTTTCCCGCTCTCGACTGCTGTTGGACAGGTGGGCGCCTGCACTCACGGGCGAAGTGCCCTTGTTGGCCACAACGGTAGCACTGCCTGCCGAAGTTCTGACGAACCTGGCGCTGGCTATCTCCGGCCTCGTGCCCACCATTCCGTCCCACCGAGCTTCCTGCGGCCGGTTGATTTCTCCTATCCGGCCTTTTTCCATCACCGCGTTCTTTCTGCACTTGGCTACTCTCCGCGCCAGATTGGGCAGTCCGCCAGGCGTAGGAATATGGGTCTAGAGCCCTGTCTGAGAGTTCAAACCCGACTCGGGGTTGCTCGTCCGCATCCGAAGCGGTAGCATCTGGTATGCTCCGATACGACAAAGGCAGCCCTCCGTTCCACGCGCAGCGGGGCTCTAATGAGTGTGCCGCGGGTGGTGGGGGCCGGTAGGCACGCGCGGCGAGGATGTCGCCCTGAATGCGCTTCGCCTCTGCGGCGAGCTCCTCGAGATCCCTGAACCTCCCTCCTCGCAAGTACGCCATAAATGTCGGGTGCGCCTGTCGCGTCACGCGATCGACTTTCTCTGCGTTTGTTGCTCGGGGGTCAGCGAGGCGATAGAGATCTTCCATCGCTCTCACGTACTCCAGCAGGGATTCATCTGGATGCTGGGTACGCAGCTCAAGCTCCCGGCGCAGCCGCCACTCGTAGTTTGCGGGGAGAAACTCGTCGCGGAATTTCGCTCGGAAGCCCTCCATTGTGCGCTCTCGCTCTCCCACCAGCTTGAACCATCGAGCCGCCTGGTCCGTCAGGGGAACGGGGACTATGCGGCTGAGAATTTCGGCCTCCGTCAGCCCCGTCGCCTGCTGGTAGTGTTGCAATTGGTCCAGATAATCGTTCGCGCTGGCTCTGTCATGGTAGCCACTGTACTTGGGGATGTCCACCTTTACGCGTGGCTTCCCCGCCTGCGCCGGTCTCTGGAGGCTATTCATCACTACGGACGCCATATTCTCAACCAGGCGCATCGCGTCCTGAAGGAGTGCCTCTGTCGTTGGCTGACTTGCGCCAACCGGAACGGTAGAGGCAGGGGGCGGCGTTGAGAACCGGCGCTGGCTTGCCTCCGGGCTCAACCCATTTCCCGCCAAAACGTTCGCGGCAGCGTCTTCCGTACCGGGCGGGAAAAGTCTGTAATCCTCGTTGCCGGTGTCGACCGCTAAAATGCCTGACCAATTGGCGCCGCCCAGAAAACGACGCTGAGCCGATAGCTCCGACAACACTCGCGCGGCCTGGAGGTCAGGCTCGCCCGCCATTGTCCTTTGTTCTCGCGCCCAGGTTCGTACGCTCTAACAAACAGAGTCCAGGTCTGCCGATTTCGCCCCACGTTGATGCGCCAAGATATGGGATCGCCTTACTCGCTCAGCCTGGCAAGCGAGCTTCGCCTAGCGGCTCCCGCGCGAGGACACGTAGCGATCCCAACCCGCGGCGCGCTGGACAGCGGCCACGGCGGGTTCGGGCGAAAACGGAGACCTGAACTCTATCAAACACATTTATTAAACTAAAAAGTACAAAAAAACACGCTGGCTAATCTTATTATGCTAATATAAAAAAGAGAGAAAAGGTCGGTCAGGCTTACCCGGGCTGGGGCGCTCCAACAGAGAACAAAGGGACCCTGGTCGACGGAGCGGGGGTGGCCTACGTCCGTTTTCTTCCGTGGTCAGGACCCGAGAGGGCGTCCCCTCGGGTTTTTTGGCGGAAAACAGAAGACGACACCACGCCCCACTTCCTCCGCTCCCTCGACGGACAGCAGCGCACCCCGCGGGCTACGCGGCGCACGGGAAAACGAAACAGCCGTGTCTCGCCTCCCGCCGCTCAGGCGCGCCGCGACACCCGTCGCGAGAGCGGGACCTCCTTGGAGGAATGCGGGAATAATTCAGCATTCCCACAAGTTTCACCACGAATTCTCAAAAACTATTCCGGATCACACCCATACGAGATTATGCTGAGGAACTCTGCAATTTCAACATATCCAGAAATCCTTGCTATTTTATCTCGGGCCAACACCTGGCCCCTTTTTATGGCATTATGTATTCCAAGCGTGAGGAGCCGTTGTTTTCGGCGCGCGTGGTTCCTTTAGCAGCACGGAGCGAAAGGCTCTTCGAAGTAAGGCGTCGATGGAGGTGCGTTGAGAGGTGGTGAAAAGTGCGGGTTGGAGGTGAAAGCAAAACTGGCCCACCCGAAAGCAGGACCAACTGCATGATTGACTCCCCATCGTTATGCAGTATACGGGACTGCTGGCCATGGAACCGCACAAGAACAATAAAAGATAGGAGTAATAAAGGGACCAAGCGCGAAAATATGGGTGGCTTTTCTGCGCCTCCTCAGTAGCTAGAGAAGCCCTTAACGATGACACCACCATCACCCACCGCGAACGGGTCGGAGGCAGCGGCGTGTGTTTTAGTGTTTTTTCATGGAAAAGATGGCGCAAGCACTATGTAAAACCGAAGTGAACACCCAGAATTATTGAAAGCTGTGAGCCAGATTTTCTCAGTACAGCTTTTCAAATAAACCACTTTTGGTGATTAAGTCCTATAAATGCTTTCTGAAGCCTCGCGCCTTTCCGGGGTGCGGAAACGTGGGCATTCGGCGGGCTGACGGGAGGCAACGTGTCGCACTTTGTGCACTAACGTCGTCCACCTGTGCGTGCTGTTACTATGAGTACGGTGCTGGTTACTACATCGTTACGCTGAAGTTGAAGGTTACTTAGTTCCAAGCCCAAATATAGCATGTTCTTCCTAACGTCTCAAGGGTACGCATTACAAGTAGAGTTCATTGTGTGTCAAGTTGCGGTGCCAGTTGGCGCAGTAAGTCTTCCTGCGATCGTAATCATCATCATAAAATTCATTGTGAAAGAGGATAGAGGAATAGATCGCTGGAACTATGTGCGGAGTTCTCTGTACACAACCCTGGTGGCAATAGGTCCCGCCGTGGCTATACGTATAAGTTCTAATTTGGTCCTGTTGAGTGTGGCTGGACATGGCCAAGCGTTTGCCCTTACCCAAAATGTACTCGACTATTGCTGCTATTGGGCTAGCGCGGTGATATATACCCAAACAGTTGCGCCTCCACGCAGTGGAGTAGTGGCAAAGCTTTAGGCGCTTGGTTCATGCTAGTGCTTGCAACAAGCAATGAAGCGATGACTCAATCAAATCATTTTACGGAAGATCTGCATGAACGCCAACCACGGGAATCCTCTGCATATTCTTTGATAGCTGGGCGCACAATTTGTAGCCTACCAAAGGACTACATATCACAAAGTTTAATCGCTGTTAGGTATTGGACCACCCTTGAGAAGGAACGCATGCCGTAATAGCCTCTATTGAGGGGTTGGTACACAAAGACTGTCTGTCTTAAACAGAGGGAGAGGTACTTGTATGTTTTGGACGCTATCACTACTAGCTTCCCCTTGCTAGTTTTTACAGGAAACTTGTGAACCCTACTTCCTCCATCCCCATTTATGAAGGATCTTTTGGGATTCTTGCCATATTATATACTTTAAAACTCGCTTGCACAGCGGGTTACGGGCTGCAGTGGTGGAGGCAGCACGGATATGCGAAGGCCAGACGGTATGAAACATCAAGACATGCCATGTAAAATATTGGAGAAACCCACAACTGAACCTACAAGGAGACTAGAACGTTGCATAAAATGTAGGGAGGCTCAATTTAAACATTACCTGAAATTGTGTCAGAATTATGTGCTTATACAGTCATGTCTTCAAGTCGAACGTCGATACCCAGTATCCTTTGGTAGTACTGATTGTAAGCCAAGCTGTCGGTGCTGGGTGCCGTCGTCAGTTCTCAAAACTAAACCTTATTCCTAAACGGTAACCTGCTGTAGTGCTGCTGCTTTTAGTTTAGCACAGGGTTGCATGCACCGACTGCGTAGCGCATACCCGCCGTGGTGTGCGGTATAATTCTTTATAAGCTGCAAAACTGCCGGCCGGCAATGCACTAAGATATGAATTATTCAACTAATCACTCGATTCTTTTGACCGCTAGCACTAAGACTGTCGGACAAAAGTAAGTAATCTGTGCCCCTACCGTGAGTCTTGAATGCTTAATGTGAAGCCTACAAATGCTTTGCTTACGCATGAAGTCTGCGGCAAAGAAAACGTTCCGGCGGCTCACAAACCAGGCTGTCAAGCGAATATGCTCATTAGGCGGCTTTCATTAATGGAGTAGTCATCATCGCTGGGTTCCAGTCAAAAGTAACTCCTTTGCGCTGTTACTCTAACGGATGGGAGGAGTAGGAAGAAGAAGAAGAATAAATGGCTTTTGCAGTGGCTAGCGACAGTCCCGGAACGGCAATAAAATTGTACAGGTACAACAGAGGCTATTTTTCGTGCGTCACGAGGTGACACAATACACACTACGTGATGCAGTCGGACCCTCGAGCTGTAAAACGGACTGAAGCAGATAGCCAAGCCATCAGTTGGTGCAGCGGAAACGGCGCCTCCAGGCAGCTGTCCGGATTTCGAGGATCACTGATGTAATGATGCCATGCCAGCATGATTGTCACTTGCAACGTGAATGCAGACGCCTTCGCGAACATTTGTATACATGCGATTCTATTATATCGCTAAAGTTCGCAATAAATACTCCTGTGTTGGTGTAGACGGCAATTTGAAAACGATCTGCCATTTCCTTGGACGTGCCTCTTGTGTGTCTAATGTAGAACAGCATGAGTTTCAGCGCTATCGGCCAAGCTTCACTAGAGAGCACTGCACACGTTTCTGGGCTCTACTTAACGCTGTCAGGTCAGAGATAGCTTTTGTCGGTCTGTATCTCCTTTCAACACGACGTAGAACAGCGCTAACCACTTGGTGCTAAACACTTGTTTGGTTCTGGGCGTAGTACATAAGAAGACTACTCCGTACCATCCACAAGCCAACATTGCGGAAGGTGTCAACAGGAACTTGAAGATGATGCTGGTGGCCTTCACTAAACGCTACAAAGACTGGGATGCTCGCCTCTCGGAAATGGCGTTTGCAACTAGGACTACGGTCAATCGCTCCACCGGCTTTACAACGGCAGCCCTGCTGTTTTGCCGTGACCTGTGTTTTCCTGTTGAACATTCATTCAGTGACCAGGTCGAGGTGCGCCCTCGCACTTATGTTAAGTGTGTACAGGATCTTTGCAGCAGCCTGAACGAGACCATCAAGAGGCCAGGCAACACCTGGATTTGGCACGACTTGAACACAGCCGGCAGTACGAAAAGGGACGGCGCCGGGTTGATTTTTCTGTCGGAGACCTGGTACAGCGCCACACACATCCGTTGAGAAATGCAGCAAAAGGGTTTGCTGCTTCCCTGGCTGACCGATGGGGAGGTCCTTATGAGGTAACAAAGCGCCAAACTCGGCTGACTTATCGCCTTCGCAACCTAAACGGAGGACGCGAAACGGGTCCTGTAAACATTGACGACCTTAAGAGATATTACAAACGGCACTCGCAAGAGGAAATATAATCTTGTCATATTCCTCCAGGATGCCCTACACGCTGAACGATACAGCAACATGGCTCGAGCGGGGAGACCCTCCTAAACCCGCATTCATCTCAAACCCACTGGAGAAGTCTTCCTCTACGGCAGGCCCAGCGATTCTTGGACAACTCGGGAGTTGTCCAGTCTTGGGGGAGGAGAGTGTAGGGACGCAACCCCTACGAGCGCCCCGCGCAGGGTGATTACGGTGAAGTGCGCGCGTCGAACAGCGATAGTGGCGTCAGTGCGTCATGAGCCCGTGCGCGCGTGTGTGATGAACAGTGAGACAGGACAAATACGTGTAGTGCGCACACAACCTGGAATATGCGCACAACCAACGGAGTGGCGTTAAAGCGGCGCTCACAGGAGCGCCTAGGGGGGGGAGGAGGAAGTGCGCACCGGGAAACACGCAAGAGCGGCTGCTTCCGCGGGCTGCGGACGGGACCCACGGGCGGCCAGCTACAGCAATGACGCCCGGACAGCGAGGAGCAACCAGCGTCCGCGGCGGACGCTCTTTACCCCTCGTCAGCACAAGTGACTGAAGACGTCGTCGTGAGTATACAGCACCATGCTGTAACTTTCTGGACAAGCAGGGCGTCAACTGCCGCAATGTTAAATGCGACGCTCAGAGCATCTCTTGTCGGCGGCCCTGTCCTTCCTGCGTGCGTACGTCGCCGTCGTCGTCGGCGGCGTCCGCACTCTCCTCCGCTCACCGCCTCTCCTCTCCGATAGCGAACACTCTCTCGAGAGGGGCATTGGATTGAATTCGATTGGCTTGGCTTGGATTGGATTGTATTTGGATTGGATGAAAGTGGATTGTCTTGGATTGTGTTGCGTCATAGCCGCGGCAGACGCACTGGCGCCGGCGCATGCCCAGGTGAGAGCGAACACTCTCTCTCAACATCTGCGGGTGTGTGGCCCAGCGCGCTCTCACTCCGCCGGTGGGCGGCGCTGCGCGCGGTGCCGCGCATGTGCAGTACTCTCTCTCTCCGCGGTCTCCTCTGTTGTGCCGCTCTCCGGTGTGCCGCTCTCCGACGGCGGCCTTTCGGTCGACGGTTGCTCTCCGCTTGCGCTTGAACACCCCTCAGCGTCGCATCACACCAGGGTTCGCGCGAGGGGAGGTGGGCGTAATTTTTTTTTTCTTTACGCGCTTTCCGTGCTTGCTTGCTGTACTCTTTTTATATTGCTCCCAACTTGCTTTGTTTGTTTTTTTCCTACCTTGGTTTTCCCGGAATAAACCGGTGAGTTGTTCTCATGCGCATCGGCGTTACTTCGTCGGGCGGGTTCGGGCTCGGGAACCCTTTACGCTCGAAGGGGGATCCTTCAAGCTTCGCAAAATGGTTGACTCGGATGAAGTCCTCGACGACGCATATGGACTATACGTCAGTGAGGAGGCTGCCCGGAAAAAGACGTGGTGGTTATGTGGCATGAGCAGTGGAAACGCTTTTGTATTTCGTCGCTATCTGCAGCGAACCAGCAGGATAACTGGGCAAATTATATTCGCCGGACTCCCAACCACACCATCACAAAATCATTTTAAAGGATTAATATACAGTTCATACTGTGCACAAATTCGTGTAGTGGCCGGTGGCTGCCACCAGAAACAGTATTCATATGGCCCATATTTCGTAATTCGATGGGAGGACTCGCTGGGATAGATACAGCCGAAATCTAAAAAGTGCAGGCTTTAGATTGGCCACAGGACTAATCAACTCGGAACATGTAATGCGTGAGTGCAGCGCCCTTGAGCGGTACTGCAGTTACCCTTCAACAGTACGCGCTTTTTAGAAAAATCGTTGCGAGTTCCAGGCTTTGCGGATCGTGGTAATATACCTCAATACGCTGACGTCTCAGTAATTAGTCCTTTTTTTGCTATATTGTCACGAAGCCAAAGATGACGCAGTTGTCTTGAAGGAAAAACAAATTTATTGCATGGAACACGTGCTTCCCTGACAACTCAAAGAATACAGAGGCGGCGACGCAGCCGGCAACAGTTACGTGTGAAGGGGAGTATCGGCGAGTCGAACATCCCGGCGTCTGCTCTGCGGGCATTTATCTCTTGGTGCGAGTACTTCTCGAAAGATTGCCGTAATCTTGCGGATTGTGGTAATCTGATTTAATACGCTGAGGTTTCTGTAGTCCTTTTTTGCTATATCCTGGTTTTTATCAAAGTGCAGTATTGGGCGAGTTGGTTATCCATCATTACTAAACAGCGCAACAAAAACACGGACTATAGCTGAGGTACACAGGACGAGCGCTGACTTCCAACTGATCTTTTATTGAAAAAACACATATTTATACCCCACACACCTACACACACGTGCCATAAATGCACACAACAAAACAAGCAATTCATCACAGCGGTGCTATGACGCGCCACACACGCTCTAAAAATTCCCATTAGAACACACGCACTTGAAATGATAAAATGCCCTCTCAAGCCATGACACACGTGTTGCGCCCCTAGATTACTTTCTATGTAGCGTTCCTTCCCCCTTGTGAAAAATCAAGTTCCTTGGCTGACAGAGCAACCGAAGGTACGCTGACGCAATTTTCCCCCAACCTACCAATTTTCGCTGCCTCCACTATCTCCCTTGTCATCTGGTCACTATGGCGCTGAATGACTTCGCATTTTTCGAACATGGGAATGCACTTTCCGGTGGTGCCTTTGCAATCTCGGCAGTGAATGCCTAGCTGCCCTTTGACACTTGTTCGTACATTGTTGCTATGCTCCCGGAGCCTTGTATTAAGACACCTTCCCGTCTGGCCCACGTACTTTTTTCCGCATGGCAAAGGAATCTCGTAGATTACCGACTTTGCGCATGGGACGAACTTCGTTTTGTGCTCAATGGAGCACTTGTGGGAATCCTTTCTCGGGAGGTACGTCTTTTTGCAAAGGGCCCCCAGTTTGCGAGGGGCGGAAAAAACCACTTGTACGTCAGCGGCATTCCCTATTTTTTTCAGCCTATGGGCGATATTATGTATGTATGGGATTACTGCAACCTTCCTTTTTTCTTTTTTCTTTTTCCTTTTCTACCACAACCGTGGCCTCGCCCTCGCTCCGGCGGCGGTTTTTCTTCAGCTCCCTCAGAACCTGCCCCGCCACAGACGTCACCACGTCATGTGGATAGCCAGAGCTATGCAGGCGCGCTTCTTGTGCATGGATGCTATCCTGCATCCTGTGTCCTGTGGGGGCACGATCTTCTTAGTGCATTAGTAAGGCACATCTTCACTATCGCCCTTTTCACCAGCTTGGAGTGACCCGATGAGAAAGGAAGTAGTGGCTTGTTACTGCGGGGCTCATACTGCCAGCAAACGTGGTTCTCAAAAAATTGCAGTCGCAGGTCAAGGAACCTCAAAACGTTATTCTCGGGTACTTCATGCGTCAACGTCAACGGGTGAAAGCATTTCTGGAACACACCTAACACTTCCGGCACCTGCTCGCCACCGGTTGTACCCAAGCAGTCTATGAACACTAAAAAATCATCTACATATCGAACAACCTTGAGAACACCCATATCCCCCAATTCACTGGCCACTTTTCGTCCAAGGCATGCCAAATACAGGTCGCTGAGAACCGGGGCTATACGAGAGCCGATACACACACCATTAGTTTGTAGGTACACATTGCCATCCCACTTCGCAAACGTAGAAACTAAATACATAGACAACAGGCTAAGAAAACCTCTAGCTGACACTCCTACTTCATTTTGAAATGCTACCACTCAATAGTTATCAATTCCTTCTTCAACACAGGTCATCAACCCTTCATGTGGCAAGGAGTAATATAGGTCCTTAATGTCTATTGAGAAGGCTGAAACACCTGTGGTGCTGCCAGTTGCTAGGAAAGTAATTACATCTTCGAGTTCCTGATCAAGAAAGGGTCGTCTAAGGGTAATCATTTCGGAACATGGAACTTGGCAGAAGTGTTTGTCCATGTACCTTCAAAAAAGGGCTAGGGCTGTTGATGTTAGACGACCCTTTCTTGATCAGGAACTCTGAAGATGTAATTACTTTCCTAGCAACTGGCAGCACCACAGGTGTTTCAGCCTTCTCAATAGACATTAAGGACCTATATTACTCCTTGCCACATGAAGGGTTGATGACCTGTGTTGAAGAAGGAATTGATAACTATGGAGTGGTAGCATTTCAAAATGAAGTAGGAGTGTCAGCTAGAGGTTTTCTTAGCCTGTTGTCTATGTATTTAGTTTCTACGTTTGCGAAGTGGGATGGCAATGTGTACCTACAAACTAATGGTGTGTGTATAGGCTCTCGTATAGCCCCGGTTCTCAGCGACCTGTATTTGGCATGCCTTGGACGAAAAGTGGCCAGTGAATTGGGGGATATGGGTGTTCTCAAGGTTGTTCGATATGTAGATGATTTTTTAGTGTTCATAGACTGCTTGGGTACAACCGGTGGCGAGCAGGTGCCGGAAGTGTTAGGTGTGTTCCAGAAATGCTTTCACCCGTTGACGTTGACGCATGAAGTACCCGAGAATAACGTTTTGAGGTTCCTTGACCTGCGACTGCAATTTTTTGAGAACCACGTTTGCTGGCAGTATGAGCCCCGCAGTAACAAGCCACTACTTCCTTTCTCATCGGGTCACTCCAAGCTGGTGAAAAGGGCGATAGTGAAGATGTGCCTTACTAATGCACTAAGAAGATCGTGCCCCCACAGGACACAGGATGCAGGATAGCATCCATGCACAAGAAGCGCGCCTGCATAGCTCTGGCTATCCACATGACGTGGTGACGTCTGTGGCGGGGCAGGTTCTGAGGGAGCTGAAGAAAAACCGCCGCCGGAGCGAGGGCGAGGCCACGGTTGTGGTAGAAAAGGAAAAAGAAAAAAGAAAAAAGGAAGGTTGCAGTAATCCCATACATACATAATATAGCCCATAGGCTGAAAAAAATAGGGAATGCCGCTGACGTACAAGTGGTTTTTTCCGCCCCTCGCAAACTGGGGGCCCTTTGCAAAAAGACGTACCTCCCGAGAAAGGATTCCCACAAGTGCTCCATTGAGCACAAAACGAAGTTCGTCCCATGCGCAAAGTCGGTAATCTACGAGATTCCTTTGCCATGCGGAAAAAAGTACGTGGGCCAGACGGGAAGGTGTCTTAATACAAGGCTCCGGGAGCATAGCAACAATGTACGAACAAGTGTCAAAGGGCAGCTAGGCATTCACTGCCGAGATTGCAAAGGCACCACCGGAAAGTGCATTCCCATGTTCGAAAAATGCGAAGTCATTCAGCGCCATAGTGACCAGATGACAAGGGAGATAGTGGAGGCAGCGAAAATTGGTAGGTTGGGGGAAAATTGCGTCAGCGTACCTTCGGTTGCTCTGTCAGCCAAGGAACTTGATTTTTCACAAGGGGGAAGGAACGCTACATAGAAAGTAATCTAGGGGCGCAACACGTGTGTCATGGCTTGAGAGGGCATTTTATCATTTCAAGTGCGTGTGTTCTAATGGGAATTTTTAGAGCGTGTGTGGCGCGTCATAGCACCGCTGTGATGAATTGCTTGTTTTGTTGTGTGCATTTATGGCACGTGTGTGTAGGTGTGTGGGGTATAAATATGTGTTTTTTCAATAAAAGATCAGTTGGAAGTCAGCGCTCGTCCTGTGTACCTCAGGTATAGTCCGTGTTTTTGTTGCGCTGTTTAGTAATGCTGGTTTTTATGTTACGCGACTTGAGCTATTATACTTTTTTGTTGTTACTCGAGCCAGCCTACCTATCGCATCATCATTCCCACTGCGAACATCTCTTAGCATGAACACATTCATATGATAAGACTCGCGAATCACCACCCGAACCGCTCGGAAGATGATGGAGGAGGCTTTTTATTAGCGAAGAAAGCCTAGTTTCTCCGAATTCTCAACACCGACATACTACTCGGCGGAGAAAAGGGTAAGAGAGGATAGATAAGGCGACATAGATAGAGGAGGAGGACATACGAGTGACGGAGCGAAATAACAAAGACAAACAGCATTCAATTTGATGGAGCAGTTTGAAGAACATCAGTGTGATATCTTAACGTTTTTTCTTGGGGCCGACGTCCTCTTCCTAAGCACACAATGCTACCAGTGTTTTACGTTGAGTTTAAGGCGAGGGTAATTGACCGAGCAGTATTTTTAAGCTAACTGGTCCTAGGCCCTTGCTGTCAATTTTTAGCTACCAACTTCACCTTGGTGGCATATAAGCGGTGCACTCCAACAGCAGGTGCTTCACGGTTTTAGCCGACCTGCCTAAAGGGTTCGACGTTCCTCTAAATCGAAATGTGCATGATTTTGGTACCGCTGCTTTGAGGCGTAGCGGTTATTTACCTTTTCTAGTCGCCGCGCGTGCACCTGTGGATGCTCCCTCCTTATAACAGTGTTCAAGTTCTGCAGAAAAACATAATGGTGCTCTGGAAGGCACAAGAGAGGGGTACGATTCATTAAGACAAATTCGTACGTCATAGCTCCGGCATCATGCGTAGGAACAATTACGTTTGTTATATTATGTACTTTGACGCCCTGCGAGCATTTTTGTCTTTGTGATCGTTCCCTGGAGCACCACGGTGGGCAGGAAGCGCTTTTAAAATGCGTTTAGCGTGCACTTACGCTGGGTCGGTTGCGCTAGTATGTTTTACCACGAGAGTAGTGATCGTGAATGTTGAATCACGCATTGCATAGTAGGCTTTCATGCGAACGAGTTGGTTAAGATGGTCTACTTTCTCGTCGCGTGATGCAGAATGCAGCGAATGGCTTTCTGGATCACTTGAAGCTCTGGTGAGAGTCTGACTAGTGTGTAAAATAAAGACGCCAGCTGAATTGTACGTGCTGCTCTTTTATAGTTGCTTTATGGCAAAGCACATCTACCTAGCGTTCTCGCCTGTTAATCCAAAACCGATGACAATGAGGAAACCATAGATGTAACTCAGCGTGTTCAACAATCAGCTCCATCACACCTCGCGTTGTAGTCTGGCTGACATGAAGGGGAATAGATTTTTACTTTTGGTTGTGGTAGATACAGGATCAGCAGATTCAGCATTGCCGGAAGAAATAATTCACAAGCACGTGGCCTTAAAAGTAGGCTTCAAGTTTCACCACGAATTCTCAAAAACTATTCCGGATCACACCCGTACAGTGATTATGGTGAGGAACTCTGCAATTTCAAAATATCCAGAAATCCTTGCTATTTTATCTCGGGCCAACGCGCAGGCTCCTTTGTATGGCATTATGTATTCCAAGCGCGAGGAGCCGTTGTTTTCGGTGCGTGTCGTTTCTTTAGCAGCACGGAGCGACAGGCACTTCGAAGTAAGGCGTCGATGGAGGGGCGTTGAGAAGTGGTGAAAAGTGCGGGATGGAGGTGAAAGCAAAACCGGCCCACCCGAAAGCAGGCTGCACCAACTGCATGAGGGACTCGCCATCCTTACGCAGTAAATGGGCCTGCTGGCCATGGAACCGCGCAAGAACAATAAAAGGTAGGAGTGATAAAGGAGCCAAGCGCGACAACATGGGTGGCTCTTCTGCGGTTCATCAGTAGCTAGAGAAGTCCTTAAAGGAGCCATGAAGAGAAAATGCAAGTTGGTTTTATTCGAAAGGTTTCGTGTTTTATAGTGCCCCCAGCGCTTGTCCAGATACAAACGGTGCTTTATTCACTGAGAAATTAAACAATTTAGGTTAAAATTTTGATTTTCCCGCTCAATCGTGCGTTTTCGTGGTCCCAAATGACATCACAGGAACCGACCGCTCTGCAGCCTAGAATACCTTCATTCACGCATCCGCCGTACAGGGTAGAGACACGTATACGCTGCATAGGTCGGCAAAACAGAAAGAACTCATTGAAACTCAATCACATTTTTTTTTATTTACGCTGTACTCAATCAAACTCAGACTCAAAAAGTTTGTCTGTTCACAAAATCACTCGTACTCACTCATCAAATACTCATTTGTAATCGTACTCACTTGTACTCAAACTCATTTGTCCTCACGAGTATTCGTATTCAATCTGTACTCATGAGTACTGAATCTGTATTCATGAGTACTCACTCTGTACTCATGAGTACTCAATGAGTACTACTGCTCATGAGTACTACTCATGAGTACTACTCATTTTGCACTCGCGAGTACTACTCATTCTGCACTCACGAGTACTACTCATTCTGCACTCACGAGTACTACTCATTCTGTACTCATGAGTACTACTCATTCTGCACTCATGAGTACTCAGTCAGTACTCATGAGTACTCAATTTGTATTACTCACGAATAATCAACTTATCTGCACTGTTGGCTAGGTTGTAGCTCGAATGAAAGACTAAGTAGAAAAAATAAATTGTTTAATTGATTAGAAAAACACCGGTTACATATAAATCAGGACAGAGGAAGGAAACGTCTGACGCGGTGCACTGTCGTTGGGCGACTTACTGTCCGAAGGCAAGTACACTGTACATGTGAGAAAGCGAAACGGAACGTAAGCACTCGCGTTGCGCCTGGCGTCTCGTCTTGTTCTCAGGCCGGGTCGGGCTCAGGGGAGCTCGGGGCTTGTCGGTGCGGCTGTGGCCGTAAACTGCGTTTTTCTGCGTGTCTTCGGGTGGCAGCTTTTGTCGTCCGTTTTCGTTTCCGGACGCGCTGATACGTATCCTAATCGTGCTCTGAATCCGAAATGCGCCTGCCCCCAGGCACAATGAAGCGTTCGCGTAGATTGACGTCCGTTCGTATCCAGATCACTGTCCGCTTGTTCACAGATGCTCGATGCTGGCGTTTGTTTTTTGTTGTTCCAGATACTAGAAACTTCGTTAAGAGGGTGTTCGTCTCTTTGAGGTTCGGTGAATTTCAAATCTGCTTGATTTTATTGTGTGTGTGCCATGGGATTCACTTCGTCAGACCTGAACTTGACAGTGTTTACGGCGTTGCGTTGGTTGCGCCGCTTCCGTCGGCCATTGTGTTCGTGTAACTCGTCGCGTGCTTGACGCATGTGGGTGTGTAGTCGTCTGGTTTGTCCGGTGGCGAGCTGCGCTGTGTAGGGATGGCATAGTTCGGCGCGTTGAGGACGTTGCTTGAATTGACGCGTGCGTTGCATATGGTGCGGGAGCCGTTTGGCTTTTCGTGTAGTGTGCGGTAGCGGGGCGTTTTCGTAGGGTGGCATGGCTGATCGGTCAAAGTCGTTGCGGCTCCGTGCTCACAGTCGCCGTGGTTGTTTCGGAAGTGAAACCGTTGTGGTGGGGAAGCGGGCGTAGTTCGTGCCGTCCGTTCGGTACCACATTCCTCGGCGTCGCAAGCGTGACTTCATCGTCAGGGCATTCGATGCTTCGTCTGGATCGGGTTCGTTCGTTGCCGTTCTTGCCGTGTCCGTGTCGTCGCTCAAGACCTCGTCTTTTGCCCGTTGTTTCGAGAATGCTATAATCGCTATCTCTCCCATACAAGCAGGATCCGTTTATCGCGAGTCCGCTTGCTCGCAGTTTCGTCCTCTTGTACGAAATGGTGTTTGTCGTGTGAGTCTCGATCGTAGCGCGGGTGCCGGTGATCTTGTTAATTCTGGCTCGGACATGCCACGTGCGCTGGCCGTGTCTTTGCTCGTTGACGGACCTACTTGCACGAGTGTCATGTCGTTCGTCCGCTGGACTCGGGCGGGAGCAGCGGGTGTCGGAGAGCTCGTACTTTCTGGTATGGTTGAACCGCGTGCGCTGGGTCTTTTGTTGCTTGTGGCCAGGTGATTTCTGCGGTTGTAACATTCGCTGGCCAAGTCCGGATAGCACCTGCAGTGGGAGCGGAGGATGTCGCGAACAGCAGTTTCCTCCGTGTGTACTGCGGCTTCGTGGCATTCCGTGCATTGTGCATTTCGTTCTCCGTGGTCAGCTCCACTGGTTCAAGTTGGATGTCGTTCGTCACTTCTGGTGCGTTTCGTGAGCTGTGCGTATCGTTTTATCTATGAAACTCCCCTATAATTGGGGTGCGGTCGTTCGCCACGTATGGTGCATTTCGGGCGCCGTGCGTCTTGCTCGTTTGTCGTGGCCATATCCACCAATCCGGATGCGATGTCGTTGGTTGCGTGGACCCGCGCCGGGACAGCACGTGCGGAAAATGTACGTACCGGCTCCGTTACGTTCCGTGCTCTCAGCGTTCCGTTCGTGTACGTCTGTAGCGGAAGAGCGGGTTCCAGGAACGTGGTGCCTTCTGGCTCGTGCGCGCTGCGTACGTTGCGGGTCTCGTTGCTGGAATGACCTGCGCGTGGGCGATGTAGCTCGTGGGCGATGTAGCAGAGCAACGTGTGTTCGTGATCTCGCCAGAAATGCACTGACCTTCGATGCGTCTCCGTAATCGTGGCGATTACCTGGGAAAGGTCCGGTGAGCACGCAATCACAATTTTGCATGCGTCGTCTCGTTCATGTGCGTGCCGTGGTGCATTCTGCCTGTGCTCGCATCTTGTGCAGTCCAGGTACCGGGGAAAACGTGCGGCCGACTCTCGCCAGTTGTCTCAGAAAACTTTCTCGTTCATCACGCAGCCTTCTGCACTCAAACAGCGCCGCTTGCAGGGTCATCTGCCGTTTGTTGTCGGAGGCAGCCTGAAGTAGCGTTGGCACATTCGTTCGTTTGGAGAGATGGCGACGTTCTTCGTTGTCCTCTAGAAGACGCAAGACGATGTCGTCCTTACGGCCAGAGCAGGGTAGCCCTCGTAATCGTAGTGCGCTCACGAACTGCTGTTTCTTCGTAGAGCATAGGACGTAGCGTTCCGTTGAAGTCAGCACTGTGTCGACCACCGCTGGCGTGGAGTGCATCGGTGCCCTATGTCTGTGTGCTGCACTCTCGTAGTCGTAGGTGCGGTCCGTCCAGGTTGTTCGTCCGTTCGTCCTCCCGTGGCCTTAAATCATGATCCTGTCGACTGCAACATCTTAGCTAGGTCGTAGCTCGAATGAAAGGCTAAACAGAAAAAATAAAATGTTTAACCAATTAGAAATACTGAGATTACATATACACCAGGACAGAGGAGCCCGAGAAGAAAACGTCTTACACGGTGCATTGTCGTAGGGCTTCCCACTGCGCGAAGGCACGTACACGGGAGAGAGCGAAACGGGACGTACGCACTCGCGTTTTGAATCGCGGGCTGAATCGCGGCTGAATCGCGGGGCAGTTGGCCAGGTGTAGAGAGGGCGCATTACGTACGTGAAGCTACTTAACGGCGACCCCAGTAGCTCCCATGTGTACAGCGGGGCGTGATATTAAGTTGAAATAATGAATTATCTTTATGACGGACACAGACAGACAGACTGACAGGCCAACATTGTCGCGCTCAAGTGGCCAAAAAAATACTATCGTCTTTAAAACCATCTGGAAAGAGACGCTGCCGCCGCTGTTCCGAATTCTGCGAACATTGCGCAACCGTACCCCTCGCAACCGCCGCCAGCCCGCAAAGTTACAGATAAACAGAAAGACGAAAACCGGCTAGCGCGCGAAAAGCCAAAGAGGGAGGTCCCGCCGCGAAAAAGGGACAGGACGGGCACTACGCGTCGTTGTGTCTATTTCCGTTAACAGCTAGGCCAAAACCCACACGGGTCTGATCTTACTAATTTTTCTATGCGTGTGTGTGCGGTTAACCAGAGCGCCCGACACAAATTTGTTGCACCTGGTGACGCGCCGACGGTGGGCCCGATTCGCGCCTCGGTCAGCCAGCCCGCGGCAGACGTGCCGCAACTGGCGGCCCACGGCGCCGCCGAGTCTACTCTCCTTTTCCCATCGAGACGGCCGCACCAAATCATGCTTGGCACGACCGGCCCACATAAGACACGCAGCGACGAGTAGACTCTGGAGACGGCGCCGCTGAGTCGCCTCCCCTTTCCCATTCGTGGCTCGGCTGACGCAATCACTTCGCCTGCATTCGCCGGATTCAAACTGCGGCCAGTGATAGTCCTGGCTTCAAACTGCGGCCAGTGATAGTCCTGATTGGAAAGATTCGAACTGCACGCGGCTGCGGCGGAACCCCGGGGGTATAAAACCAGCCCTGAAACAGCGGCTGTGCGGCGGCATTTCATCGGAGGCACTGAGTTGAGAAGTGCCTTTGTGCGAGCCATATAACGCTCTTGCTACCTTTGTATATATTGTATATGAATGCAGCTTAAAATCACCGTCGGCTCGACAACTTCATCGCTCTCCTCTGCGCCGCGTCGATGGCGGACTGAGCAGGGCAACGTCGCAACATCTATGCATCTGTATTGTTAACCTGTGGCTTTTGTATCTATGTTGTACAACGCGCCCCTTATGTAACTGTGTGTTCGGGGGGGGGAGAGGGTATCGGTCGCAGTCGAGGGCCGCAGTGCACCCAGTTGCTGCCGGTACTTGGCAGCCATTACAGCAACGTAGAACTGCTCTGCCGTGCTTTGTGGACTCGAGAACAAAGTTTGTAGACGCGTTTTTCGGAGGCGTGATAGCTTGCACTGACGTCAGTGTATTGCCGTGTTGGTGGGTTGGTTGCCCAGTGGAAATCTGCAGCTCTTATCTCGAGCAACGCGGGTGAAGCTGACAGCGATCGATCAAAAAGTGCGGTGACGTCGTTATGTGCAATCCCCATGTTTTACGAGACGTTCCAAGATAGGAGCTTAAGCGACAATCCCGGCGTCTGGCGTTGGCGTTCATCAATTCAAAACAATTCCTTCACGAGGCCACTCACAGTGCGAGCTTAAACTCCGCGGTATAGTTGCTAGCGAGGGGTGGTCGCCCCGCCTGTAAACAGTAGTGAAGGTAGGGGAATAACAACCACCGAAATTCACCATCATCGTCAGCGCCCTCATTACACGGTGGCATAAACGAGAAGCGGCGAATCGGGTTTCCACTCGAAAGTAAAGCCATTCGCAAGCAAAACGCTCCTCCAGCGGCAAGATGACAGTGCTCTTCGACAAAATATGCGAGGCTAAACAAGGCGCCGCTCGCGTTGAACTGGATATTATGATGCCGATTCACAACTCACAAACGTGCTTAGGTGTACTCGGATATTTTATTTCCATTGCTGGGGCAAATTCCACCGCCGCGCCTGCACGCCGTAGTGCACGGTGGGGCTATATGCTCACTTGGAAATGGCACTACACGAGAACATATTACTAGCGAACCTGAGCAAAATGTTTCAAAACGGGAACCTAATAAAACCATATGGGCGCACGTACATCAGCCAAACTGTCGCTTGAATACGCACAGCTAACGTTACAAACCACGCAGTCGGTTTGACGCGAGTTACGTAAATTAACTGCGACTGTTGAAATGAGCGGTTCGGCTCACGAAACAACTACACAGCGTGACATGCGTCTACGGAAACTTCTGAAGACCGAAAAAGAGAGACTTCAGTACGCCTAGTTCGTGCGTTGTTAGCAGCCTCCACCGCCTCTCCCCTAAAACAACTGGAAGGGAGCAAGCGCAATGAAGCCGCCACGCGTTCAGAGGCCGTGTAAACAAAAATAACTACGGCGGTCAACAAGTGCCATAGGAGCAGAGCAACTGCGGCGGCGTTTCCCGCCGGGCCCTCACCCCATCCCTTTTCCCTCTTCACCGTGACCCCTTTGCGAGCGACCGCCGAAAAACGCTTACAGCGCCAAACAGGGACCGGGAAAGGAGGGAGGTGCAGTTTTCGTTGTGTAATTTTACCACGCTTGACAGTTAAAGAAGCCATGAAGACAAAATACAAGTTGGGTTTGTTAGAAAGACTGCTTAGTCCCGATAACAATGATACCAATATCATCGCAATCTTTAAACAAATAACGGAGATATTAAAGAAAACGTGTGGAGCAGTCGCGACCCCCTAGCCAATTTCCCGCAACTTTTCTATGACGTCACGAAACCTTGTTTGTGCGATTGGCGGCCGCCTAACTGACCTGTCGCGACGACACATGACTGGACGTCTGTAATGGGGCCTCTAGTTGCATTTGACCGCATCACTTTAATGCTAACGTGCAGTTAACGCACTGAAAAGTATGTTTTATTGTTGGCCCATGTGACGTCATTCTCGCTCATAACACGTCACTGTGGCGCAAAATTTGAAAGTTTTTAAATACTTCTTGCTTTTTTTTCGTTTAAAAAACATCTTTTGTGGCTGTAATGGAGCTGAGTGAGATACTGAATCCTAGTTCTTTTAAATTAAACGAAGTTGTATTTTCTCTTCATGGCTCCTTTAAGGTGCACAGCGGCACCGCTAAATGTTTGCGACTCGTACACGCGCGTCCAGACTCGAGCTCGTGATAAAACTTGTTTGCACTACTGTACTCAGGAGTGCATATACTCATGAATACTGTGTACTCATGAGTACTGTGTATTCATGAGTATTGTACTCATGAGTGCTGTGTACTCATGAGTACTGTATACTCATGAGTGCTGTGTACTCATGAGTACTGTATACTCATGAGTACTGTATACTCATGAGTACTGTGTACTCATGAGTACTGTGTACTCATGAGTACTCAAACTCATGACTACTCATACTCATGAATACTGTACTCATGAGTACTCAAACTCATGAGTAGTGTACTCATGAGTACTGTATTCACGAGTAGTGGACTTACCCCTGTACTCACTCGTCATCGTACTCACTGTTTTTTTCAGGGTGTGTGATCACTCATCATCGTACTCACTCGTGAGTTTGAGTACAAATGAGTACAAATGAGTGTACTCACGAGTGAGTACGCCGACCTATGATACGCTGGCACCGCCATTTTCAGTTGCTCGCTCGCCGCCGAAGCAAGTCATTGTGTCAAAACCGCGCTAAAATTATTGCCGCAACGCGGTTTACTGAAGAAGTTTGAATCATATTGTCTGTTTCGCGTTGCTAGGTCTCGTGGGAAACGAAAAGAATAACGCGTTGAGCCCGTTGGCCCAATTGCGGCGGCACGGGACCGTTCAAAGGTTGTCTCCACCCTGTAGCGGTGTTGGTTTGTTCCCGCGTTTCTTTACGTTCCGTAACCTAGATGGCGCCACCATACCGTGGCAAGCGTTTGGTTTGTTTTTGCCCGCATTTGATCCTGGCCTGTTTTTGTTCTGGGAGAAAATATTCGTTCCCTGAAACAGTGCTCGCTCGACAAATGGGGTCACGTAAGACACCGTTGCTTGCGTCAATCGGCCAGTGTCGTCTGAGACAACCCCAAGCCCCGTAGTGCTGTGCAGCTAAACCAAAGCATGCTGTGCGCAGTACGAACAGCAGAACGCATCAGTACTTCTATGTTTACATGTGCTTTCGTAACTTCCACTGTTTGTCCCATCATTCTTATTGCTTTGTAAAGAATGTGCCCTAAATTTAAGCGCAAATCGCTCGTTCGTCTAGTTTGTAAGCTCTACCTAATTTGCGTCTGCTTCTGCCAGCCTCCGCCAATCGCAGAGCTTAGCTCATGTGACAACACAGGTTCTGTTGCGGGAAATGAGCTGGTGGGTCGCATGACCATTCCCGTTTTTCCTAATTATGTAGCTTATTTGAGCGAAGTTTACGTTAAAAGTGGTGTCAGTATGATTCTAACGAGACAATCTTTTGAATGAACCAAACTTGTGTTTTCTCTTCATGGCTCCTTTAACGATGCAACCACCATCATCCACCGCGAAAGGATCGGAGTCTGCGGCGCTTGTCTTCGTGTACTTTCAAATGTGCAGCTTTCCCGCTCATGGCAGTCCTTTCAAGAGCGATTGCTCTGTAGTTACTTAGCAAAATGTAAAGTTATTTTGCGTAGTTAAACTTGGGAGTGAAAACATGTTTTGTGTATAGAGTCAAGTCTGGCACATGACGCGACTAGGTTCCTGAGCCATCGAAACTGTCCCATAGAAATGCATGGAGAGTAAAATTTGACCGCGAATTACACACAAAATATTCAGAATACTGGAAACTACTTCTAGTGTTTTTATCTTCACGTTGCCTTCTTGCTCTATGCTAAATATCACTTCCGTGAAGCGCTTTCGCTAGGTTCCTGAGAGGTCGGAATATTGAGCGAGAAAGCTGGGTATGGATGGAAAAGATGGCGCCAGCCCTATGTAAAACCGAAGTGAACACCCAGAAATATAGAAATCCGTGAGCCAGATTTTCTCAGTACAGCTTTTAAATTAAGCCACTTTTGGTGATTAACTCATATAAATGCTTTCTGAAGCCTCGCGCCTTTCCGGGGTCCGGAAACGTGGGCATTCGGCGGGCTGACGGGAGGCAACGTGGTGCACTTTGTGCACTAACGTCGTCCACCGGTGCGTGCTGTTACTATGAGTACGGTGTTGGTCACCACATCGTTACGCTCAAATTATAGGTTACTTAGTTCCAAGGCCAAATACAGCATGTTCGGCCTAACGTCCCACGAATACGCATTACAAGTTGAGTTCATTGTGTGTCAAGTTGCGGGTGCCAGTTGGCGCAGTAAGTATTCCTGCGATCGTCATTATCATCGTAAAGTTCATTGTGAAAGAGGATAGAGGAATAGATTGCTAGAACTATGTGCGAAGTTCTATGTACACAACCTTGGTGGTAATAGTTCCCGCCGTGGCTATACGTGCAAGTTCTAATTTGGTCCTGTTGAGGGTGGCTGGACATGGCCAAGCGTTTGCCCTAATCCAACATGAACTCGACTATTGCTGCTATTGGGCTAGCGCGGTGATACATACTCAAACAGTTGCGCATCCCTGCAGTGGAGTAGTGGAAAAGCTTTAGGCGCTTGGTTCATGCTAGTGCTTGCAACAAGCAATGAAGCGATGACTCAATCAAATCATTTTACGGAAGATCTGCATGAACGCCAACCACGGGAATCCTCTGCATATTCTTTGATAGCTGGGCGCACAATTTGTAGCCTACCAAAGGACTACATATCACAAAGTTTAATCGCTGTTAGGTATTGGACCACCCTTGAGAAGGAACGCATGCCGTAATAGCCTCTATTGAGGGGTTGGTACACAAAGACTGTCTGTCTTAAACAGAGGGACAGGTACGTGTGTGTTTTGGACGCTATCACTACTAGCTTCCCCTTGCTAGTTTTTACAGGAAACTTGTGAATCCTACTTCCTCCAGCCCCAATTATGAAGGATCTTTTGGGATTCTTGCCATATTATATACTTTAAAACTCGCTTGCACACCGGGTGACGCGCTGCAGTGGTGGGGGCAGCGCGGATATGCTCTGGCCAGACGCTATAAAACTTTAAAACATGCCGAGTAAAATATTCAAGAGAAACCCACAACTGAACCTACAAGGAGACTAGAACGTTGCATAAAGTGTCGGGAGGCTCAATTTAAACGTTACCTCAAATTGTGTCAGAATTATGTGCTTATACAGTCATGTCTTCAAGTCGAACGTCGATACGGAGTACCCTTTGGTAGAAGTACTGATTGTAAGCCAAGCTGTGGGTGCTGGATGCCGTCGTCAGTCGTCAAAACTAAACCTGATTCCTAAGCGGTAACCTGCTGTAGTGCTGCTGCTTTTAGTTTATCACAGGGTTGCGTACAGCGACTGCGTAGCGCCTCTCCGCCGTGGTGTACGGTATAATGCTTTATAAGCTGCAATAGTGCCGGCCGGCAATGCACTAAGCAATCAATTATTCAACTAATAACTCGATTTCTTTGACCGCTAGCGCTAAGACTGTCGGACAAAAGTAAGTAATCTGTGCCCTTAACCTGTGTCTTGCGTGCATAATCTGAAGCCTACAAATTCTTTGCTTACGCATGACGTCTGAGGCAAAGAAAACGTTATGGCGGCTCACAAACGAGGCTGTGAAGCGAATATGCTCAGTAGGCGGCTTTGCATTTATGGAGTAGTCATCATCGCTGGGTTCCAGTAAAACGCTACTCCTTCGCGCTATTACGCTAACGGAGGAGGAGGAGGAGCAGGAGGGGAGGAGGGGAAGAAGAAGAAGAAGAAGAAGGAGCTTTCGCGGTAGCTAGCCACAGACCCGGAACGGCAATAAAAGTTTTACAGGTACAACAAAGCCTATTTTTCGCGTTTCTCGAGGTCACACAGTAAACTGTAGGTGATGCAGTCGGGAGGTCGAGCTGTAAAACGAACTGAAGCAGATGGCCCAACAATAAGTTGGTGCAACGGAAACGGCGCGTTCAGGCAGTTGTCCGGATTTCGAAGATCAAACATCTAATGCTGCCATGCCAGCATTATGGTCCCTTGCAACGTGAGTGCAGACGCCTTCGCGAACATCTGTGTACATGCGGTTCTATTATCCCAAGCAGCAGATATTGCCAATACCAAGCATGGCAAATCATCAGTCTCCAATTTGTCCGAGCTTGGCAATACCTCGGCCGCCATCATTGGCTGGTGCTTGGGAAAGATGACAAGCCAATTATTGGCCAAGCTCTGGAAGGCCGATATTGGACAACGCTTGGCAAAGTATGTTGCCATGATATTGCCTATAGGTGGACTCCAGGCTCTTTTCATGCACATTTTTGGCTTTGTGAACAGTCCTTATGTCCAATGCCTATTTTATGAGTTGCCTCGCGGCCCGATTTCTGCTTTATACATGCCATTGTACAGAAAATTATTTAACGAGTGCGCATTATTTATTTATAGCGCACTGCACTCGTTAAATAATTTTTTGTACAATGACATCTATAAAACAGAAATGGGACCGCAAGACACAATAAACAAACTGCATCAACTTTGCGAAGCGATTACGTGACTTGTCAAAAACAATTGAGCAACACAACACGCCGAGTCTCTCTCGGTAGTTTTTTGTATTATGCACATCAAATTTACAAGAAACCTGGCTTAACAGTGGCAAGAATACGAACACAAACACGAAAGCAAGCACACAATAGTCGATAAAAAAATTTAAAAAGTGCTGCTCATGAAGCGCGAACGATTTGCTTCGTTTAACTGCTTGAGGTGCCCACAAAACAGAAGCATTCAGGTAAATGAAAGCAGGACCATTATCCCCGGTAATTCGCCGACCTGCCAAGATAACGATATGTTGTTCAACAGCACTATTGTAGAATAGGCCAGCTTGGAAAGCTTGTGTCGGCTGCATCCGCCACTTGTCCACGGGAAACACCTTTACGTCGTAGCGCCTGTAATCAGTAAAAAAATACTTCACTACAATGCTAAATGCAACCTGCTTACTAAATACAGCACATTGCACCAGCCTTACCACATGTCCGTGTGAAAATATGTCCGTACCTAAAGTTCTAGCTTGTTAATACTCGCTATAAAACATAAAACGTACTGCACTATTCATTTCTCAATACTGCGTTCTACGGCAGCAGTTACTTGGCTCGTTGTTGAGAAAACAGTCCGGAATTTCACCGAAAATGGGCGTCACTTTTGTTGCAGTCATGCAAGGTAATTAAAAAAGTCCAATACACAAAGCTGAGCGATTCAAAGACGGCGATCAGGAATTTTGCAAGGAGTACGGTATGGGAAGGAGCGGAACGAATCGTGATACTCGGACGGGCCTCGCGGGATCCGCGAGCCCACAGCCCCGTAACGACCATCAAGTGGTTTCCGGCTCACATGGGCCGGCTGGAAAACGTCGAAAACCGCAACGACGACGCAGACGCTGCAGCCCGCGAGCTCACCATGTGCCGGGCCGGCGAAACGCAAGTCACCGCGGATCCTGACGAAGAAGCAACGAGCGCCGTCCTGACGGACTACGGGGATATCCTCAGAAGACATCGGGAGGCGAGGAGGGAGTACCCGAACCCGCATCGTGACCTCTCTCGAGCGGAGACGGTGCTCCTAAGACACCTGCAAGTGAAGTGTGCTTTGACTCCCGCGTGGGCCAGGCACGCGTGTCCCGAACTTTTCGTGAGTGCTGTGTGCAGTGTATGTGACAGTGAACTCGCGACTCTGTGCCACATCACTAGGTGTGGAAGAACTGCTAACACGGGCGATCCCGCACGGGGCGAGGAAGCCGAAGACTGCGTGGCGGGAGCCGGGGTGCCAGGAGACCGGCTCCCGGAGGGACTAGAGCGGTGCATTTGCTCGGACAATTACCACCAGCAAAAGTGGGCGATCCAGCAACTCGAGGAGGCTCTGGCAAGACAGAGGAGAACGGGAGACCACACGCCGGACTCACCGGCAGCGGGACCCAAATACCCCTGTCAAGGCACCCCCCTCCCTCGAGTCCGCTCAAGGCTGGAAAAGCGAACGAAAAATCTGGCCGCATGTATGCGGTGGCCTGGCCTTGCCCTTTCGCGGTGTACGTTGCTGGCGGCACATGACTTTTTATCGGCGGCGAACTCGCAGCCGCAAGGGGGGGGGGGGGGGGGGGGTCGTGCGCTCGTTCCCTTGATGCACCGCGCACTGTTTATCCAAAAAGCGCCGTATCAGATGTGGCCGCGCTGGTGTCGGGCCTTATTTTGCGGCGGTGGTAATTCCTGCCGGCGGCATGTGAAAAAGTCATATCAAACCGATGCAGAACCCGTGCACAAAACGCTTCAATCATGTGACCAGTTCAGCTTGGGGCGACGCGTGGTGGAGAGCGGCAACGTTGGCAAAACATGCTCCGTCGCGGCTCTGAGCTTTCTAGCGCTGGAGCGAGCGCCATTTCTTTGACAATCTCAAACATCGGTTGCCTTGGCAACAAGGCACAAACCGCTCCAGAAGTCAGTCACGGTTGCGTGATCCCGGTTCAGCTTGGGGCCCCACTTTGCGACATGTGGGCACTGCAGGCGTACCACTCACTCCCATTGGGAAGTGCGAGATGCGTTTGACATTACAGGAGGCGATGGTGTGTGTGTTGCGGACGCCTTTGTTTCGCGATGAAATGCGACGTTGTGCTTCTGCGGGTGGATAGTGCTTCCCGTGGTCTGGATTATCTTTCTCGAGCGACGTACGACTCAACCTCGCATGGGGTATGTGCAGTGTGCGTGGCTGAAAGCCATCGGCTTGTGCGCCAGAGTTAAGTGACTTGCTGTTCGTCCCCGCAAACCGCGCGCGAGGTGAGTGCCGAATTTACGACGGGCAGGAGGAGGCAACCCATCGTCTGTCAATCGCGGTTCAGACTTGCAACGCATGTTGTGACGTTGTGTTCGTTCGAAACGCATCTCTGGATTGTTTTGAAGTTGAATAAAATGTATGCGTCAAACCCGGGCATTCGGCTCAGGACGTTCTATGCGATTGCACGAAAGAAGTGCCACGGGGCTTCAACGCTTTCTTTATGGAACGTACTCAGGTAACAGAATATCCATCTCATGTTATGGCCGTGTTGCATTCAATACAAACGGTTAAGCGTTTGTTTTACACTTGTTTCGTTTGTCGTAAAATGCCCAAGCACTCCGGCACTCCGCTGGCAGATCACCCGGCGAGCCGACGCTGAGCAGACGACTCATCTCTTTGCCGGAAGTGCGTGAAAAAGCCGCCCAATAGCAGGATGTCTAGCTCATGACGAACATCTGGGAATCGATGATGTAGACATGTGAAGATGGCGGCGTCCAAAAACACGAAGGAAAGGGTGAGAAAAAAGCGACAAACTTTGCAACAAAAGTGTGAGCTTTCCGCTGCGCGTAAAAGAGTAATACTTGGCACAGAGGACGTTGACGACCCAATCTAACGGTTGCGCTAGTTCATTTAGTGTGCTCAAAATGCCTTTCAGGGCCCCTTTAACGTTTTTTTTTTTTTCAAGGCATCTATGCCAACTTGGAGGTTGAATACAAACCTTGTGACCTTTGAATGCGTTATATTTTGAGGGGTAACAAAACAAAGCCACAAATAAAGTATTAAACTGGATACGGTGTTGCTGTCGCCGTCGCTCACATCTGCCTCGTCTGACGCGCCAGATGCGAACGGAACCGACAGAGAAGCCCAGCGGCAGTGTAATTACTCTGTCGCTCGACAATATCTTTACTTTGCTCAAGAAAATAATGAAACGGAAGCTTCATTTATAGATAGAGTTTAAGTAAGTCAGCTTAGAACATCCGCAACTCTTATACTGCACACGAGTATTGCTTCAACGCATGCTGAACGTCGCGAACCTGCAGTGAGAGCACGGCCGCTTATTCCGAAAACACAAAGCCGGCAAAAGGATAGCTAGAACTGCCGTCACAGAAATGGAAGTGCATGTATGTGACCGCTTTTTTCTTCGCAAGAACCAACAACGAACGCTAAGCAGCACTCACGGGCGCCAGTTGTTATAAACGACAGCTGAAGTTTTAGCGGGAACGAGCGCGAGCTCTCCCACACAGCCCAAAGAAAAATGAAATGGTGACTTACGTTTTTAGCGGCGGCGACAGCAGGCAAACGATGTTATTCCATCAGTCAGGTATACTTCACAGAGCCGCCGACACCAAAGCGCACCTCACAGACACGTACAGGAGTACTACCGCAGTTTCAATGCCACAAAAGAGACGGAGCCGTCGGTGCAACGCGTCGGTCCACCGGCCCCACCACGGGTTCACAGAACGCGCAAAGGCACAACGCTGAAGTAGTTCGACGGTCACTGTTGCGTTAGGACACACAAATGACCCATTCCTACTTAACGTGTAACACTATCTCACCCTTTTTTTAATACGCTGCACTTTAGTTTAAGTACGCTTTGTTTCATGGCCCGGTGCTGTGGCTCTTTAGGTAACTACTTTTTGCTGCGTTGTGGCCTGTTCACCCGCTCTAACCGTCGCCGTCACGGGCTCGGCAAGCTCAAGGCCAAAATGCGCTTTTATCCGTCAGCTGAAACTCGGCTTCCGATGAGCCTTCCGTGTGACGTTACTTCCGGTCGCCGTTTGCTTGGCGCTCACTCAATCTTTCAGCCAAGTTACCGATGAGTGGCCGACGGCTCCGAAGCCAATCGGGACCCATGGGGTTTGCAATCATTGGCAATCGGCCTCGGCTGCTTGGGATATGGCTAAAGTTCGAAATAAATACTGCTGTGTGGGTGTAGACGGCAATTTAAAAACGATCTGCCATTTCCTTGGACATGCCTCTTGTGGGTCTAACGTAGAACAGCAAGAGATTCAGCGATGTCGGCCAAACTTTTTTAAACAGCGCTGCATACGTTTCTGGGCTCTATTGAACCCTGTAAGGTCAGAGACCGCTTTTGTCGGTCGGTATCTTCTTTCAACACGACGTGGAACAGCGCTAACAACTTGGTGCAAGGCTTAGCCTGGATTGCCTTTAGAGGAGTATGTGGCACTACGTGATGCATTCCTGGTTGCCTCCACCATGTTCAGCTAAGAATCAGTCACTGAAGCCAAGCTGTCGCACGAATATTCCACACAAAAATGACACACGCGCCAGTCAGTTCGTTCCCGTGTATCGGGTGAACTTTGATACCAAGTTAACGGTAGATATCTTAGCACGTGGTCACTTCAGTCGGAGTCCACATGAGCGCACGAAGCAGGTGCGGTCGAAAGGCCGATAGCATGAGTGTGAGGTCTAGGCAGCTGCTATACTTTTCACCCTTGAGAGAGAGAGAGATAGAGAGAGAAAGAACATTATTCTGGAGCCGTTGGGTCAACGACGAGTGTTTACCAGCGCTTGGAGGGCGCCGGTGACCTGGGCTGCTCGTTCAGCGAGTCCTTGCTGGACCCGCGGATCCTAGCTGCCTAACGCCGCCTCCCAGTGCTCCACACAAGAGATGAGAGGGAATGCGTTTTGAGGGCATTGCCAAAATATATGAGCAACTGTTTCGTGGGCTCCACAGTCGGGACATTGGGGAGAGGGAAATACAGATGAATAAATTGCATGTAGTCTGGCGCCACAGGGGAGGGTGTTGGTTTGGAGAAGGCGCCAGTGCCGTTCCTCGGTGATAGAGAGTGACCAGTGGGGTGGAGGGTAGCGCCGGCGAGAGAGGCGGTAGTGTCAGGTAATTTCCTGGAAAGTCAGAAGGCTGTCGCGGGTTGATTGGGCTCCATGGGAAGGGGTGCGACCTGGCCCAGCTCGGTGGGTTAGCTCTCGAGCTGCAAGGTTAGCCGCCTCGTTTCCTTCCAGCCCCGCATGGGCTGGAGTCCAAATCTACTCCACATGGGAAGTGGGAGGATTTTGAAGGAGAATTTTTAGACCCTGCGGGGAAATAATCCCTCGGGAGAAATTTCGAATGGCAGTATTCGAATCGGAGATAACAATTCCTGAAAAAGTGCCGACGAACCATGATGCAAAATGATCATGTCATAATTGTGGATAAAGTTAACGCGACGTCGCTCTCTTGGGGTAGTCACGATACTTTCCCACAGGTCATTGCGCGCATTAAAGTAACCTACAATGATGTGAGTTCCATGGGCAAGGCAGTCGTCGATAATCAGGTCGAAGTAGTTATGATCGAATCGTGCACGCGGTGACGATCCATCTATAACAAAAAAATCTGTTGGTTTGATTCTCCCTAAAAGCAACATCAAGATACTCTTATTGCGTCATATTCGTCTCACAGATTACACTAAGAAGAAACTGACATTTCAACATCCTGTGCTTGGAATCTGCTATTCGATATTTCAGACCTCGAGCATTCTGTTCGAGAATGAACGACCTGCGAATTCGTTCATGTAGGGACGGTGGTAGGGACTTTTTTGCTTTATATTGCTTGAACGAGGCCCAAAAAGGCTCCACAGTATCCCCGATTCCATATTTGTCTCCGCAATCGGTGTTTTGACACCGACAAATAACAGGCGCATCGCAACCATGAGTTGATTGATTGATTGTAGGGTTTAACGCGCCGACGCAACGCAGGCGATGAGGTGCGCCGTAGTGGAGGGCTCCGGATTAATTTTGACCACCTGGGGATCTTTAACGTGCGCCGAAATCTCGTACACACGGGCGTTTTTGCTTTTCGCCTCCATCAGAAAAGCTGCCGCCACGGCCGGGAATCGAACCCGCGACCTCGTACTCAGCAGCGCAACGCCTTAGCCACTGAGCCACCGCGGCGGGTCAACCATGAATTGCTTCAGCATCGCCTTGATATGCTCATCTGTCGTCGAGACTCGTCCTCTGATCTTGCACGCGTTCTGTTGCACCTCAGCAATGACACCCCACCAGGTCGCTTCGCAAACGTCTGTTCACTTCATCTGTGGTTACATCGAGTAGTAAGGCGCCCTTAACTGTAACCTGCGTGCTGTTTGGTGTCTTGCCGAGGAAAGACGAGATGTCAGATAAAATCATGCACCCCTTCGTCTAACGACGAAAATGGATGAACGCGAAGCTTTTCCGGATGGATTTGTGGTTGCCTAATCCCACACTCCGAGTATTTGCTACGCTGCAGGGTGCGCCACTTTTCTAAAATGCCCACAGCTACTCTCGGGTGTACAGATATGGACAATTCAAATGCGAACAGCGGAGCGCATGGCCGAAGATACCGGTGCCGTTACCTGGCAGCGGACGTGGAAAACCCACGGACATGCGCAGTTGAGATGAAGGGAGCGAGGCTGCGTGTACCACTCCGATATGTGGCCCTCTGCTCGCTCGTATGGTTGGTTTGTCGCCGCGCCGCAAGAATGCTGAAAGCTGAGCTGTTAGGGAGGCGGCGCAAGATAGTAGGCAGCTGCGGACACTCAGCGCTCGGCGCCCATGATCGGCCGCTCCCCGCCTTTGCTAGCGTTACGTAGCTGCGCGTGCGTGGCTCAGTGAATCGAACAAACGACGACCATTGGGACTGGCCCAAAGCCATTTCTAGTGCAGTCAGGAGTTGATCCTGAGGCATCGCAAACATGCCACAAGACCAAAAGAAATTAAATTAGCCCATTGGCAACGACGTCGCAACTCGGTTTATTTCGGCCAGGTAGCAGCCGCACCGAGGCATACAGATCGAAGCAAGTGCTTTGTGCCAACAATAACAAAAACAAATGAGATGACGGTGAGCGACAACCCGAAAACTGCCAATTAGCCGTGGCATTATTCCAAAAAAAAGGGTAAAATGCAAGCGTCATGGCAAACAGTCGCCGGGATAGGCAGCAGCCCCTGGACAACAAAGGCAGTGGCGGAAGCCTTTTTGAGACACTTCAATAGTTGGTGAAGTCCCCCTTGGCAGACACAACAGCCGCCACACGTCGAGAAATGCTCTCGAATAGTCGCCCCGCGACGTCGGTAGCCCGGAGGCGCTGCCACTCCTCTTCGACAGCTTGCCACAACGTGTCACGCGAGCCGCCCTGTAGCTGTCGGCTGCTAAGGGACTTCTTCATTGCTCCCCACACGTTTTCAATTACATTCATGTCCGCCCCCTACGGTGGGCACTCGATCACCATCATGCCTCGCTCGTCCAGTAGGTGTTTTACTGACCGAGCCATTTGTATCGGGCTTTGGTCGTGCTGCAAATAATACAGTCCATCCGCGAATGAACCATTCAGGTCGTAGGGTATGCAGCCGCGTTCAAGCGGCCCTCGATACGAACTAACGGATCGAGGCCATGGTTTGAAATCGCACCCCACACGCTAACGGCGCACCGGCCGCTACTTGACATCCGCTGCAGGTTGCAGGACTCGAATCTGAGGAAGAAAGAAATCTCAGTAGGTGCATCAGCAAAACGGCACATCAAATTATTAAGAATACTGCCCACATGCCTGAAACGCGGCTCATCTGGATACCTGGACACGAATCTCTTGAAGGTAATGAGGCGGCTCACGCCGCTGCCCGCGTGCTTGTACACCGGGCCATTACCATAGAGGGACAAACTCCGCTTGCGGCCCCCAAAACAGAACCACTTCTCAGGTATGCTGACATTCTCACTTACTACCGTCAAGGCCGCTGAACCTTCCCGACTCCGCATTCCCAGTTAACAAGAGCAGAAGCCACCACCCTTCGAAGACTACAGACGAATACGTACCCCCACAGAACCCTACTCTATGCGATTTACCCCACCCCATACCCGTTTACCTGCAATTTTTGTCCAACGCCCGGTACACTGTACCACCAGATTTGGGAGTGCCAGAAGACCCCAGGCCTTGCCCCAATAACCTCCCCCTCCTACAAGCAGTGGGTGAACCGCCTGACGAGCCCCGACCTTGGGATCCAGCGTGAACTGGTGAAGAGGGCCTGGACCGCCACCCGAGCTCAGGGTATCCCGGAATAGGGAAGCCCCCCACCGGGCGGGTGCCCTAACTTCTGCACCAGCTTGGCAAATAAAGATTTATTCATTATCATCATAGGTTAGTGCCGAAATCGTTCGGACGTTTGTTTATCTCTCAGCCATTGTCGACAGATGCACCCGACGCATAATTTCGCTCCGGGAAAGGCAGTGCTGTAGGCAGCTAAATGACTGCATATGCTCCGCCGTCGTTTTTCCTGTTGTGAGTCACAAAAGAAACTTGGCGCCCAAGCTTGGGAGCGCAAAAGTTCTGACTGCTGGCGAGGGCTACGCCGAACAAAGATATGAAATAACTGCACTACAAAACGCGTGGTGAGTGGCAGCAAACCTTCACGTAAACGAACACGCAAGCAACACGAAACCTTGTCGGGGGCTCGTTTGCCTGGTCTATCTTTTAATTATATTCGCACTATCGCTGTGTATTCTATTACTATTTGGTTTTAAAAGGAAAGGAAAAACATTTGCATCACTCATACCTGGTGTTCACGGCCCTCCAAATGCGTTGGCGCTGGTCCCAACGGCTTGAAAATGTGGATTCGTCCGTGAAGAGAACACAGCTCCAGTCTTCCGCCGTCCAGGTTGCGTGGTTTTCTGAGAAAAGCAGTCTCGCAAGCTTGTTCGCTTCGGATGGCTTGGGCTTTCTGGCAGGGACACAATTTCGTAGCCGCACATCATGTAAGCGGCGTCGAACAGTTTTCGTGCTTGCCGAAAGGTCGAGCTCACACTTGATTTGTTTAGACGTCAGGGACGGCTTTACTGCCACGGCGGCCACGATTGGCATGTCTTGCTCACTTGTGGTAGCCCGTGGTCTGCGTCCTCGGGGAGGATTCTCGATCCGACCCTCCCCACGGAACTCTTGCAGGATGCGATTCACGGTGCATAGTTGTCATCCTGTGGCTTTCGCAATATCGTGCTGCCTAATACCTTCTTGTAAGAGGAGGATCATGCGCATCGGTCTTCCTCCGGAACGCTTGGCATGGTCGGTTTCAAATCAGGGCATTGCCTACGGCCTCTTCCCATTTTATACAGTTTTCTGTTTTCTGGACAAAACTGTATAAAATGCGAAGAGGCCGTCAGCAATGCCCTCATTTGAAACCGACCAAGCTAAGCGTTCCGGAGGAAGACGGCCTGCGCGTGGCTGTCTTTGTCTTCTCGCCGGCAAGCTCGGGCATGTCGGGTACCCGTCGCACCGTGGGGCTGTCGTCGTGTTCGGTAGTCACGTCAGGGTCAGATGGGGTCGTCGGGCTCAGGTCAGCAGGGCGTTCGGTGCGTGCGTGCGTCGTTGAAGGGTTTTCACTTTTCCGCCGTTCTGCAACTTCACCTCCACAAGCTGATCGATTTATTGTAGCGTTTAACGCGCCGACGCAACGCAGGTGATGAGGCACGCTATATGGGAGGGCTTCGGATTAATTTTAACATCCCGGTGACCTTGAACGTGTGCCCAAATCTCGAACACGCAGACGGTTTTGCTTTTCGAATTCACCAGAAAAGCGGCCGAATCGGCCGGAATTCGCACCCGTGACCTCGTGCTCAGCAGCACAACACCTCAGCCACTGAAACACCGCAGCGGGTACCTTCAGACGTTGCTGCGTTTAGTTTCGCCCGCATGAGCAAAGGGACCTTCCACGAGCGAATTCAGCATTGCTACGGTGGTTGGGCGGCTGGGACGGGTACTGTTATGGCAGACGGTTGAAACGAACCGGGCCACAGCTGGTATGAGATAGATAGCCTCGATCTCACGTAGTCGTTGGCCAGGGAGAGGGCGAAGTAAGTCGATAGATAAATCGCACAGTCCGGGTATCTTGTATAGGCAGCGACGATAGATGTGATCGGCTTCTCCGCAGTGGTCGCACAGAGGGCGATTATCGGGAGTTGGCCATATTTCCGTCTTCCTCGGCGTCTGATTTTGGACTACAGGGCATCGGGCGGGCGACAGGGGGGGGGCGGTAAGGCGGCGCCTCTTGACGATGTGTTGGAGCAGCGTGAGGTCGACGAACAGCTTCAGTGTAGGCCATCTATTGTGGCTCACTGGGTGCTTCCGATGGCGTAGAAGTTGCCAGTGTGTGTTGAAATTCTCGGATAACGTCGGTCAGGGAGGCGGCTCGGGGTAGCGATGTCGTTGGGAAAAGTTTCCTAGTTCTTCGTGAACGACGGCGAGGATTATTTCCTGTAGGACTTCAGTCGCGAATCCTGGGGCGTTGAAAGGGGTCGCAAAAAACGCCTTTAAAGGTCGATCGTACTGCCTCTTACGCATGTCGAGGGTCCTCTCGATCATGGAAGCCTTCGTCACGAACTTAGCAACGGTTCTTGGGCAGTTGCTAATGAGTCTATTGAAGAACTCTTGTCTAACGCTCCGCATCAGAAAGCGCACCTTCTCCCTTTCGACCATTTCGGGGTCAGCTCGTCGGAACAGCATCGTCATCTTTTCAACGAACAGTACAACTCATTCGCTGCCGCGTTGGATTCACGTCTGCAACATTAGCTAAGCACATTCTTTAGGCATGACAGTTGTGAACGTTTTCAAAATTTCCGTTTTGAAGGTGCCCCATGATGTTGGCGAGCTCTCGTGATTTTCAAACCAGACTCGAGCCAAGTCTCCGAGGTAGAAAAACACTTGCCTCAAGGTTTCTTCGTCATCCCTTGCGGTGGAAATTTCGGACGCGCTTCAGCTTCCCCACCCACACTCCAGGGTCTTCCCCAGGAGATCCTCGGAATAATGGCAGCTCCCGAGGTTGCGGCAGAACGACGGGAGTATTCACTTAGTTGACCATGGTGCTGGCAGCGACCTCTTCCTTCTTCACTTTCTCCGGTAGTAGACCGAGCTCGTATGGAAGGTCTTGCTGTCGGCGTCTACGAGTGGGGATTGCTTGGCGACTTGCACATAGATAAGGGTGCATGTACATAGCACCTATACCAGATATCACCAAGCTAAAGATGACGCAGTTGTTTTTCAGCGTACCACGGCCTATAAGCGTAGAACGGCATCAGTGAGGATATTAAAGCTTCTCTTTAAAAGCGCGATTGAATTCCCCCGCCTTATATCTCTGCCCTTTTCCACTCGTACCAGCACGGGAGTGTCAACATTTCTACTCTTGCAATGACTCACGACCTTGAATCTCTCCCGATTCATGTAAGTTATCTCCTTCGTATTATCGCCTTTTCCATTAGCAGTAACGTGCTCACAGGATGGAGTAGTGACAGTAGAGTCGTCGCCGCCACTTCAACTCTGTCCCAAACGTGGTGATTCCACGGATTTTTATTCGGACCCCGCATGGGGCACGTTGAATAATCTTTGTTACAGAAGGGTATGCTGACGGGTGCAGTTGGTACATTGTTAAACTAAGAAAAACAGCGCAAACGACGGGACGAAGAAAGGTAAGACTAAACACAGGCGCTGTGTTTAGTCTTACCTTTCTTTGTCCCGTCGTTTGCGCTGTTTTTCTTAGTTTAATCTTTGTTAGGGTACTGTAGACACCGAGGTCACCTAGCACCATTCTCACGCTGTAACCGACCGTGGTAATTATTTTTAAGGTGAAGGATAGAAACCTTAAACGGTGGCCGTCGGAGCCAGGTCAAGCTTCGGTGGATTGGCTCCCTGTCTGAATGACAGGCATACAGCTCCGGGACCCCTCTCTGTATCAGCGTAACACGAGCGAATAAAGTACCCCCGTCCCCTGCTTTTTCCTGTTCCATAAGGTAAATCGAAACCCCGCCCCTCCAAACATGATCGGAGCATGAAAAAGGTCCGCACCTAAGTATCTTTTCTACGTCTTCCTGCCATCAACCCCCCCCCCGCTTTTTATAGCTTAATCTGTTGTATCCGTATTCTTTATATCCAAGTTTTTTCAATCTATCCTGGGCAAGACATACGATGCTAAAAAACTAGGAATTGGTGAGGTCTTACTTGCGGTCAACATGCAGCAGCAGCAAGCCACTCATCAGCCAAAACTCGCCTGGCAGACCTGGATATCAGAGCCACACCCAACCCCAGCGTCAACAGCTCTCAAGGTGTGATATCTGAGCCAGATCTTCTAACCGAGACAGAAACCGACCTGCTCGAAGGCCTAAAACACCAAGTGGTGACTGCAATAAGGCGCATCGTCTATAGGAGAGACAACAAAGAAATAGCCACCAAACACCTGATACTGACTTTTTACCGCTGCACACTGCCTGAGCATGTCAAGGCAGGTTTCATTTCTTGTTCTTTGCGGCTGCACATCCCGAACCCGCGGTGCTGTTTTAAGTGCCAGCGGTTCGGCCATGGTACCATCTCGTGTCACGGCAGACCAAGATGTGCCAAATGCGCCCAGCATGATCACCTATCCGACAACTGCACTGCAACAAACTTCACCTGGCCGAACAGCCAGGGTCCACACGCAGCATACTCACGCGCATGTGAGAAACAAATCATTAACGTAAAGGTAACGGAAAACACTTTCCCAGAGGCGCGAAAGAGGTTCGCCTGTTTCCCCCCGGGGAGGTACGCCAACGCAGGCTCGCCGGGAGGCGTAGGGGCGTCTCGTTTCGGCGGGGACCCAGTACCGCGAGTGGGATCTTACCCACCCCCACTGGGTTGGCTCGGGCAGCCAAACCCGTCACCACGCCACCTGCTGAGGCAGCAGCGGTTGTGGTGCTAACCGTCTCTGTCGGGACCGATGCCGCTCCCGCCAGAGCCTCCCTGCCTCCCCGTCCTCCAGTACGCTACAGGGTGCCGAGAGAATGGACAGCGGGGGCACCGCATTGGCTCCCACCACCACCACATCACCCGTTGCACTTCTGGCGCCCCCGACGCCCTCGGCGATGGCGGGTCAATCGAAGGGCCCCCGAAGGGCGGCCAAGTCTGGGAGGTGTCCCGGTCCGTCGGGCACCCCCAGGACATCTGACGACGATATGGACGTTGGGCCGTTGTTGCCTGCAACGCACCGCAATGAGCGGCCTCCGACGTCCCAACCAACAGACAGGCCCAATACGCCCCCTCCAAGAGTACAAGACAAGAACGACACATGAACACACATACACATACTCTTGTAGCTCCTAAACCTCCATAATGAGAACAGAAAACATCATCCAATGGAACTGCAGAGGCGCCTTTAAAAATATTGACGATGTGTATGAGATGCTGCATGTCGATCAGCTAAGTATCATGAGTCTCCAAGAAACTCACCTCAATTCCAAAAAAACAAACAAATGGAATAGTTATATAGTATTCAGAAAGAACAGGGATGGCTGCACTCATTCTTTGGGTGGTGTGGCCATAATCGCCCAGAAATCCTCAGCATGCCACCCTATCACCTTGAACACTGTCCTTAAGGCTATAAAAATTCTCACAATAATATTTAATAGGTTTATAACGGTATGCTCCATTTACATTCCTCCCAATTTCGCAATTTTGAGCTCCGACTTCGGGGCTCTGGTTGACCACTTGCCCCAACCATACATCCTCACAGGCCACCTTATAGCACACAATACTCTTTGGGGCTCATCTCACACGGATGCCCGAAGTCGAATAATTTAGAAATTCATTACATCTTCGGGTCCATGTCTCTTCAACAAAAAAACGCCCATATGCATTATTATACGACACAACACATACTAATATATCGACTGGCCTATTCGTTCCGTAGTTCCCTTTACTTGTCTTGAGTGGGGCTTGGGCATGGACCCATACGGCAGTGACCACTTCTCCACTTCACTAACATGTATAGGTACAGGCGGAAGCAGTGCATCTTCCCATAACAGGTTCAATGAAGCAAGAACAAACTAGAATACATTCATACATACATCTAAACTACACTACTTATCCATAACACACATACACGTTGAGCAAGACACCCAGCTACGCACGGCGCACATCCTCGACGCCGCCGAAAACTCCATTCCCCATGCATCTGGCGCCCTGCACAACCAGAGGAGGCCGTGGTGGAATGAAGACTGTAGGCGGGCGTGAGAGGCCCAGAACAAGGCATGGGATGTCCTTCGTCGGCACCCGACGTCGGATAACCTTCTTTCGATCAAAAGGGCAAAGGCGATGGAAAGCGTGTGCGCCGTGATTCAAAGCGAGGTAGTTCGCCTTCCATCTTGACATCCATAAACTCACAACACTGATACACACAAGTTCTGGACACGTATACAAAAACTCAAAGAAAATCAGACACACAGCCTTCCCCTGGTTAGTACAACAAGGGACGTGGCCAGCTCCGCACACTACGCAAGCACTTTCATGAAACACAAAATATCGCGTCAAAAGAATTCTTTACTTGATAACGACAACTCAACTTCCCCTTATAACTCCGAGTTTTCACTTCATTAGCTGAGGGCTTCTCTGAGAACTTGTTAACCCTCAGCTCCAGGCCCAGACAACTTCACACATACAATGATACAACACCTACACTCAGACACTCTTATAACAATCCTGGACCTATATAACAAGATATGGCTTTCGGGGCACATTCCACTCTTGGAGGGAGGCTATAGTTATAGCTTTCCTGGAAGAGCGGAAGGACCCTTCCTCCCCCGCTAGCTGTGGACCCATTGCCCTGACCAGCTGCCTGTGCAAGCTTCTCCAGAAGATGATAAACCGGAGGCTCGTGTACTTTGTGGAGCACAATGGTCTTTGTGGAGCACAACGATCAACTTGTTGCACTGAAATCTTACGTAAAAGATGCGTTTGTCCATAACCAGTTCTGCCTTACTGTATTATGCGATATTGAAAACGCTTATGATACAGGCTGGTGGTACGGCATCCTCAGTGACCTTAGGTCATGTGGTGGGACGGGTAACATGTTGAACACCAGGTTACACGTCAAAGAGGACATTTCATGTTAAGGTCGGGTCCTCCCTGTCCGGGATACATGTGCAGGAAAATGGCGCGCCGCAAGCTGGAGTTTTAAGCAGCACATTGTTTATAGTTAAGATGAACTCCCTCCGGACAGCGTTGCCACCAACGATTTTCTGTTCAATCTATGTAGACGATGTGCAAATATCTTTTAAATCCTGTAACCTGTCAATTTGCGAACGTCAGGTACATCTCGGCGTTAAGAAACTTGCTGGGTGGGCGGACCTTAACGGTTAAAGCGGACCTTAACGCACCTTAACGGACCTTAAACCAGGCAAAAATACTTTCGTTGTTTTATACTCAAGCACGGGATTAATGCGGACCCTGACATTACTCTTAATCATGCATCTATTCCTATGAAAAGGGAGCGCAAGTTTTTAGGTGTCGTATTTTATGAAAACCTCACGTTCATCCCACACATCAAAGCACGTAAACATAAAACCCTTAAAACACTAACCGTTCTCAAGGTCCTCTCCCAACCATCCTAAGGTGCACACAAAGAACTGATTCTCTGGGTCTTTACCGCCTTACTCGGGTCTCGGTTAGACTGCGGCAGTGTGATGTGTGAGTCGGCATCAAAAACAACACTAAAGATACTTGATCCAGTGCTCCACTTGGGCCTTCGCCTTGCGTCGGGTGCGTTCCGCACTAGCCCGTTCCAGATTCTATATGTTAATTTGTAACAAATGGTGCCTTGAGGACCCACGAACGTACATAGACTTGCTCTGCGCTTTTAAAATTTCATCGCTAAGTAACCATCCTGTGAAACCTGTTTTAATGATACATCCACATCTTCCGTGTATGTGAATCGCCCATTCGTTCCTTTGTCGTCCCCACTTACAGTCAGACAGGAAACTTAGGATTTCGACATCTCTTTTTTAGACATATAGAAATCTTCTTTTACTGGCGTTCTACCACCCTGGCAGCTTCAACCTCTATGTTGTAACTTGTCTTTCGTGAAAATTGATAAAACCAGGGTACCCCAAACTGGAACTTTGCAGCACTTCTTGTCCCTGCAGTAGAAGTATCAATGTGCAGAGTTCTATAGTGTCGCATCAAAAACAGCAGCCATGGTGTCTTGCGCTGCTCACAGGCCAAACTTTGATGCATGCACAACCACGAGCACATACACTACAATTTACTCAGTTGAAGCATATGGCATCTTAATCATTGCACAACACATTTTCGAAAACAAAATTCCAAATTCCATTATATATATACTGATTCCTTGAGTGTTATACGCGCATTGGGATCACACAAGCCCTGCAAAAACAGAATTGTCACTATCGTCCTCACCAGTATCATATCTATATGTCCCCAAAAGCTCTTTCTGGTCTTGTGCTGGGTTCCAGGCCACGCTGGAATCGCTGGCAATGCGGTTGCTGATGAGAGTGCCGCTGTCGCCGTCCTCCGGAACACAGTAGACATAACAATACTACCATGCAGTGACCTTAAGCCACAAATTCCACAACACCTTCGTAGCAAATGGCAAGCACTGTGAAATGAACAGACAGACAACAAACTACACGTAATAAAACCACACTTGGGACGGTACACAACTGAATCACACAATAGACACACGGACTCGTGTCTGCTCAGCAATGCACTCGTATCTGCTCAGGGATCTACAAGACCCAATGCAGCAGGTGCGGAGAGGCCCTATCCGTAGTTCACATACTCATTCAATCCAATGCACTTGACACCACACGACGCAAACACTTCCCACAACTCTACAGACAACACGACCCGTTTTACCCATCATACTTTTTAGGAGACGAGCCCAAGTTTTCCATCAAGCGTGTTTTAAGTTTATCATTGATGTCAAGTTTCTACATCTCATTTCTTACCATGCATCATGACAACCGAGCCCTTTACACCAGTTATGTAAATTACCTTAAGGTTTACTTCGTTTATTTTTACTTTTACATTTATGTCACTCAAGTGAACAAACTATCCTTGGCGCTAATTTTCCTCAGTTGGCCCTGTGAAATAAAAATCCAAACCTCATCATCATCATAATCATCATTTGTATTCGGAGCTTTTTCATCTGTTGCACCACTTTCCACTGTAGTCAAGCGACCAGCCGTGCTCCAACCACCGTTTACCTCGCTTGATTTCCTGAAGCTTCGCAAAACGGTTGACTCGGCTGGAGCCCTATGCGACGCATATGGACTGCAAGTCAGTGAGGAGGCTGCCGCAAAAAAGGCGTCATTGTTATGAGGCACGAGGAGAGGAAACCCTTTTGCAATTCGTCGCTATCTGCAGCGATGCAGCCGGACACGTGGCCACATTATATTCTCCCGGACTCTCAACCACATCATCACAAAATAACTTTTAAGGATGTTTTATACAGTTTACACTGTACACGAATTCGTGTAGTGGCCCGAGGCTGAACCAAACATCGAAAACGGTAACCATATGGCATAAATTTCCTAATTCGATGGGGGGATCGCTAAGATAGATACAGCCCAAATCTAAAGACTGCAGGCTTTAGATTGGCCGCAGGACTAAGCAACTCGGAATATGTATTGCGCTAGTGCAGCGCCCTTGAGCCGTACTGCAGTTACCCTTCTACAGTATGCGCTTCTTGAACAAATCGTTGCGAGTTCCAGCCTTTGCGGATTGTGGTAATCTACCTCAATACGCTCAGGTCTCAGTAAGTAGTCCTTTTTTTGCTATATTGCCACGAAGCCAAAGATGACGCAGTTGTCTTGAAGAAAAACAAATTTACTGCATGGAACTTCTGCTTCCCTGACAACTCAAAGAATACAGAGGCGGCGATGGAGCAGTCAACAGTTACATGTGAAGGCGAGTATCGGCGAATCGAATACGGCGGCGTCTGCTCTGCGGGCATTTATCTCTTCTTGCGAGTGCTTCTCGAACCGGATTGTGGTAATCTTTCGGATGGTGGTAATCTGTCTAAGTAAGCTGAGCTTCCTGTAGTCCTTTTTGTCTGTATCCTGGTTTTTATGTTATACGACTTGAGCTATTATATTTACTGCAAAGCAGTATGTGTCTAACCCACCTACTTTTCATTCCGGTGTCATCGATTTACTCGGCGCTGCTGTGGGGCTCCTCCTCACCACCGCTTACAGGTCTTTCACAACTATTCTTCCCCTCGCCTCCACCGATGCCCCTTTGGAAAGTTGCGTAGTCGGCAGCTAATGGTGGTTATCAGATGACTGCGAAAAATAAACATTAGAACGAATGGGCGTAAAAAATGCACTGGCAATCTCTACTCCCTTTGTCAAATTTGTCCGCAGCGCAAGCTGCAGTTTTGTTCTGTGACGGCGCATTCCTGGTGCGCCTCAGGGAGTGTTCGCAACATCAGCGAACGCACAGCGGCGTCTGATACTCTGCTGCTGCCACGCAGCGCGCTCCCGCCGCCGGCCAGCATGTTGCAAATCGTGTTTGAACCTCCGGTGCAAATGTCACGGTGCTTCGGATGAGCGGAGAATGGAACAGCGTCTGGAGAAAGTGTCAGGGGAGGGCACTGCTTGGAAGCGACGCATGAGAGATGTGTAAGGGAAAGGCAGTGAGAGATGACGCCGTAGCCGCGCCTGTGGTACTCTACCTCACTCGTCGCTAGACGCTCCTCTCCGTTCTCTTTCTTTCATCGCAGATGCGCACGCTCACTCGGTTACGCGGACACAGACACCCCTCCCGCGAACCCAAGGTAACGGCTGCCAAATGGCTGCCCCCTAAAAATACCGAAATCCGCCATCAGCGTTTCCGCTCAAATTCCACTTCGACACGTAGCTGCGAATACATCCCGGTTGAAGAGGAACTTGCCCATTTGGCACGCCGGCGTGAGCCCATATTTTTTTCAGCTTGCAAGGCCTTCCAAGCGTCATTTCTCCCGATTTCTTTCACGCCTAAGCATGTGCAATCACCGGTTTCCGGTTTATGCGTGCACGGTTTGCGGGTGGAGAAAGGGGTGCGTCCACACACAGCTAGGCTTCATGCCGCTACTGATGAAATGCCGGTTCTGCTGGTGCAGATTTAAATGTCGAAATTACATGGCTCAATGTGCTTAGTCGGCTGCCCTCCTTAATTGAGTGGTTCCTGTGCGGGTTGATGTGTTACACAGACATCTTACACAGACAGTAAGATGCCTACGACAGGAAAGGGAAACGGGCAGCCACATGTTTGTACGCGAGAATGAAGCTCAGGAGCTACCAGGTTTTAAATCGTTATGGGAAGGATGCATGCCATTCGTTTGGAGAAAGAAGAGCAAGAATGGATGCGTTGGCCCGAACAGAAGCCCAAACGGAGGCAAAAACAACGAAACGCTGCTGGCACCGCTGTTACCGCCTTAAGTTCAGCTCGTCGAGTAGCGGTGAATCCCTCCCGGATGAACAGCTATTTGCCCGCTTGGAACACCGGCGTGAGCCAATATCACTTCTTCAGAGGGCTTTCAGGAGATATTATCCACCTTCAGCCAATTCCAATCACGAGCACATGAACGGTTGCCGTGTTATGCGTCCGCAGGTTTGTAGTGGAGAATTGTGGGAGAGAGTTGGGGCGTGCACACTCAGCTATAAGTTTTACGCCCGTACTGATAGATTGCATGTCCGTTGTGCTGGTGCGAGGTTTAAACGCGAACTGGAAACGCCCAATTGGGACCTGACCGGAGTCCTTCGTAAAAGAGCGGAATGGGTTTGTGTGTTACCAAAGCAGGGAAAAGGCTTACGACGCGGGGAGACACAGGACGCTCCATGTTTGTCTGCTAGAACAAAGTTTGGATCCTTCAGAGGTTCATTCAGCTAATTGGCTAGCAAGTATGCTCCTTCGCCAATTACAAAAAAAGCGTGTTTTGTTTCGTGCACTCCGTGGACTGCGTCCTGCTTTGCAGGTTGACGTCACTTCTTCACATTGTGTAAAGGCAATAATTTTTTTCGTTAATACTCATGCCAGCCTAGCTATCGCCATCGTCCCCATCATTGCGGACATCTCTTAGCATCAACACATTCATGGAATAAGACTCGCGAATCACCGCCCGAAGCATTCGGAAGATGACAAAGGAAGCTCTTTATTAGAAAAGAAACCCAAGCGTTTGTCCAAGATTTCAATACAGACATGCTACATCATGGGGGAAAGATGGGAGGATAGATAAGGCGATATAGATGTCGGGAAAAGAAATACAAGTGAAGGAATAAAATAACAAAAAATCATTCAAACTGACGGAGCAGTTCAAAGAACATCACGGTGATATTTTAAATTTTTTTCAGTGGTGCCGACATCCACTTCATAAGAATACAATGCCTCCCGTGTTTTACATTGATTTGAAGGCGAGGTTAAGGGACCGAGCAGTATTTTGATCTAAGTGGTCCTGGGCTTATGCGGTCAATTTTCGGCCCCAAACGGCACTTGGTGGCATATAAGCGGCGCACTCCAACATCAGGTGCTCACGGTTTTCGGCGACCTCCAGTTACCGTAGTAAGAATTCGACGTTCCGCCGAGTCCAAACGGGATTTGTGACCGCTGCATTGAGGCGTAGCGGTGATTTACCTTCACTAGTCGGCGCGGAGGTGCCTCTGGCGGCTCCCTCCTGAGCACAGGGTTTAAGAGGGGTAGATTTTATTAAAGCAAATGCTTTCGTCATAGTTTCGGCACCATGCTTAGTGACGATTACGTTTCGTCTGGTACGTACTTTAACGCCCTGCGAGCAATTTCATCCGTATTCTCGTTTCATAGAACACCACAGTGAGCATGAAGCGCTACAAAAGTGTGTTTAGCATGCGGTGTCGGTGGGTAGGTTGTGGTAGTATGTTATATTACGAAAGAAGTGTTCGTGAATGTTGAATCACGCATTGCGCAGTAGGCTTTCGTGCCATCGAGTTGGTTAAGATGGTGTGCTGTCTCGTCGGCTGACGCAGAATGCAACGGATGGCTTTCTGGATCACATAAAGGTCTGGTGAGAGTCTACTAGTGTGTAAATTAAAAACGCCAGCTGAATTGTACTTGAGCTGCCTTTTCAAAGTTGTTTTATGGCCAAGAAAATGTGCCTAGTGTGGGCGACTGTTACTCCCCAACCGGCTACAATGAGGAAACCATAGTCGTCAACCAGCATGGTCAACAATCGCCTCCATCACACCTCGCATTGTAGGCTGACGTTAAGGTGAATATATTTGTACTTTCACTTGTGCTAGATACAGGATCAGCAGTTTCAACATTTCCGGAAGAAATAATTCAGCAGCACTTCACCGCACAAACGGGCTTCAAGTTTTAGCACGAATTTTCACAAACTATTCCGGATCATACTCGTACGGGGATTCTGCAGAGAAACTCTGCAATTTCAAAATATCTAGAAATCCTGGCTATTTTATCTCCTGCCAACAGGCAGGCCACACGAGCGGCAAGACACACGAGGGAATGGTGTGGGCCAATGGGAGGCGGCAACGAGCAAGGGGCGGGGAGGCCAGGTTGGAACAAGGGGGAACGCCCGAGCAGGTTCGAGGAGCGTGACGTCTAGCTGGAATACTCCTAGCCCGTCCGGATTTTTGGACCGGAGCTCGAGAGGGGTAAACCCGGCGCCTTGGCATACTGGGGCCCGGGCGCGACTCCTGACTCGTGGACGCGCGCAACGTTGGTTTGCTCCGTCCTTGGAAGACCCGCCGCTTCTACTCCTCGTCTTCCGGCGGTGGCCCGTCCCCTGATGCCCGCTGCTACACGGAGCCCAATCGTGAGCGGGTGCCCAACAGACCGTTGAATATGAGGACGACCATGCTTCACCTTCAGCCTCAAAGTTCCGGCACGCGCGACGACGTCATCGTCGCCGCGCGACGTCTTTTCTAGCATTGTCACCAGAACCCACGACACCCTGCGGACACCGTCTCATCGCCCTGAACCTTTGGTGGGAACCTTCCTTTGTTTCCATTTAACTAGTAATACATTCTGTTATGTATATTTGACGAACCTTTGAGGTGTGATTTGCTTTCGGGTGTAATTTTCTTTCGTTTTGATCTGCGTTGTATTTTCCTAATAATATATGTATGTTTGTTTCGTCTCCAAGCGCCCTAGTGTGGTTATCGGCACTGCGGCAAGTACAAGTCACCCCTGTATACCTGAAAAAAGAACCTTCGGGGGTTTTCTCTCCCTCTCACAGCACTGCGCTGCAGTAATAGCCTTGATAGCCCTTCAAGGTGTTATTAGAAAGCGGTAGGTCCACTTTTCATACATTGCACCGCATTTCCACTCAATAGCTTGCCGTATCACTTACAGATTTTGCAGCTGTTTTTGTGGAAATAGGCATGTAAAAAGTTAAGAAAAGACTCACAGAATGATTGTCCGCGTGTCTGCTTAATTCCCTGCAAATGTCGTCAAAAGGCGGTAATGTTTTGGCGCACCTCTCTTCTCTAGCCCGCCCACCTCGCATGCTCTTCACCCTCCATCTTTGTTCCCTCACGATAAACATGGTGGAAGTGATGATGATGATGGTTGCATTTTAATGGCGCAAGGCCAACTGGGGCAAAGAGCGCCAAAAAAAGCTGGTTAGCTACCACAGATTAAAGTCAATACTAAAAGTGAATAAACATGGTGGAAGTTTTAAAGTCAACTCACCTTTCCCCCGTTCTATTTCTCGGGCCATGTACTTCAACTTTTGGTAACGGTTTAACTTGGAATATGGCCAATAGGTCCAGGAACCCGCGAGCTATTTTATGAGTTTGAGTCAGATACTTTTTTTTTTCAAGGCGTATTTTTTTCGCTAATATCCAGAACATATTTATTTTCAGTTAAAAGAGCACTGCTACAACCAGTAGTTCATTGGTATTTCCCGCAAGTATGCATAGTGTTGTCTTTTTGCTGAACATAGTTGGCAAGTAGGAAGTATGTTTCCAGATTTAGTAGTTCAGAAATGTTCTGACTAGATAAACTTCTGGTTCAACAATTTTTTTCTCTTTTGACAACATGGCGGTATCGAGGGACAGACACAGACATGCAGGCAGACCGACCGACCGACAGACAGACAGACAGACAGACGGACAAAGACAGACAGGCAGACAGACAGACACAGACAGACACAGACAGACAGACCAGGTTTTCGGATTTAAGCAGACCAGGCAAGACTATCGTCTTTAAAAACCTGTTTCAGTTAGTACTTTATTGCGACGTGAGAATTTGTGGCACTATGAATCAGTCGCTCCTCTGGCTGCATTCATTTTCCCCGTCCGAGCAAGAGCACCTCCCGGACGTATCTCACCATGGCCAGAGCAACGCCAATGTCAGCAGGAACCCGGTCACCCCTGAAGCACCACTGCGGCCAGGGAACCAGTTTTAGAGACCATGGACAGGAAGAATTGCATGCACAACGAAGTTGTGTTTTTCGTGTGGGCATCCTAATTGGGCATATGACATAGGACAAGTTAACATCACACACGTAGCTTCTACCTGATGAATATAGTAGAGCTAACAGTCGCTTAAAAGGGAAATGTTCATCTGTAAATCTCTCTGTTGCTGTTATATGTTACACAAACAAAAAGCAATGCTTAGGTAAAAAATTTCCCATAATAGTGGCCCATGGAACCAGGCCGAACACAAGACATCTCATGGTGTCCGCGTTGTTGTTCGTCACAATGAAATACACCAATCTACGTGCAATGTTACATAATACCAAAGTACGTAAAGCAGCTTTTTAAACATCGTGTGATAGGCTACTAGTAAAGCTTAAGCGTGAAAAGGAACCAAGACTGGAAGGCCTGTAGGTCGCCGAAGAGCATTCCAAGTTTTCGGCAATTCCGTATGCACATCGGCCCTCCCACTTACAAAAAAGTGGCAGCAAACTATTCACTGTAATAGGTGCCCTCAGTGAAAAATTAAGAAGTGTGTTCTACATTAAACCGACATTTGCGAGAAAAGGTAAAGTTTACAATGACTTCACTGTTAGACACAAGTTTCCATTTGTTCAGTGCAGATAAAATGTGGTTCACGGATACCTATAACGTAGGGACTGGTGTATATTGGACAAACCGGGAGACGTGTAATTATAATATTAGGTGAAAAGGTTTCATATTTCTGGCTTGAAATGACGCCCGTTCGCAAACTTAGGCCTTGCACTGTAACGCGTGCATTTTCCCAGAAATATTTGAAAAAAACACATACCTTCATCTTTTATTTCTGCTCCATCTTTATCACTCTCATCCTTCATCCATACTTTTTCATCCCCTCCCCCTTCCAGAACTGATACCGTGAGGCCACCCTCTCTGTTTTTTTCTCTCTTTTTAATAAACTGTCTGCGTCTTCAAAAAAGAGTTTTTTGCACATCACAATAAAACTTCGAGGGAGATATTACACATCAAGCGAGTAGCAGTGAGGGATACACGAGGGAGCCGCCCATCACCTCCGATGAAGTTTCGATGTTTCTGACAGTACAAGTAATGAATTTGTCGGCCGGAAAACTAGCAGTACTTCCTTTTACTGTCAAACAATTGAAAGCATTTAATATATGCCTGGAGGGAAATACCCTCTCGCTTGTGACAAACCATCGTTTCCTCGACATAATATTAGATCGGAGGCTCTCCTGCTCACACCATCTTCATGTTCTGGAGACCAAGGTGAACAATATCATCCGTGTTCTGCGACACCTGCCCGGAGCCCGTTGGTGAACTTCCACGGATGTTCTACTGAGACTTCACGGGGGTTTTGTGAGATCCACTATCGGATACTCGTATCCAGTTCTCAATGGTTTATGACCTTCTGGAGAGAAAAAACCCACCCTACTATTAGCGAGAAGTCTTCGAGTGTAGTTCTTGGTTCCTAAAGCCACGTCAAGCCCCGTTGTGCTGGAAGAGGCACGAGAGTTTCCTACTGTGGTCCTGCGCTAAGAGAAATAACTCGGCCCCTGTACAGAATATTCACGCAACATGCTTACCACCCTCTACCAGGAATAACAAGCATCCACAAGAAGGCCAATGTTCTTCCCCGGCGTTGGTCCAATTAGTGCTGATGCATATGTATAACGCGCACGTGGACAAGTTACGTGTGTACACGGATGGATCTTGCAATACAAGTAGCTAAGCTCGCGCGTTCGCAGATCCTGCATTTGGTGTGGAGGAAAATGTTCCGATTGTCACACAAGACGTCCTCGACAACTGCTGAATTCTCTGCCATTATAGAGGCTGTCAAGTTCATTGCCACAAGGTAGGAAAGTGCTAGGTGGGTTGTCTGCTAAGATCCTACGCCAGCAGTCCTCCTCCTATCAAATGTTCCGACCAGAAACGGGTACCGCATAATGGCTCTTACGATTGCTGAACATCTTCAAACAGCCCGCGATAAAGGCAATGTCGAAGACTTCCAATGGGTACCCAGCCACAGTGGATAAAAGGAAATGAGACAGCCGACAGACTCGCCAATGAGGGGCACGTCGATGGCGACATCCTCACCGTTCCTCTCCTCGCTGATGATATGAGGAGTATCATACGGAAACTAAGTGAGCAACGGTCCGCAAAGGCGTGGTTTCATGAAGACACGAGGCGGTAATTGCTGTACGCAGTAGATCCAGCCTTATTGTTACGTTTGAATGTGGAGCTGTCACGAAATGTACAATCTCTGCTTCACTGTATGCGATTCGGTGTGGCTTATACAAAGTCATTTCTGTTCTGAATTCACTGTGCAAAATTACCATCCAGCGCATTCGGAGCACCCGAGGATGATGTTTCCCACGTGATGCTAGACTGTCATTATATGCACGGCAAAGACATTAACGTTTCAATAAACTCCCATTAGATAACCGTCGTGCGGTGTGTTTAACTTCTTTACTAGGACCATGGCCTGGTGCGGGTCTTCAATGCCAGGTTATTAGCTGTTCTTGTTGCCAAGATTTTGTTGGCACATGGTAGTCATTCTTCTAAGAAACATGCAGGTGCTGCCTGAAAATAACGCAGTGTGCAGTTTTGAGCACTACTGGACAAACTGCGTGCAAATGGCAGGTTGTGCAAGTGACTAACGTTATCCAAGCCGAACTGAGGCCCAGCGTTTGTCGTGAGACTAACCGTTGCGTCGTTTAATAATGACTGAAGATCCAAGTCTCCGGAACCGAAAAATTCCTGGAAAATAAAAGAGAAACGTTCTATTTCTATCACAGTATATATCCATATCTATCGGAGTTTAAGGCGCGAAAGGTAGCGTGCATGTATTATTGTGATATAATTTGACTCTCAAATTAGTGCCGGCTTATTATCGGGGGCTGTCAAAAGCGCCCCCGTTTGGAGCAAGTTAGAAAGCTTCGAAACAGCGTGAACGGGCGATCAATAGATGTCATCCCCCTCCACCTAATTCCATCCAGGCAAGTGCGCTAACATTTTTATTTCACCTTCACTTCTCATACAGAAGCGACAAAAAAAGGCCAAAACGACAAAATATCTGCAGCCGCCTAAAACGTCAACATAAAGCTAAGCGGTTGCTCAAGGTTAATCTACATATCTTCTTGAATACGCGATATATAAAACATAATGCAAAGTTACCTGTTTTGAAGTCGTGATGATAGAAACAGTGTGCTTACTTTCGTAAATGCAAATCACCGCAGTTATGTCGTACACTACCGTCAACAATGCTGATGAGTTGTTCTTAAAGGAGCCATGAAGAGAAAACTAAAGTTTGTGATGAGTTGTTCTTAAAGGAGCCATGAAGAGAAAACAAAAGTTTGTTTTATTCGAAAGATTAGGTGTTTCATAGTACCCCAAGCGCTTTCCCGGAAGCAAATGGTGCTTTATTCACTGAGAAATAAGGCAATTTAAGTCAAAATTTTAAATCTCCCGCTAAAATTGCACATTTCGTCACGTGAACAATGGCGTCATACGACCCGGTCCATGAAACATATACTTAGTATGTCGACTCCATATAGCACCCACACGCGGGAGTCGACCGAGACGGCGGCCATTTTAAAAATACTAGTAAAACCTAGTGCACCCGCAGCCCTAGTCATGGAATCGCCTGATCCGGAGAACAAAACTCTCGCCGTCTCGCCGAGGAGCTCGGGCTTGCATTTAACAACCTCACACCACAAAAACGCTCAATGCTTCTAAGTGCACGAGCGGCAAGAGTTGTGGGATACGTGGTGGACGGGAAAGCGACCATTCCGCGATAGCCACAACAGACGAACGCCCAGCCGTCGGCACCGCTGCCTCGTCAGCCCCGTCGCGACGGACGAATACAGACTGGTACGTATGTGCCGTATTTTCAATTTCAGTAGCAGTATCGCTTATGCCAGTTGGCCGGTGTCGTGTATGGAAAGCCGTTCGCTCGAGCTCTCTGCTCCGACCAGAAAGATTCGAGCGTCAATGTGCGGTGTGTACGACAATTTTTTTCCCCAAGGTCAGAGCGCTTTGAAAGGCGATTTGACGAAGTCGGCGACGAGCGCCAGCATGTCCGGGTCCCTGCCGTAACCACTTCCTCGGAAATGAAGCGAGCACACTCGTACTTCCTTTAGCTCTCTTTCTCGTCCGTTTGCAAAGTTCACAAAACGTAGCCACTTGCTTCGCCGAGGTTCGTCGTTGGGCAGCACATGAAAGGAGATCTCACCGGCGGGGATGTCGCACTCCCTCGACGATTTGCCCGTACTACATGGGCATTTCAAAACACAGCAACGAAATTTCATTGTAAAGTACTCGAGCAAACTGACGTTTTCAGTGGTTGTAAACTGTAAACGAGCTCGTAACGAAAGCAGCAAGCCAACACGACCTCCATACCGAAACCTGTGCGACGAGTGGCACTATCTCGTTGCTGCTCTGTGTTCCTTACTCCCCTTGTTTCTATTTTTACCTTTGCTGGTTTGCGATATGACGGCCAACCTCCTGTGAAGGGATTACGATACCAAGCAAGGTCGCGGCTGTGCGTGCTGGGACGGTTCGTTGGCCCCGAAGAGCATTGAACACGATAATTCGTCTGCGCGACGGTGGCGACGGCGAGATGTCGAGTTCTGCTTGGCGGTAGTTTCGTACGCATTGGCATACACGCTTGCGTGTTCGTTCGGAACTTCAACCGTTTACTCCACCGTTCTTTGTCATAAAAAGAATGGGCAGTATGTTTCACGGGCATTTAGCTCGCTACGCAAACTGTAAGCCCTGCCTAACATGCGTTTGCTTTTGCCGGCCTCCGCCAATCGCAGAGCATTCCCAAGTGACATCATAGGTTCTGTTGCGGAAAATGAGCTGGTGGGTCACATGGTCATTTCTTTTTTTCCTAATTATTTAGCTTATTTGAGCGAAGTTTGCGTTATAAGTGGTGTCGTTATGGTTCTAACGAGGCAATCTTTCGAATGAGCCAAACTTGTGTTTTCTCTTCATCGCTCCTTTAAGGAGGAATTCAGTAGCATGTACAAAACTAGCGCTGAAAATGACGGCTTACCGGCTTCGCTAAAATGCCGTATGCGATCTGGTTTATCATGCACTTCGCCACTTCCCCTTTAAGGCGACGGATATCCTAAAAACATACAAAAATTCCCGAAGTTAACATTGGGAAGTCACATTGCCAACCAACTAGCGTCAGTCTGCATAAAAGAATGGTGCTGATAACTTGGTCTGCGAATACAGTCGCCGAACATTTACTCGGATGCCGAAAATTCGGACACGATTGTTTATTCGGACCCCTTCGCGGCACGGGCACTTGTCCCATTTAAGTACATGTATATCCACAACTGATAGTTCGGACGCCGCACAGCATGCCATTCGATTTTTCGGACTCCAGCTTCGGTGCTCTTGCAATTTTTACCGCCGAATACCTCCAGTGGACCAAAGGGTCATCAAGAGCTTGAAGCTACACTGCCGATCGCGCCGTCTCAATCGTGTGCTGTTGTGTGTGGACAGTGACAAAAGCTACGTTGTGGATGTGCTGTCGGCCATCAGTATCCTGTCTGATGCTTGGAGGGCAATGACACAGGACACGATCCGCAACTGCTTTCGGCATGCGGGATTTGTGGTTGGCAGTGAGGACGAGGATAGGGACACAGCCCAGAAGCCCACAGCTGAGATGCCGCCTGGCGCAGCATCCGACATTTTCGATGACCTCCGTTCTAGCGGTGTCGATGTTGCAGCGGCTACGTTTTAAGATTTCATTAACATCAAAAGTGCCGTCGTGCCGTGCGCCAAGTTGGATGATTCCAAAATCATACGCCAGGTCCTTGAACCGGCGGAGATTGGCTGCGACTCTGCTGATGACGTGCCACCAACGCCAGAGGCATCAAATACTCATCTAGCGCGACGGACAAACGCTGGCGGAAATACAGGCGGGCTTAGTCGCGCGTAGGCGTGCGTGTGTACAGATGCGCATACATACGCTTTTCCAGCCGTTAGGCAAATGAAGGTTTTTTTTTTGTGAATCCTGTTTTTTTTTTTTTTTTTTTGTCTGCGCCGATTATTCCGACTTATCGGCGGTTCCCGTCGAGCCTGAAAACACAGTAGGCGAATGTACACGTGCCGTCATGAGAAATTGGAGCACGGGAGCTGTGGTCGAACCGTATCGGAACGCTGTGTAGCTGCACCGGCGGTAAATGAAAGGACGAGAACACGCATGCGCGCCCGCCGACGGCGATAGGCCATCTATACTTCTCAAACCACTTTTTTTAAACTGTCTTCAAGCATTGTTCGCAGCATACTGGTCTCAACGATGGTTCTAATAGCGTACACACCTAAAAATATTTGAAAGAAAAACTCACTGCAGATTCCCGTGATTGCACGCCGCTTCTTCGGCAGCTCGCATTTGCTGGACGTGTGCCAGAGACGCTGTCAGATGCGTCTCTGCTATCACCGCCGTCACCGAGACCAGTATGCTGCGAACGATGCTTGAAGACAGTTTAAAAAATTCCCGCGCCTTCCCGCGAGGGGAACACGAGTAAATGCAGAGCATTGGGGGTCGTTCACGCCGCGTAAAGTCGAGTTAGGATGGGTAGTTGGGTCGTAGTTGCGTTGGTGTTGGTTTGGGGTAGAGAGAGGAGAGTAAAGTCGCGTTAGGGTGGAGCGAAACCAAGGAAGGAAGGAGCAACGCAGTGACTGAAGCACGAGCGACCGCTAGCCGCTTTATATTTGCAGCGCGCGCAGTAGAGGGAGAGCAGTACGGGGGGGAGAGCGCGCATGCGCAAGCAGCGCGCGCCCTTCCACGCCCCACCGCGCTGCTATCACGCACCTGTTACGCCGAGACCGCGACGGAGCGAACGGGCTGACTACGACGCATGCGCGTGCCAGCTGCTGTTGAGAGAGAGGAGGGAAGGAGGAGAGGCGCACCTGCTGCGGACGCGGAGCTGTGGACGCCGCCCGACGCAGGAAGAGGCGAGGCTAAGAAATGCTCTGCATTTAAAAAAGTGGTTTGAGACGTATAGATGGGCTATCGCCATCGACAGGTGCGCATGCGGGCTCTCGTCCTTTCATTTACCGCGGTGCAGCTACACGGCGCTCTGATACGATTCGACCACAGCTCCCGTGCTCCAATTACTTATGAAGGCACCTGTACTTCATAAATATCGAGCTCTGTTAGCAACCGTTTTTTTTTCTCAGCGCTTCTGTGGTATATAAAACTCTTTCACGGACTTGTTACGTAGTTTTAACAGGAACTTCGTGCTTTCACAATATCTCAGACTTATACTCCATAAGAACAAGCTCCGGTGACCTCCTGAAGAAGGGAAGAAATCTTATTGGTTGTGTTTCATTACAATGTAGTTTTTTGAGCGAGGAGGTGTATGTGATACAAGACATTGCTGAGTGCAGAAATGGGGAGAATAACTGGATATTCAATGTGAAAAGACACAGAAACGAAGGCATCGTTTAGACACAATATTTAGAAAACTGCTTTCTTGTCGCGAAACGCGTGCCTTCAGTCTTCATATGCTTCGTATGCTGCTTTTCTATTTTCGCCGTTATTTTCAATCAACAATACGCACAACCTAATGGCTTACTTTACATAAACCTCCCGCTGCACTAGGCCTAACGCGCATTGCACTCCTTTGTTGGTTCGTTTATAGATATTAAATTTTCCTGCGTTTCCTTTCTCCTGTTTTCTTGCAGAAAAATGTCAGCATCTCCACTCCGTGGATGATGGCGAGGGTGCCTAGTACGGGGACTCGAAATGACATCCAAGTTGCGCCCCAAATGACATCCTATTTGCTCCCCGACCGTCATTCGATTTGAGCCGTGAGTTGCCCCTTGATTATTCCCTAAATGAAACTGCAACTCACGACTCAAATCGAATTTCGCTTGATTTTTGCTTGATGGTGTTTTGTGCACAGATGGACGCAGACGGACATTGGGAGGTTCTAAGGTACTCCGCACCGCTACAGGCGAGGGAGTAAGCCGTTTGACATTCGGGTACTAACTCACGGTCGTAGCCCGATGGGTAAGACGACTGACACTAGCTCTGTCTGTTCTACCAAACACAAGCTCGAATTCTGCCGGTGCCTGTGCGATTTTTCGCGATTGTAAATGCTATGCGCACGGACGTGGATGGACATACTCCGAACCTAAAAACTGCAAGTACCGACGCCACCGACAAGAGGTATACCGGACAAGGTCTAGATTTGTGGAAGTCCCCACAAGACGATCGATGGCTTGTGACCTGATATCCTGAAGGTGTTTTATACGAAGTCGCATCTGTTTCGCAGTGAATGTGACCACGCGTTTGAGAAATAAACTTTTTGCCGTGAGCTGTGCGTTCGTCAGGTCTTCTTTTTGTCCTTGGTGTTTGCATAAAAACGGTCACTTTTTAAGCACGCCTGACTGAAGATTGGGATGAATCAAGACGCCGACATTAGTGCGCTTTCTACAGAACAATCAATCTCAGAAAATGGAACTTCCCGTTGCCAACACCCCTGTTTCTTGGGGTTGTGGAACAGCCCAGTCGCTCTTTTGTAAAATTAAAGGCACGTTACAGTCAATTTACTCTTCTGCGGCCCCAGCATGGCTCACACAGGCTCCACCAGTGCATTGTTATTTTCTACCTTGGCCACGTGTAAGGAGGAGAAGGCGGGGAAGACAGCTTTATTTAAAAGCCGAATAAGTGAGCGTTTTTGCAGTTCCCACATTCAGTCCGCGTTGTCTCAGTTCCCCGCTGTGTTACCAGAAGGGTCACGGAAAAGACAAGCTGGGATGAATGGCTGACAAAGAAAACGAAGTGGAGGCCCAACTGATGCTGCTTCAGAGACTTCTAGGTACGCCGTCGAAGTCAAGGGTCGGGGCTCAGGGTGGGTTGAGTCATTTATTTAGAGATGTAGGATGAGGCCAAAGAGTAGAAATCACACGAGCGCTAGTCGTGTTCAGTGTTGCCAGATGGCGGAAAGTCACGCAGACAAAAAATGAAGGAAGATCACTTTAATGCGTAAGATTTGAAGGTAGCGAGGCTGTACGCAACAGTAGTGTTTTTCCTTTTTTTTCACCCCGTGGCGTTGTTTAAGCCTCGCCGCTATACGAGAGACCACAGCTGTCTTCCTCTATCGCACACGGTTCTGTCACACACGGCGCGCGCTTATCGCTGTGGCGGCGGGCTCCTCGCCTTCCTCCGCCATGTCCCGCGCAGGGGTCCCGCGCACATTCATTTTAGATGCAAAGCATCTCTTAGTCAACCCTCCGTCGCCCGGCGTCCGCACCTCTCCTCCTCGTCCCCCTCTCCAAGCCAGCTGTGATAACGCCGCTCTCCTCCTCGCCGCTCGGCTCGTCTCGTGCCGGCTCAGGAAGACACCGGCAACACTGTCGCTCCAGGAGCCCTAACCAGTTGTGAGAACGCCGCTCTCCTCCTGGCCGCTCGGCTCGTCTCGTGCCGGCTCAGGAAGACACCGGCGACACTGTCGCTCCAGGAGCCATCTCATGGTCGGGTCTATGTCCCTTTCTTGTTGTTGCACCGTCCACACCCCCACTGCGCATGCGCGTCTCTCCTCCATTCTCCTCTCCTCCAGCTGTATAAAAGCAGGCGCGCGCGCTGCGCGGCGTTCAGTCTGCTCCGAGACACCGCCTGCGCCGGTTCTGCTCCGGTGTAGAACCTACACGGATCGCCCATGCTTTGCATCACCGCATAGTTCCCTTCGGGGAGATGGTGTAATTTTTTTCCTCCTCACCTATCTCTCCCCTGCCGCCTATCTCTCCCCGTTGTCTAGCCGCTGCTCCGTGCCGGGCGCTTGAGGAAGGGGGTGGGGTTTGACCTCTAGCGCTGAAGGGCAAAACTGGTCACACTGCGAAGACTGGCCGGGGAGCGTAGTGTAGCTTGCGCTGCAATATAAATAAATTGTAGCCCAAAAATATCCCCTCATGCAATCGGGCGCAACTAGTAAATACCAAATGTAGCCAACGTTGATACAGTATGACTCAGCTGTTACATTACTGTGGCGTTTTCCTGTCAGTCAAGTTGTTTGTCATTGGTCGCGGCATAGCTCCCATAGGACATAATTTATTCCAACCCCGCTGTAACGTCGCAACTGTGGGCCCGTTCCCGTATGATGCGTCGCAACCTGACACTCCGAAGCCACTTGGGCAGCGCTATTTTGGCTTTTCATGAGTCTTGGCCAGGCTTTGTTACTGAACTGGCTACAAGCCGCAAGCGAGTTGGAGAGGCCGTCACAAGATGGCTATCTGTCCACCGTTCTATCAGCATCAGCACTGTGCTTACAACAGAAGTTTCACTTCGGAACCCTGGAAGTGCATGATGTTAGCGTCGCCGCACTGTTGTAATGGTGCCGTGAAGCGTTTGTAGATTAGTTCAGTTGGCAAAGAGCTCGGCCTTCCAGTACCGCTGCGCGCGCCGGTGCCGCTGCCAACCAGGCGGTGGCGCTGCTGTAGCGTTGCGATCGGTCTCGGCACATCGTCTACTGCTCCTTCCTTGCTACCCTCGGCGCTTTCTACAAAACCCATACCGTCACATGCGCCACTTTTGTCGCACAAAGGCCGATCATTTTGCAGGACGCAACACTCCCTTTGGGTAATTTTCTGCATGACTTTGGCGCCTTTGTTTTGACAGGTGCTCAGGTATGTTAGGGGGAATACGGGGAACCATGCTCTCCCTCAGGGTCACCTGCCTCGCGGTATCCTTAGTTTGGCCGTTCACGATGTCTTCGTAGCAGTTGACGATGTGTGAAGGCTTACAGTGAATGTCACAGCCGTATGTTTGTAGCGTAACCTTGATGTCCTTTTCCGCAGAACCGCGCTTTCCCACGCCTTCAATCCATCAGGATCCTACGCCAGTTAGACGCCGGCCCATCTTCGGGGTTTTCCCGGCCGTTACGTTTTTTCCCGGTCCGGTGAAAAACGTATTAACGGCGTTCCACTGTATATGAAACCTTTGCCAAGCAAAGTGGTAGAAAATTCTTTTATCAGCAAGAATTACTGACTCAAAAAACCAAGGGCTGACCTTTAGGCAAACATAAATAAATAGAGGAACAGCAAGATGAGAAGCACCACACCACTTGATGCCAAATTTACATCAGTGACAAAGAGAGACACTCTGTGAATTTCTAGTAAATACGCCTCTACTTCCCTCTTGCTGCATCTCCATAGACACAGCAAGGGTGAAAACGCGTCTCCTCCCAGCACACCAATTGCTGCCAAATTGATCAGAAAAACAGAAAAAAACTCTAACTTCCCATTAAATACAACTACCATGAGACACGCAAGAAAGCACTTGACCTCGTCGCACACCCAGCTTTGCCGGATTGATAACAGTGAAACGGGAAAACACTGGCTGACTTCCTCGTGAATACAGCTAAACTGATACAAAGTAACGATAGGAAAATATTTCCATTCGTCACACACCACTCGATGCTCTTCAGGAACATTTCTACACATCCTACATGGCAGCACTGTTAAATTTCTCCAGACTCAGGAGACATTTACCCGCACTGTTAGTATCTTTCGCGACATCCTGGTAGAATTTGCTAGCACTGCCGCTCGATGCAAGAGAAAACTGCATCGTCTGCAAAGCCACATACACTCAAGGATTGGTCCGCTGTACGGTGCTGTGACAATAGAAAATGAACTTGTGAAATGGGTTAAAGGGTGCGTCTCTTACATAGCTGGCATTTAATGATTTAAAGTTATCTAGCAATTACATGTTGTTCAGCAGCCTATTCAGCCGGGATATCACACATGACACCAGCTATACCCACGGCCACGAATCACATTCGCTAACACTGCCGCTCGATGCAAGAGAAGACTGCATCGCCTGCAAAGCCGCATACTCACACTCAAGCATTGATGCGCTTCCCGGTGTTGCCTCAATAGAAAAAGACCTTGTGAAATGTCTTAAAGGGTGCGTCTCGAACATAGGTGGAACTTTCGAGTTTAAAGTTACCTAACAATTCCATGTTGTTCAGCAGCCTATTGAGCCAGGATTTCTCACACAACACCAGGTACCCAGTGCAGCGAACCAACATCTGGTCCTTCACTCCATCTAAAAGTACTCTGTTGTGTATCGCTTATAAAACTGAGTGCCAAAATTGCAAGACCATACGTGAAACAAATCCTTCTCTCACACCGCAGTGGGAAAAGCGTGATCTTTCCAAATGACTCGCAATATCATTGACTTGACGAACAACTTGAAGTATTGAAGAAGCTTCACCAGGGGCCGAATTCTCTAAAAAACGGGCGTCGCTTTGAAACGACGGGGTAGCGCCATGCAAATGCATGTGTTCCGGGGTTTAGGGCCGTCGCTTTGGGGTGTTTTGCGAAGGGACTGGGGCGCAGAAAAGCAGTGTGGCAAGGGCGCGAAGTGACACCCACTGCCCCCCGTCGTTTCGCTTGTAGCTTCGCGCCCTTGCCACACTGCTTTTCTGCGGCTCAGTCCCTTCGCAAAACACGCCAAAGCGACGGCCCCAAACCCCAGAACACATGCATTTGCATGGCGCTACCCCGTCGTTTCAAAGCGACGCCCGTTTTTTAGAGAATTCACCCCTTGGTCAGGAATTTCAGATTGGAATAATCTGTTAACCGTGTCAGATTCCCTTATGATGGGCTGGATTTTTTTATCTTCAAATATTTCTTCAAGCAATCGTTGATTATTGCACCGCTGCATGCTTTGAAGTATACCGAAATGCAAACGCAGTTCGCTCCAGCGGCCAATAACGCGATTTACCGCTGCAGCGACACTGAGCCAATTTGTGTTAACTACGCTGATCACAGTAGGTCACAGTAATTGATCGCAGAATAAATCCGGTGTTATTGCTTTCGCCGTTTAAGGGAACATAGAAACCAGTTATAGCGCTCCCGCACAAGAAACTAAATGTTACCTAAGAGAGCAACAGTCGCTTCACTGCGGGCTTGATGAACGGAATGGCTTGTTGTTCGGGGTCTTTGTCTTTCAGAAGAGAATGCAACGAGTGGTTCCATTCACACATCACACCGCCCGTGTCGATGGCAACACAACTTTTTAAGTCCAAGTTACGCGACTCAAGAAACGATTTCGGTTACATAAACATGCCCGTAGCAGAAGCTTCTGTTAAGAAAATGAGCCCAAGAAACGTGCTTAAAAAATCATGGGCATGCTTGGAAAAGTACCCGACAATGACTTATAATTCTTTCGCGCAGGATATTGTCCGTGCATTTGTCAACTATTAGTGAGTGCGGCTGTTCTCCGATGTCTTCCGGAAGCATTTCACAAAAGTCTAGTAAAGTACGTTGTTGGGCTATGGTCGATCATTATCATTATTAACAATTTCACAAAAAGCAGGCCCAGGAGCATTTAAGCTAAGGTTGTACATTTCGTGCGTCCCAGAGTCACTCCAGTAGCAACGTTTGATTCAGGAAACGTACTTGCCAAAAACGGAGTCATATCGTCTGCGGGTAGACAGCGAGCTCTGCACGGCGACGTGCGCCGCAAGGCGAAGGTCCGCAATCTTCAACTCTTTTTCTATGGGCTTGTAGGGTTTGGGCTTGAAATACCAGTTGATAGTCCTAGTCATAGCAGCCAGCTTCATCGTTTTTATATTTTCGACGTGCTCGTTCTTAGTAGGTGCAACTTGAGCAACTGTGGTCTCAGCGTGCTTGCGTTGGCATGCCTTGCAGTAGTAGGCCATGTTTGTGGCGTCTGCTTTGTTTTTGCGTGACGACATGAGCCAATATACTAAGAAATGCAATACAATAATGGTGTATAATTCACAAATCTTTATAGCAGGTTACATATTGGGCTAGTCGCAGGCACTCACCTTTAAAATCTGCGTTGTTTTCTCATTCTTTTTGGTATTTCCGAACTTATATCGCCCACTTGCCCATGATAAAAGCAGTCCTGAAACTCCAGCAGTACACGAACAACAACGCAAAACCATTGCGAAGCGCCGCCTGTTTCTCTAAGGCTGCCTCGTTAGCCGATTTCCACCAATACCACTCCCGTTGTGCCGCCGATGCGCGAAGTGGCGCGCAGCAACGGACATTTAAATCGGTTTTCATAGTTCCCTGAAGCGGCGCTGTATCCCTAGCCCAAATTCAGAACATTCAGCGCCATGTGCCAAGCTTTCCAAACTTAGCGCATCCTTAAAGCAGGGTATTTAAAGGGTGATATCATTTGTATAGATTTAGCCTAAAAACAGCCAGATGGCGAAATCGTGTAAAGCAGCGAAAAATAAAAAAATGAGTCACCCAATTTCGCCGTACATAGCCAAATCGGGACACACTGCCTGTTCTGTAAACAGGGCAGTCCCACTAATGATGCTGCGAAGTTGTTGACACGCCTATTCTAGTTCTTTGTTATTCTCTACGTTGTCCACCAGTACCAAACAGTAGCTGTGCCAGGAGCTGTCTTTACGCCCACCCAATCTTGTGGCTCCCATTCCTATACGCCGACACATTCGTATGTTTCACTGATACTGAATTCTTTCACCAGGTCTGTGTCTAGGACAGCCAATCTAAACTATCAATGATCATCACAGCCTAAATATTTAGGCCCTAATATCCGACGAAGAACAGAACTAAAGTAATCTGACTCATCCGCGTCGAGTTCCCCGCCTGAAACCGGACGGAATCTCTGACGATGCAGCTGTTGCGTTTTTTTCCGGAGAACCCTCCATACGTTCCGCGGCGACGCTGGCTGTGTCGCCCAACAAAGTTTCACAGCGAAGACTGAAACAACCGAAAGTTATTTTATCCGCACCAGCGCTCGATGTACATATGTACAGTACATGGCATACGCGCATTATAAAACCAGAACTACAGCAAGGCTCTCCGAGTGCTGAACGGTAGAGGTAAATGCTACCGCAAGGTCAAGTCATGTCACTACTTCTCTTGTTTGCCATTGACCAGTCGGGTGACTTCAATCGGTACCACAATTTTAGTGCGAAAGCTCTACTGCGCAACATCTTTCAAGGTGATTCATCCAGTCGCAATGACCTCCTAGCAACGGCGCTATCCGCTCCTTTCTTGTCGCTTCACTGACCCGGAGCTTGGCTGAAGAGGCCGAAACAGATGCTTCTCCTGCACCTTATTGCTCAGCGGCGACTGTACGGCCTGTACGTGTGAATGAGCGCAATCGAACCACGTAGCTACGTCATGGTTCAACGACTGATATGTGAAAACATTGCGCTGACAGAATATACAGGAACGAAGACGAGAGAAACACACGATGAACGCACACGAAAGCAGTCTTTTGATCGTTGCTACGGGCCGCATGGTTCCCCAGTCTCGCCATCAATGGCGCGCCGGCTGCGCTGCCTGTGCATGCTCGTTAGCGCGAGCGAAAGAGTGAATTCATTCATTCAGTAGAGATACCTAGAAGGCCGCCTGCGAAATCTGAAGCAAAGGCAAATTTGCACGGAGCACTTTGGAAATGGTCTCTGTTTTCGCTCGTGATGACTAGGCTTAGAAGTGTTAAACCTGAGCCATTTTTTACCTTGTGCTTCCGCTTTGCTCTTTGAAAAGGTGCGTTGTTATGTGCGTCTTAAATAGGCAGGATGCCTCAGTTTACTTCCACAGAATATCGGTCATTTTTTGTGTTGATAGGTGGAAATTCCAGAAACTATATTAATGTTTTCCTTCTTTGGGATTACGTGTTTAAATGGGCGATGATACATTCTCAGTTCTCCCATTCTTAACGCACCTGGGGACGCTCTCGGTAACTCGATGCTGTGCCATGCCGGACAAAGTGCTTAAAGAAATTTAAACAGTACTGGTCACCTTGCGTTTGTCGCTGTGATGAGCATAGCAAAGTTGCATTGCGATGCAAGTGCGGTCCATGTGCTGAAAATCAAGAAGTAACAAAATTGAAGAAATTATTATACACAATAACTCCCTCCGAAATATAACGTTGGGTTTTTGCATTTTATGCACGCTGCTCCCGGATGAAATGCCAAACCATCTTTCGGGTATTTTATTACATTAGAAGCCCGTTGCCGGTTCTCTTTCTGCAAACAGCAAAAAAAAAGTCCCTCATCAAATTGTTGGGATTAAATTGCTACTTATAGTAAAATACATTGCGCTTGGGTAATTGAAATTTGGGTGGGTGTTACATTGCCATTGTTATATAGATATTATATTGTTACATAAATATTATATTGCAATATTGTTATACTGCAATTTGAGTGTGCGTGTGCAATAACCTGAAGTTATATTCTGTCAGTATAACCATACATTGGTAATATATTTCTAGCGTAATAATAAGGTTCAGCTCAGTACATAGGCTGGCGAACTTTTGTGACAGTTTGTCATTTTGTTGTTCTCTGTGGCATGAATCAGAGACACTTCACGGTCAAAATTCGTAGCCCCTTGTGCGTGGCAGCATAATTATAGGAACGCCTGTGTTGTACTTCGTGAACCCTGTGCATAACAAGGACAGCAGTAACCTAACCGAGTTATTTACATAGTATTGAATTCGCTTTATTTACTGTTGTTCGCAGCGCCTGCTTTTGCACTATAAAAACAAAAGAAGGCCGGTACCTGTGAGGACAAAAAAAATGTCTGGCTTATTTTGTATCAACAAAACTTTTACAGAATACCATAAACTAAATAGGGCGACTGAGTGTGCTGCTGCAGGAGACCTTATGGTAAAGACAATAAAAAGCAAGTGAAACAGCAGAAACACACTACGGGAAGGCTGTATGCTTTTTTTATGCATTTTTTTTTCAGGTATTTCAGTGCTCCATGTCAGTTGGGTTGGGTTTTTCGACATTCAAGAGAACACACTCGGTTTGCTGTGTGTTTACCCAGATCGCGGTTCCCATAAAGGTTGAGAATACATGCAACATCGGAAAAAATCACTTCGGGTTTCTGAATAGTAAAAAACAAACACTTATTTTTAATGATCATGTTTTAAATTAAATCAAGTTCTCTGTTGAATTTGTTGGGACATTGCAGCTCGACAAAATAACCGCTAAAAATAGGGTACACGAATAAATAAGAAGGACACCGTATAATGCTGTTCTAGAGCTGTTTTCTTCTAGACACTTAAGGTATTTTACGAGAACTCGTAATATTTTCCAGTTGCTTGAACTTAGTTACAGTTTTGGAGTCCACCTAGATTGTAATAATTTCCCTAGAGTCCTCTTTAACGTACTTCGAAATTCGACGACATTTACCTACTTAGAAATGTATTCAATACCTTAACATCATTTATCAGCTTGTCTCTTTGCTTTACCTGGAGTTCACCTGAACTTACAATAAATGGTTTCTAATTGCTTTAAATTGCTGAGAAGCTTTTATATTGCCACGAAGCGAAAGATGATGCATTTGGCTCGAAGGAAAAACAAGTTTATTGGAGCGAACTTGTGCTCCTCTAGCAACTCAAGGAATACACAGGCGGCGAAGCAGTAGTCAACGAAGTTACGTGCGCAGGCTAGTGTCGGGGAATCGAATACCTCGGCATCCGCTCTGCGGGTGTTTATCGTTCGGCGCGAGTGTTTCTCGAACCGTCGAATTACATCCACAATACTGTAGATCAAAGATTTTTCTGAACTGTTGACGTTAGTTCGAAACGATCTCCCTATGAAAAGAGATATCACGTGCGGCATAAAAATAAAGAATGGAACCAGCGCTTCACTTAGCACGCAGATTACACCAACCGGCGCAGCCGGCCGGTAAAAACAAAACATAACCAAACAAACCCAATGCAAGGTTTGCGGCAATATTCACTCGAAAGTATTGTTTGCCTCTGGAATATTTTCAGGAGAATAGTAATATTTTTAAAAGTGCATATCCACCAGCTATTGAGGTCATTCCTTTGTGTGTGTGTGCGAGGAGGAGAGCGTGCATGTGTGTGTGTGTGTGTGTAAGGATATCTTCCTCTTTGTGTAATTGTTTCAAGCCAATATCAACGTCTCATTCTGAATTCTGTCTGGAAAGCCAAGATATGCTCCCACATAAATTGAAACCAGTTTTGACGTAGTCCATGGCGTTTTCGGGGGATTTTTAACCAATAACACGATCTCATTATGAGAATGATAACGATGCGCAGTTTTTACCTATTTAGCTGATAGGGCTTTCCAGTTTACCAGGCAGCCTCTAGCCGCTGCTAGCAGAGATCATGTAATATTTTAGCGCTGCTCTAAGGACACACTCACGTATACTCCATACCTATATTTCGTTCCGAGTGTTCATTGGTAAGATACTACAGGTCAGCATTGACCACATGCTTCCAGTTGCTTTGGCATTTTGAGTCTTCTAATATGGATGCCTGACCTTATGTGGAATTTAAATGTCAGAAAAACGCATACAACAAAAAAAAACATGCAAAAAAGCACTCGGACTTGCACCCCCCTATCGAAATAGGGTATGCAGTTTCTGTAGTTTTTGCCACTAAAAACTAATTACTTGTTTTCTGCATCTGGAGAGCTAAATGTTGAACCCTAAGGCTCAGCGCAAGCGCGGGACATTCAAAAAGGAGCGGTAGGACGAGTGCACTCTCATCACTATCACAAGAACATGCTTCAATAAACAGTTGTCACTTTTCTCGTCCTAACACTCCTTTTTCACTGTCCCGTCAGTATGCACAGCCTAAGTGTACCTTTGCGCTCATGTTGCACCTTTTTCAGTGCCCGGTCTCTCTGCGCACGTTTAGGTCTAAGTATAAAAGCAACGTAGCCAAACAACACGGTTTACAGACGCGAATAACTCTAGGAAAGATGTTCCAACTTGCCTGCAATAACATTTCAGGAGGAAATGCGTACTTTCGGGCAAATTTTCCTCCGCAGGTTGACAAAATCTTCGCTCCAAGTTCAGCACCCATTGCACTCATTACTACTCCTAGAACGTGCAATAAAAGCACAGCATATATTTCCGTGTTTTCTAGGTGTTTAAATGCAAATAAAATTACAGAGAATGTTTGTTTCCTGAAGACCCGCTCACTGCCGGGTGTAAAAACACGATTGAAGATCGCAAGACACTGTCCGTAACGGTACGGTTTACATTTTACCGCATCGATGTTGCTTGATTTCTGTGTTTGTGCCATTAATTTACCGCTCTTTGCAGCTGTGAAAGCTCTTGATAGAAGCGCTTGAGCAGGCATATGAGCTTCGGAACTGTGTCTTATCAGCATGTTAGGCATGGGTACAGCCCCGTAACTGCCACCGTCTTATCGGCCGAGTTTTTTTCCGAGGACGACTTACTGCGACCCCTACTTTTACTGTTGGTAGGTATGTTAGCACTACCGGTGCATTTAACCATACTTCGCAAATATTCTATGAGTTAGAAAACTGCTGCTGTTTCACTGCAGAGGAAGATTTTAAGGGCACCTAAACTCAACAAGCAAAGTACCGTTGCTCTTGTTACTACAGCTTGTTAGTCCATTGTTAAATGTGTTATTTGCAGCTGGTATGTTTTCGTCGCCTATTTTTTTTTTTTGTTGTTGAAGCGCTTTAAGTTGTTGTTTTGGACAAAAACCATTGTGAATTAAATACGAATGGGGATCTGCGTTGAGTTTGCATTGTCCATGATAATAAAGATTCCACATGAGTATTGTCACTGTAAGTTCAATTTCATTGTCTTGCTTATGCTTCGCGATAGTAACATTGCATTAGATAGATTTCACCGGTATGACCAGCTGCAACAATGCATGTGAAGACATGAAACGCATCACTGAAATCAAATAAACCACCTTTCAGTTTTTCGTACACATACGTATGCATATTCACCAAATGAAGTTCTCGCATCAGAGATGTGCATTATTGAAGCTATATAGGCACTGCTCGCCTTGTGTTTATGTCACTTAAGTAAGAAGCTGCTGCTGTAATGGTCATCTCTATGCATGTTCTGTAAATTAGAAATAGAGCATTCAGGGTGGAAAACATGTCAGCATTTCACCCATTCTCCCTGTCGCATCACAAGTGGCTGCTCGAGCGAGAAGCTCGCTGCTCCAGCAGTGCTCAACATCGTGGATGCCAAGTCGAATAGTAAGCTGTTGCTTGCTGCAGCGCTGTTCACATCGCAACACGTGCAATGTCTACGCCTAAATTAGGAGTGTAATTCACAATAACAGCATATCAATTGATGCTAAATTCATAGCAAGGGCAATGAAGTATGTTTGAAGGGTACCATAGTTATCTGTACCATAAAAAGTTATCTGCACTGGTTGATGTGTGTCATGTCGGTAGAGTGGGTGCATGGAAACACACATATGGTACATATCGCTCTGCTGAAACTGGTCAATACATATCATACTTATCTTGTTACGCAAGAGCCAGAATCGGAACATATGCTCAGGAATAAATTTATTACCTTGTCAAAAATGCACTACATAAAATTACAATACATGGGAGGATCGATTGAAGCCAACATTTTTTCCTCTTCCCACTTTGGGAATTGTTTTTGTTGACGTTGCGCTTCTGTATTTCATCCAGTGGCTTAGACAACAGATAAAACCTATTCCTGCGTAAGATAGCCAGATAGAAGCTAAACAGAATCAAAGTAGAAATAAAACAGCGAAGCAACTTTCCTTGTCCTCACTGCTGTTATCATATGTCAGATTTGGCTCAGACAGCTAAACTGACACATTTCTGAATTACGCAGAGCAAATGAAATGAGCAATAAGAGACAAGCAGATTTATTTGTTCTTAAGGTCACTTTCGGGGACCACGTAGTTTTCACCCAGCTCTATTATAATAGGTTGAACATGCGCACTTGCTCCACCGTCTCCTCTGAACTTTGTTTCAGCGCTGATCACATGCTGAACACTGTTTGCCCAGTGCTGAGCTGTTACCTTGGCAACTTCTTCCCTCAGGAGCACCTCTACATCTGCCAGCTTAAATGTGGCATTTCTTGCTGCGACGCCTCGCTACATCTGTGCCCATATGAGCTCAATGGGACTGGGCTCACAATGGTAGGGCTCCTGAATACAGCGTGTCCTTTCAGCTGCACCATCAATACGATACCTGATGTACCGTGTCTTAACAGATGCCACACGGCTAAGGAGCTCCTTTTAAAGCGTTTTTTTCATCTTAAGCAAGTCCTTCCGACATCACCCAGTCCTGAACAACATTTTTGCGCGAAGTAGCCGTAGGCACTGCTTCTTCCAGCCACGAGTGGCACGAGGCATTGTCCATCACAATTACAATACCGTGTGGCAGTTGTGGCAACACGCCCCCAAACCACCTTACAAAGCGGGTGTCGTACGTCTCCTCATGGTAGTCGCCTGTCTTCGTACCCCGAAAGATGTCCACGCACCCACCGACGAAGCCGCCCTCGCTGTCGATGCGCTTTACAATCAGGCGCTATCCTTTCCCTGACGGCTGCTTCAAACCTGTCGTCAGACCGTGCATGAAGGCGTCGTGGTGGGAAGCAACTGTCGTGTCCGTCAAACAGTCGATATCGTGTATCGCGCATTCACTCAGGTTTCATCAAAGTAGAATATTTTTCGATTTTCAATCCTGTACCTGGCGATGTCGTAGAGGTACTTCTGCTGCCACGCGACAATGTCGTTCCGGTCGATCAGTAGCGAGTTCCGGCTCCTCTGCTCTGAACCCGACGTCATTCAGCAGCCGGCACACAGTCCATGGCTTGGGAGGAGTAACATCGCTGCTAGCGTTCACATCCGCAGCAATTGCCTTCAATGTCGGGATCCCATTGCAGCGAAAAAGGCCATGCACGGACGACCGCAATGCGCACTTCGTGGAGGCGTCGTACACTTCTGTACGCCGTCTCTTTCCAGCGCCTCGCGGCCACTTTTTGGAGGGCGTCGCAAGATTGCCATCTTTATTTTTCATCTCCTTCTTCACGTCCATCATCAAACTTGCGCTGATTCTAAGAAGATCGCTCATTGTCGTGACCGTTTCTTCAACGCTGCGCTCTGGGTGTAGATGCCGCAAGCGAACGTACGCGTTCCGGATCATCTCCCTCCCGCAGCTGCAGATATGACACTGCCGCTTTTGGTTTTCTTGTACCATCGGTGCGGCGTGGATGGGAACGCACCAGAATCCTCAGTCGAGAATGAGAACGCACACTCGCACGCGCCTTCGTCGGGCTCGAAACCGAAGAAGGGAACAGGCGATCCATAAAACCAAAAGCAAGCGGTTGAAGGAAAACCCGGAAGAGCAGAAATTTACTATCAGCAATAAAATTGAAACTCACTACTCTGGCTGACGAATAAGTTCTTTCACGTGTTGCATTATATTGACGAATGAAGAATTTTTAGCTAAGCTTTTTATCTCGGCTCAAAATGAAGGCGTCCTGAAGAACTACTTTTCGGCGCGGACTCACTCAGAGAAGCTTGGCTCCGAGCGCTGCCTGCAGTTGCAAGGCGGTCGGCCGCAACGTCACGTTGATAGAGCGACACCATTGGCTGGAAGGAGGTACGGGAAGGGGGGGGGGGGATTGGGCGACGCCCTTTTTTTCTTGACTTGTATCCGAGTGTAGTCCTCCGTACATTTCCGGACGTCTTGATAATCTCCTCAAAATAAGACCTTTCTCATGCAACACCATCACCTCTCATCATCCATTTTTTTTCTTCGTGTAAAAAATGAGTAACAGAGAGTGGAAACACCGTCCCGGATAGGTTCTGCCACTTCCTGACAATAAATTGTTTAGATCAGCATTATACGCCCACTCCTCTGTGTAAACAGCTTCACGAATATTACATATATATATATATATATATATATATATATATATATATATATATATATATATATATATATATATATATATATATATATATATATATATATATATAGAAATTTGGAAATGAGGGTCTCGTTGAATTAAGGCAGAATGGTTGGCAATCAAGAAGTAACAAAAACCTCGGAAAGCAAAGGGGGAATACGGGTAGGTCATAGAAACAGATGAAGAATTTTTTTGAGTCAGAAAGAAAGTGGTGAAAAAATGGCCGCCGGGTAGGATACGAACCCACGCTGGTCGACCACTCTCAACATGTCGTAGGCACTCGAGTCACGGCCCGGGGGTAAAAAGAAGGTCCCCTTCATCCCGAGTAGTCCGAGTGGCGCTGGCTACCACCCCCAAGTGCAGGAAACAAAAAATACCTTAACGTAAATACCCGAGAAAGTGGTGGGGAAACAGCCCCGCCGGTAGCGTAGTGGTTGTCGCACCAGACCGGTATTCTGGAGGTGGGGGGTTCGGATCCCAACCGACGGGCATTTTTTCACCACTTTCTTTCTAACTCAAAAGACTCTTCATCTGTTTCTATGACCTACCGCATTCCCCCCTTTGCTTTCCGAGGTTTTCTTGACTGCCAACCCTTATTCTGTCTATGTATACAGTCAAACCTCGATATATCGAACACGGGTAAATCGAATTATTGTCTATATCGAACACTTTCTATATCACGCGGAAAATTACATGCATTTATGATTTTTTATTTCGAACTGGGATGGACATAAAATGGGTATATCGAACTCCGCCACCCCAGACTGCCCAGACCGCTCGCGCCCTGTTGACAGGCGGCGAGCTATCCCGCAGTACCCTCGAGGATAGTGGTGGCGCGATGGGCGTTTCCGACTGCTGCGCATCGGTTGCACCGAAGCAGAATTGGACAGTGCAAAAGAAGAATGCGAGCTTGAAGAAACCCGGGGCCAGCTGGAGCGTTTTGTTGGTGGTGAGGCACGAAGCATGCGCATTGATGACTGTGTTGGCGGTGACGATAGCACCGGAACGACGGCGGAGCTGACGGATGTGGAGATCCTGGCGGGGGTTTCTACTGAGCGCACAAACGAAGACGCTGCCGAGGTTGTACCCGCAAGCGCTGATAGTGCCCCGCTCCCGACTTCGACCGAGGCTTCAGCGGTTTTGGCCCTACCGCACCGCTACTGCAGCGCTATAGAAGGCACAGGCCTGTCGCTTGTGGAACGTTTGGACTACGTTGAGGAAGTCGTGTATAACACGCCAGGCTACCTTGCTGCAGTACTTTAAGCCAAAAGAATAAATACTTTGAAGCACCAAGTGAGTATTTACTGCACAATTCGTTAATTTATTGATTTGTACCAGTTCATGACGCATTTTTTACATGATTTTATATATAGAATTCTGGTTATATCGAACTATTTCGCGGGCACCGCGCTGTTCGATATATCGAGGTTTCACTGTATATATATATATATATATATATATATATATATATATATAGCGAATCAGAAATTGGGAAATGAGGGGCTCCGTGAAAATAAGACAGAAAATAAGGGTTGGCAGTCAAGAAAACCTCGGAAAGCAAAGGGGAGGTTGTGGTGGGTCATAGAAAGAGATGAAGAATTTTTTGAGTCGAAAAGAAAGTGGTGAAAAAATGCCCGCCGGGTGGGATCCGAACCCACGACCTCCAGAATACCGGTCTGGTGCGATAACCACTACGCTACCAGCGGGGCTGTTTCCCCAGCACTTTCTCGGGTATTTATGTTAAGGTATATTTGATTCCTGCACTTGGGGGTGGTAGCCAGCGCCACTCGGACTACTCGGGGTGAAGGGGACCTTCTTTTTAACCCCCGGGCCGTGACTCGAGTGTCTACGACATGTCGAGAGTGGTCGACCAGCGTTGAACCCTCTTAAGCTCCCTTTGGCACCAAGACTGCCAGAACAGAGGCCCTCGCTAAGCATGTAGCGAATCAGAAATTGGGAAATGATGGGCTCCGTGAAAATAAGACAGAAAATAAGGGTTGGCAGTCAAGAAAACCTCGGAAAGCAAAGGGGAGGTTGTGGTGGGTCATAGAAAGAGATGAAGAATTTTTTGAGTCGAAAAGAAAGTGGTGAAAAAATGCCCGCCGGGTGGGATCCGAACCCACGACCTCCAGAATACCGGTCTGGTGCGATAACCACTACGCTACCAGCGGGGCTGTTTCCCCAGCACTTTATCGGGTATTTATGTTAAGGTATATTTGATTCCTGCACTTGGGGGTGGTAGCCAGCGCCACTCGGACTACTCGGGGTGAAGGGGACCTTCTTTTTAACCCCCGGGCCGTGACTCGAGTGTCTACGACATGTCGAGAGTGGTCGACCAGCGTTGAACCCTCTTAAGCTCCCTTTGGCACCAAGACTGCCAGAACAGAGGCCCTCGCTAAGCATGTAGCGAATCAGAAATTGGGAAATGAGGGGCTCCGTGAAAATAAGACAGAAAATAAGGGTTGGCAGTCAAGAAAACCTCGGAAAGCAAAGGGGAGGTTGTGGTGGGTCATAGAAAGAGATGAAGAATTTTTTGAGTCGAAAAGAAAGTGGTGAAAAAATGCCCGCCGGGTGGGATCCGAACCCACGACCTCCAGAATACCGGTCTGGTGCGATAACCACTACGCTACCAGCGGGGCTGTTTCCCCAGCACTTTCTGGGGTATTTATGTTAAGGTATATTTGATTCCTGCACTTGGGGGTGGTAGCCAGCGCCACTCGGACTACTCGGGGTGAAGGGGACCTTCTTTTTAACCCCCGGGCCGTGACTCGAGTGTCTACGACATGTCGACCAGCGTTGAACCCTCTTAAGCTCCCTTTGGCACCAAGACTGCCAGAACAGAGGCCCTCGCTAAGCATGTAGCGAATCAGAAATTGGGAAATGAGGGGCTCCGTGAAAATAAGACAGAAAATAAGGGTTGGCAGTCAAGAAAACCTCGGAAAGCAAAGGGGAGGTTGTGGTGGGTCATAGAAAGAGATGAAGAATTTTTTGAGTCGAAAAGAAAGTGGTGAAAAAATGCCCGCCGGGTGGGATCCGAACCCACGACCTCCAGAATACCGGTCTGGTGCGATAACCACTACGCTACCAGCGGGGCTGTTTCCCCAGCACTTTCTCGGGTATTTATGTTAAGGTATATTTGATTCCTGCACTTGGGGGTGGTAGCCAGCGCCACTCGCCAGCGCCACATATATATATATATATATATATATATATACATATATATATGTAGCGAATCAGAATAGGAAATGAGGGACTCGTAGAAATAACACAGAAATAAGGGTTGGCAGTCAAGAACACCTCGGAAAGCAAAGGGGAGGTTTTGTTAGCTCATTGAAACAGATAAAGAATTTGGAAAGAAAGAAAGAAAGCGAAGAAAAAATGCCCGCCAGGTGGGATCCGAACCCACGACCTCCAGAATACCGGTCTGGTGCGATAACCACTACGCTACCGGCGGGGCGATTTTCTCCCCCGCTTTCTGGGGTATTTATGTCGATGTAATTTTGTTCCTGTGCTTGGGGGTGGTGGCCAGCGCCACTCTGACTTCTCGGGGTGAAGGGGACCTTCTTTTTAATCCCCGCGCCGTGACTCGAGTGTCTACGACATGTCGAGAGTGGTCAACCAGCGTTGAACCCTCTTATGCTCCCTATGGCACCAAGACTGCCAGAACAGAGGCCCTCGCTATGCATGTAGCGAATCAGAATAGGAAATGAGGGACTCGTAGAAATAACACAGAAATAAGGGTTGGCAGTCAAGAACACCTCGGAAAGCAAAGGGGAGGTTTTGTTAGCTCATTGAAACAGATAAAGAATTTGGAAAGAAAGAAAGAAAGCGAAGAAAAAATGCCCGCCAGGTGGGATCCGAACCCACGACCTCCAGAATACCGGTCTGGTGCGATAACCACTACGCTACCGGCGGGGCGATTTTCTCCCCCGCTTTCTGGGGTATTTATGTCGATGTAATTTTGTTCCTGTGCTTGGGGGTGGTGGCCAGCGCCACTCTGACTTCTCGGGGTGAAGGGGACCTTCTTTTTAATCCCCGCGCCGTGACTCGAGTGTCTACGACATGTCGAGAGTGGTCAACCAGCGTTGAACCCTCTTATGCTCCCTATGGCACCAAGACTGCCAGAACAGAGGCCCTCGCTATGCATGTAGCGAATCAGAATAGGAAATGAGGGACTCGTAGAAATAACACAGAAATAAGGGTTGGCAGTCAAGAACACCTCGGAAAGCAAAGGGGAGGTTTTGTTAGCTCATTGAAACAGATAAAGAATTTGGAAAGAAAGAAAGAAAGCGAAGAAAAAATGCCCGCCAGGTGGGATCCGAACCCACGACCTCCAGAATACCGGTCTGGTGCGATAACCACTACGCTACCGGCGGGGCGATTTTCTCCCCCGCTTTCTGGGGTATTTATGTCGATGTAATTTTGTTCCTGTGCTTGGGGGTGGTGGCCAGCGCCACTCTGACTTCTCGGGGTGAAGGGGACCTTCTTTTTAATCCCCGCGCCGTGACTCGAGTGTCTACGACATGTCGAGAGTGGTCAACCAGCGTTGAACCCTCTTATGCTCCCTATGGCACCAAGACTGCCAGAACAGAGGCCCTCGCTATGCATGTAGCGAATCAGAATAGGAAATGAGGGACTCGTAGAAATAACACAGAAATAAGGGTTGGCAGTCAAGAACACCTCGGAAAGCAAAGGGGAGGTTTTGTTAGCTCATTGAAACAGATAAAGAATTTGGAAAGAAAGAAAGAAAGCGAAGAAAAAATGCCCGCCAGGTGGGATCCGAACCCACGACCTCCAGAATACCGGTCTGGTGCGATAACCACTACGCTACCGGCGGGGCGATTTTCTCCCCCGCTTTCTGGGGTATTTATGTCGATGTAATTTTGTTCCTGTGCTTGGGGGTGGTGGCCAGCGCCACTCTGACTTCTCGGGGTGAAGGGGACCTTCTTTTTAATCCCCGCGCCGTGACTCGAGTGTCTACGACATGTCGAGAGTGGTCAACCAGCGTTGAACCCTCTTATGCTCCCTATGGCACCAAGACTGCCAGAACAGAGGCCCTCGCTATGCATGTAGCGAATCAGAATAGGAAATGAGGGACTCGTAGAAATAACACAGAAATAAGGGTTGGCAGTCAAGAACACCTCGGAAAGCAAAGGGGAGGTTTTGTTAGCTCATTGAAACAGATAAAGAATTTGGAAAGAAAGAAAGAAAGCGAAGAAAAAATGCCCGCCAGGTGGGATCCGAACCCACGACCTCCAGAATACCGGTCTGGTGCGATAACCACTACGCTACCGGCGGGGCGATTTTCTCCCCCGCTTTCTGGGGTATTTATGTCGATGTAATTTTGTTCCTGTGCTTGGGGGTGGTGGCCAGCGCCACTCTGACTTCTCGGGGTGAAGGGGACCTTCTTTTTAATCCCCGCGCCGTGACTCGAGTGTCTACGACATGTCCAGAGTGGTCGACCAGCTTTGAACCCTCTTAAGCTCCCTTTGGCAACAAGACTGCCAGAACAGAGGCCCTCGCTATGCATGTAGCGAATCAGAATAGGAAATGAGGGGCTCGTTGAAAATAACACAGAAATAAGGGTTGGCAGTCGAGAAAACCTCGGAAAGCAAAGGGGAGGATGTGGTAGATCATTGAAACAGATTAAGAATTTGGAAACAAAGAAAGAAAGTGAAGAAAAAATGCCCGCCAGGTGGGATCCGAACCCACGACCTCCAGAAGACCGGTATTCTGGAGGTCGTGGGTTCGGATCCCACCTGGCGGGCATTTTTTCTTCACTTTCTTTCTTTCTTTCCAAATTCTTAATCTGTTTCAATGATCTACCACATCCTCCCCTTTGCTTTCCGAGGTTTTCTCGACTGCCAACCCTTATTTCTGTGTTATTTTCAACGAGCCCCTCATTTCCTATTCTGATTCGCTACATGCATAGCGAGGGCCTCTGTTCTGGCAGTCTTGGTGCCATAGGGAGCATAAGAGGGTTCAACGCTGGTTGACCACTCTCGACATGTCGTAGACACTCGAGTCACGGCGCGGGGATTAAAAAGAAGGTCCCCTTCACCCCGAGAAGTCAGAGTGGCGCTGGCCACCACCCCCAAGCACAGGAACAAAATTACATCGACATAAATACCCCAGAAAGCGGGGGAGAAAATCGCCCCGCCGGTAGCGTAGTGGTTATCGCACCAGACCGGTATTCTGGAGGTCGTGGGTTCGGATCCCACCTGGCGGGCATTTTTTCTTCGCTTTCTTTCTTTCTTTCCAAATTCTTTATCTGTTTCAATGAGCTAACAAAACCTCCCCTTTGCTTTCCGAGGTGTTCTTGACTGCCAACCCTTATTTCTGTGTTATTTCTACGAGTCCCTCATTTCCTATTCTGATTCGCTACATGCATAGCGAGGGCCTCTGTTCTGGCAGTCTTGGTGCCATAGGGAGCATAAGAGGGTTCAACGCTGGTTGACCACTCTCGACATGTCGTAGACACTCGAGTCACGGCGCGGGGATTAAAAAGAAGGTCCCCTTCACCCCGAGAAGTCCGAGTGGCGCTGGCCACCACCCCCAAGCACAGGAACAAAATTACATCGACATAAATACCCCAGAAAGCGGGGGAGAAAATCGCCCCGCCGGTAGCGTAGTGGTTATCGCACCAGACCGGTATTCTGGAGGTCGTGGGTTCGGATCCCACCTGGCGGGCATTTTTTCTTCGCTTTCTTTCTTTCTTTCCAAATTCTTTATCTGTTTCAATGAGCTAACAAAACCTCCCCTTTGCTTTCCGAGGTGTTCTTGACTGCCAACCCTTATTTCTGTGTTATTTCTACGAGTCCCTCATTTCCTATTCTGATTCGCTACATGCATAGCGAGGGCCTCTGTTCTGGCAGTCTTGGTGCCATAGGGAGCATAAGAGGGTTCAACGCTGGTTGACCACTCTCGACATGTCGTAGACACTCGAGTCACGGCGCGGGGATTAAAAAGAAGGTCCCCTTCACCCCGAGAAGTCAGAGTGGCGCTGGCCACCACCCCCAAGCACAGGAACAAAATTACATCGACATAAATACCCCAGAAAGCGGGGGAGAAAATCGCCCCGCCGGTAGCGTAGTGGTTATCGCACCAGACCGGTATTCTGGAGGTCGTGGGTTCGGATCCCACCTGGCGGGCATTTTTTCTTCGCTTTCTTTCTTTCCAAATTCTTTATCTGTTTCAATGAGCTAACAAAACCTCCCCTTTGCTTTCCGAGGTGTTCTTGACTGCCAACCCTTATTTCTGTGTTACATATATATATATATATATATATATATATATAATATATATATACAGTCGAACACGGGTATATCGAATTATTGTCTATATCGAACTCATAAATTATCCCCTTGAAAATTCTGTGTAAAAGTATAGGAATTCGTACGTTTATATCGAACCGTATTTTTCCCGACATTGGGTATATCGAACTCCGCGTGAACTGGAAGGTCCTCTTCGGCGGTCGCTGCACCCCCGATTGAGGTTGAGGAGGATGTGAGGAATGCGCGGGCATGGCGAAGACTGGCTCGGTGAACTAATCCCCCCTACCGGAACGAATTTGCGCTTTCCCAGTCGGGCCCCGCTACCGGCCGCCGCGGACGGAGCCCGGTATGCTAAATCTCTCTAGGCATACAAGCCCGAACGCTCGGAAAATGTGACAGTGCGAGGTAGGGGTACCCCGACTACGCGCGTCCTTTTTTTTTTGCGGATGCGTACGTTCACCGGCTTGCCGAAAAAGAGTTTTTTTTTCTTTCTCTCTGGGTCTGTCTTCCCCCGATGTCGTCTCGGGAAAGGGAAGAGGGAACGAAGGCGCTGGCGGCCTCCTCCTTCTTTTGCATTATTCTGCTGTTGCTGCTGTTTGGCGAGTTGTCCCGCACCTTTCGGAGATCACTGTTTCTCTCGGAGATGACCATCGCGAGCGCTTTGTTGGAGTCCGTTCAGAGAGCCTTGGAATTGTTACCTTCAAAGTTCTTGTGGTACGTGCGCGCTGTTCTTCTTTTGCGTGCGTGTTGTGCATGGTGTGCGAGGGCGTGGCATACTGCTGGAATTTTGTAGTTGTGCAGCCTCGAGAAGATCGAGACCAGCGTCTTTAATATCATTTCCAGGACGAAGAAGCAGGCCAAGATCAGCGATTTTTTTTCACGGAAATAAAGCGTCCTGTTGCGTCGTGAGTGCGGAATTAGTTGTCATTCTTGACTGCGACGATCGGTTAGTGATCGTCCGCCATAGGTGAGGTCTCAGAGCCCATATTTTTTTATATCACATTTTTCATATATCGAACTATTTCGCGATCCCCTTGAAGTTCGATATATCCGTGTTCGACTGTATATATATATATATATATATATATATATATATATAACACAGAAATAAGGGTTGGCAGTCGATAAAACCTCAGAAAGCAAAGGGGAGGATGTGGTAGATCATTGAAACAGATTAAGAATTTGGAAAGAAAGAAAGAAAGTGAAGACATGTCGTAGACACTCGAGTCACGACCCGGGGGTTAAAAAGAAGGTCCCCTTCACCCCGATTAGTCCGAATGGCGCTGGCTACCACCCCCAAGCACAGGAAACAAACATACCTAACATAAATACCCCAGAAAGTGAATGGGAAAATCGCCCCGCCGGTAGCGTAGTGGTTATCGCACCAGACCGGTATTCTGGAGGTCGTGGGTTCGGATCCCACCTGGCGGGCATTTTTTCTTCACTTTCTTTCTTTCTTTCCAAATTCTTAATCTGTTTCAATGATCTACCACATCCTCCCCTTTGCTTTCTGAGGTTTTATCGACTGCCAACCCTTATTTCTGTGTTATTTTCAACGAGCCCCTCATTTCCTATTCTGATTCGCTACATGCATAGCGAGGGCCTCTGTTCTGGCAGTCTTGTTGCCAAAGGGAGCTTAAGAGGGTTCAAAGCTGGTCGACCACTCTGGACATGTCGTAGACACTCGAGTCACGACCCGGGGGTTAAAAAGAAGGTCCCCTTCACCCCGATTAGTCCGAATGGCGCTGGCTACCACCCCCAAGCACAGGAAACAAACATACCTAACATAAATACCCCAGAAAGTGAATGGGAAAATCGCCCCGCCGGTAGCGTAGTGGTTATCGCACCAGACCGGTATTCTGGAGGTCGTGGGTTCGGATCCCACCTGGCGGGCATTTTTTCTTCACTTTCTTTCTTTCTTTCCAAATTCTTAATCTGTTTCAATGATCTACCACATCCTCCCCTTTGCTTTCTGAGGTTTTATCGACTGCCAACCCTTATTTCTGTGTTATTTTCAACGAGCCCCTCATTTCCTATTCTGATTCGCTATATATATATATATATATATATATATATATATAGAGATATGTGTGTGTGTGGGTGCGTGTGTGTGTGTGTCTACATTGAGAATGTTGTTTTGACTGTTTATTGTTTTATCTCCTTTGTTTCGTTTTTCTGCTTATACTATGTCTTCAAACTTGAAGTGTTTATTTGTTGTAGTACTACCCCATCTATTTTTTGCGTACTTTCTACGAAAAAAATTGAGCGAAGCTTGCACTACGCGCAAGACTTGAAAGGCCAAGCTGTTGTAGGTGATCACTGACGGACACAAAGTTGAGTTTTAGTACCGTTGTGGTGTCGTGGTTGACGTCGGCGGCATGCCATTTCGATGACCTTGTGTTGAGCAAGGCGAGAGTGAGCTCGTCGTTTCCGTGGGCGTGTTCGTGCGCCACTCTGCAAGCGCGACTTATCCCCTCTAGCGGACGCTTTGCACGCGGAGCCTCTCGAAGTGCGCCCTCTTCCTCGGCCGGGCGAACTATGCGCGGGTGGGCCATGTGGAGTGAATGGTCACCTACAGCAACTTCGACATTCAAGTTGCGGCTCTTCTAACGGTACAGAGCGCGTGCGCACGACGACACTGATGATTGTAGGGTTTAACGCGCCGACGCAACGCTGGCGATGAGGCGCGCCCGTGGTGGAGGGCTCCAGATTAATTTTGACCACCTGGGGATCTTAGCCGTGCGCCGAAATCTCGCACACACGAGCGTTTTTGCTTTTCGCCTACATCAGAAAAGCGGCCGCCGCGGCCGGCAATCGAACCCGCGATCTCGTGCTCAGCAGCGCAACGCCTTAGCCACTGAGCCACCGCGGCGGCGCACGACGATACGAGAACGAACGAACGAGGCCGGCCTGGCGTACGCTAGGACGCGTCTTTCTCGTTCCGAGCAAGTGTTGCCACAATGCGGCGAACGCTGGAGTTTTGTGTGTGTGTGTGTGGCCAATTTTGGCCAATCTCCCTAAGTGGGTATGCTTGGCTTGATGAACGCGCGCTCGAGGTACTCGTGCACGACCGCTCGGCCTTTCTCGGGGAGTTTTCGGCGCGCACGGACCCCGAACTTGCGGCCAGTAGCAACCGCTCCGCTGTTCATGCACCATGGTGCTTTGGAACAGATTGTAGCGTAAACTGTGCTCGTTTTAACTATTTCTTTCTGCGCGCGCGGATTGCATTTTTAGTCGTGTAATCACTTTGCCGTCACATTTTTTTGCTTCTGTACCCTTAGGCAATATCGCACCCACTCAACTCTGTAACGCCCTACCCGTGCCCTGATGACACAACCAATTAATTAACTAATTATAATAATTAATAATTATTCATTACTATTTTTAATTAAAAATCCAATTTGTGGGTTTTATGTCCCGACGCTACAACTCGGCTATGAGAAGAACCGTAGTGAACGGTCCCGGAATAATTTCGACGAACAAGGTTCTTTAAAGTGTGCCGAAATCTCGGCACATGCTGATTTTAGCTTTACACCTCCATCTGTAAAGCAGCCGCCGCGGCCGGAATCGAACCCGCATCCTTGGCCTCAGCAGTACAACGCCTTAACTCCTGCGCATCCGCTCTCGCGACCCATAACAAATTAATTGCTTGTTCATGAAACTCGCTCCCAGCTTAGGCTTACCTGGTTTTTTGCCACACGGGTCAAATTTGGCTCGGTTGATGACGCCAACAAACGTGCACGAAATGACCAGTGCTCTAAGCAATCCGTATCGGCACTCAGCGACACCCATAAGAGCCATTTCTGAAACCAGGCCACGATTCGGGACAATTGGGCCGCTTTGCGTTCCTTACGGAGCAGTTAGTCGTAAATTGTAGGTGGGTTTAGTTTTTCAGCTCGTTCCGCGATCGATCACTGTTTCCGTGTTGACACAGCCGCTAAGGCCTGCTTGAGCTGTCGGCACAAAGCATGGAAACTCTCCTCAGTTAACTGAAAGGAACAATTTCTGGACTGCCTCTAGATCGGCATTTATCACGCGCGCTGTAAAACTTGGCATTAAACTTCCGCAAAAATATTCGATTTGAGTGTTCTGGCGCACTTCTACCCTTTCTTTGATGTTTAATAAGCGGTATCGTTAACTATGCATGTCCCAATAATTTTTCCTGAAGACGCAATATTGCGATAAAGTAAGAAACATTTGAGTGTTTAAACGGTGAAGCTGCACTTAGGCTACGAGGAAAAGCTTAGTAAAAGCCACGGAATAATATAAGTCACATGGGAATATTTGGGCTGATATTTAACTAATTTTAAAAGGACTGAAATACCAGCCTCACAAAGCAAATGTTTTCACCCGAGCTCAGGTGAAGACTCCAAAGTAATATCTTTTATACAGATTGTTCCTTACGACCCGAGAGCACACGACAGCCCGAAAGGGCACCTTGAGTAATCTTGGTGACGGTATTAACGACATCGCATACCCCGAGCCTCCAAACGTAAGTTGTAACATACCGTGACAATGTGTTTATAGGTGGAGGGTAAGAAACTACGAACGGTGGCAGTCGCAGCTGTGGTCAAGCTCCGACCGACCCCTGTCTGTTTACCAGGCAGGGAGCTCCGGGACTTCTGTAGGCATCAGCTGCAGAGGGTAAACCAAAGGAAGAAAGCACCCCTGTCCCGAGGAGAAGCGCCAACCTCTTTTGTTGTCTCTCTGATTTTGTACTTTTCAAGATGTAAACCAAATGTGAGCATCGCATATGCAGCCCGCGGCAGGCTTGCAGCCAGCAGGCGTGCCGCATAGCCGGCCTCACAGTCAATCATCAGCTGCTGGACATTACCCCCAGCCCGCAACGGCTTCCTCTTCACTGGTACCACCTCCTCCAGTACAACCGGGTACCTGTGCTCCTATCAGCCGAATTTCTAAATCCAGTGGGCTACCGTTACCTCCTTCTCAAGTAGGCTCACTTGCGACTTCTGCATCTTCGAATCAAACCCTCACCTGATGCAAAACCGCAGCTACCAGAAGCATCATGCGCCGCTTTTCCACCGGTGGACAGTGACACGATCTCGGACTGTGAGGGATCTAACAAAGTCTGTCCACTCCCGAGTAAGCGTCTTCGCGACTCTTCACAATGTCATCAAGTCGCCGACAATCACGCATCTCCACATCCTCCTAGAAGTGGTCTCGTGAATATAAAACAAACAGACCCTTCAAAGCTTATCACCCGTTTCAATCCTCTTGCTCTGAAAAGCGCTTTGGAGTCCGTGGCTCCTGGTGGCGTACTCGAATTACGGCCACATTACAGTCTGTACCTACTAGCTTGCAATTTACACACTAGTGGCAGCTACCCTCGTGTGCGCCTGAAACTCTGGTTTGTGCCTTGTCATAACCACCTATCGAACTCAAGGGACTGTGTGGACATTTTTTTTTCTTCTTCACTTTCGGTTTTTTAAGTGCCTATATACTTGAGCACCGGGCCGATGCTTTCCTTGAGGAGCTGAGCTGGTTTCACGGGCGCACGCCGGTGTTCCCGCGACACACGAGCCATCGGTTCTACACCCGGCCACCCCTCGCATGATCATCAAGTGGACTGGGCCGCACGTGAGGAATGGATGTCGGCGAATACGGCTGGGCGCGTGGGTTGTGTGCGAGACGCCGAGTAGGGAGCAACGTTGCTTTTTGTTCTCTTCTCTGCAGGCGCAAGTGCGTCCCCTGCAGTTTGATTAAGCCTATTACTGTTTGTCTACGTGACATTATGTAGTGTGTGTACTGCCCAAAAATCGCAGACAAAAGTGCAAGGGCCGCGCGCTGCACCCGCAAATCGAGGGGGCAATTGTAAGGTAGTTTTTCGGAAATAAAAAGATGTCATGTAACAGTCACTGGGTGTTCTCCTCTCTCCCATAAGCGTAGACAAGAAGTTACCCAGAGAAATAGAAGAACAGTACAACTGTTCCAGTGCTTTTATTACCCTCTGCCCTTTCCCTTCCCCTGTTTAGACCAGCGGTGTACAGTTTCAATTAAAGTTGTACTACCACTCCCGCAAAATAGCCATAACATTGCCTTCACCGAAAACAAAACTCAGGAGCATTTAAATTTGGCGCTCTAACGCTTCAGTACTGCCACAAAACACGATTTATATCATTGGCGCTGCGATCGTAAACGACTTCGTGGCGCTCGCATCGCAAAAAGAAGCAAGACATGGCGGTGGCGTAATCCGTAACCGCATTTTCGAAGCACGATGGTTTAACCCAACCGCAATGAGCGCATAGAGTTTCTAAATATGCACGCAACAGCAGAGCAACATGTGAGCGACAACGGGATGGAAAGGCGTAAAGCAGAAGTGAGCGTGCGTGCGGATCATGGTGCGGATACTACGACGGCGTCTGGGGAAACGTGTGAATGTTCGAACCTATGGTTCGAACGGTTGGAACCAACTGTGCTACGAGGTGAGCAAACGTGTTTGTTGTATTATTATAATGCATCGGCTGGATAATCGTTGGTGGTTTGTTTACAAGCACGAAGGAAAACTTCCGTGGTGTTGTCACTGTTGAAAGCTTTTGCGCGTGCGCTTATCTTGAGCCGGCCAAGTCGGATGGGTTCCCTCCGAGTAATTCCGGTACGTGTCTTGTCAAGCGAGGATCGCCGGCCCCAGTGCCGATAAATGTTGGCCGGTTTCCTTTCGTTTGTTCATCTTATCGCACCTCATCGTTGATGGTGGATGTCATACCGGTATACCGGTCACTAAAAGCGAAATTGATGCGAAGTTCCGAAGTTCGTATCGAGTGCGCCGTTTTTCACGGGAGGTCGTTTTATTGAACGTTACGGTATTCGATGAGGCCAATTCTAGACACATTTGCTTAACCGCGTTATCCGTGTTGTTGTTTTGGTCACTATTGTTAACGGGCTGCTCACCAAACTTCTGCGACTGGAGCGACAAGAGTGACGCGATTTCAGTCGCTCTAGTCGCCCGGCGTCGCTCTTGCCGTTTGTTCTCGACTAATTTATGTCGCCGCGACAAGAGCAACGTGAACTATGCGAATAGAGCGACAGAAATCGTGTCGTTACAGTCGCAAGTGGGAAGGGGCTTTCTTGCAGAATGGTCATAATATGTCGGCACTCGTTTCCTACGTAATTGTGCCTAGCGTTGGCTGTTTGAAATGTTTATGCGAATGTTCTCTTGCATTTTTTATCCTTTGAATTGGGCGTTATTTGAAACTCAGTTTTTTTCTTTAGTTCGAACTTGCGTGCACGGATATGGGGCCGAATTCTTTGATGAGGTAGTCGTCGTTCTGAAATGACATTGGCATTGGCGTGAGAAATGCCTATTTTATTTGGTTCGGCAGTCTTGTTTGCATTGCGGGAGCCGAAAGACAACACAAAGCTTTGCTAGTGTGAACTTGACAAACGTCCGCTCGAAGCTACGTGAGGTAGTGTGTCACTTCAAGCCATCGTTCTCCTTTTTTTTCACTAGTGGATCCCCGCTCATTAAACTGCTGGAACATGTAAAACATACATTTATCACACCAACGGCCACCGTTTTACTCATCTCCCACCCTGTTTGGTTTGATGATGGTTTGGTGTTAATGGCTCAAAGAGGGCCAAAGCAGTTGTTAGATGAGGGGGTAAACACTAAAATCGGTTAGAAGAACAAAAGTAAAATTAGTGAAAGACAATGAGGATAACTGGTGTGGAGGGCTAGTTTGTGATTATGCGTGGTGTGAAATTAGGTCTAAAAATTTCACTTCCGCTAAATAGTTAGAAACGCGCTTGACGGAAAACATGGGATCGTCAGACAGGGAAAACGCTGGATGTGGTGGGCTGTGTTGTCTGTAGAGTTGGGTGAAGTGTTCGTGTCGTATTGATAGCTTTGCATTGAAGAAGTACGTTGGCCACGGATAAGCCGTCTCGACACCTTCTACACAGGGGTCTTGGAGATCCTGGGAACAGGTAGGAGTGTGTTACATTGGTGTGGCCTATCCGTAACATTGCTAAGCTAACTTCGGTGTGTCCGTTGTGTGTGTCAGTGCTGTATGCTCCCAAGAGTGGTTTATAACGTGTAGCTTGTTTGTCCATTCCAGGCTGCTTGCCATGTGTGACTCAAGGTCAGTGTAAGGTATTGTTCCTGGTTTACGATATATTGTTGGAGGTCTGACGCCCCGTGTATCGCCGCATTATTAAATGGACCCAGCCAGAATTGAAAAGCGTCAGTCAAAAAAAAGGCAATAATGACTAATGTAGTCTTTAACTACACAGCCACTAGGGAAACTTTTTCGAAGGATAACCTTTTTGCTGTCCTGCACTGTTTGCAGTGTTTTGTAGTAGTGCTCTGCTTAAAGCTGTGTTTGCGAGTGCCCTACTGTGGAGCCCTCACACACAGGAACTGATGTGACAGGTGTGGTTTTTAAAATTTCATCCAAACCTGCAGGGAACACGGCCAGGTACACCCTGTGCTCTTTGTTAAGCGTTTCCCCTCAAGTCAGTAAGATATCTTGCATCTTGCTTTCATTTTCTTCTCATTGCTGGATTACCAAGCAGAAGGGAAAGAGAGATTTCTTTTTTTGTGCTGCTGCGATGCAAGTCTTGTGGCAACAAATTTTTATTTTCACTATGAAGATTAAAGTGTAGAGAACATTTCGGAAAGAAGAAAGGCTTTAAAATTTTTACTTAAGCATAATGCCTCAGTGAAGGAGTTCTCGATAAAATAAAAACGTGTTGCTGGCTACGTGCAGTTGCAAACTTACACAGGCAGCTTTAGTAACGGTGTCACTGTTTACCAGAATGGAGCTTTGCGTTCTACACGTGTGAAGCTAGGCGATAATGGGGTGGAAATTTTATTAGGTAGCATCACTACTCTTAGTCAAGCTTCTGATCGAAATAAAATATCACCTTAAAGGAGCAATGCAGACAAAACACAAGTTCAGTTCGTTCGAAAGATTGCCTCGTTAGAATCATCCTGACAGTATTCTTGACATAAACTTCACTCAAATAAGCTTATAATTGGAAAAGAGGGGAATGGGCCATGCGACGCACTAGCTCATTTCCCCCAACAGAACCTATGATGTAAAACGCGCCAGCTCTGAGATTAGCTGAGGCCGGCCAAAGAAAACGCAAATTAGGCAGAGCGTATAAGCTTGCCGAATGAACTATTTGCACTTAAATTTAGGGCGCATTTTTTTATAGCAGTAAGAATGGTGGGATAAACAGTGGAAGTTATGAAAGCACAAGTAAACATAGAAGTACCGATGCGTACTGCTGTTGGTACTGTGCAAACTATGCTTGTTTGAGCTGCACAGCACTGCGGCTCTTTGGGGTTGTCTCAGACGACACTGGCCGATTGGTGCAAGCGACGGCATCTTAACGAGCGAGCACCATGTTTCACAAAACGATTACTTTCTCCCTGTACAAATACAATCCAGGTACAAATACTATCAAAAACAAAGCTAAGGCAGAAAACGGCCCTCTGCAGTATGGTGGCACTATCTATGTTGACTTACTGTAAACAAGGCTCTGCAATCGGCTGCGGGGCGGCCCTTGTGATGTCGTTGCAGACGTCATGGAAACACGATTTGGTGGGAAAATCGAAATTCCAACTTAAATTGATTAATTTCGCAATGAATAAGGCATCATCTGCTTCCGGACAAGAGCAGGGGGCACTATGAAACAAAAACTTTTAAATAAAACAAATGTATTTTGTCTGCATGGCCCCTTTAAGGGGGCCTTGCAGACAAAATACTCAAGCTCTTACTCGAAGGCTTTTCTTGCCTCGATTGTTTCGAGACTTCTGGCACAGGTATGCTAATCCCTGTTGGTACAAATAGTCAGGCCCTACTCACTTGACAACGGCACTGCCGGACTGCACACTTTCATGACATTAAAAAAAAGCTGTGGTGGTCAGCCCAATGTGTAGAAAAGCCACTGTGGCATTTCACTCTGTGGCCAAGCAGTGGTCTGTTCAGATGTGGTGCACGTATGAAAACACCAAATTTATTTGTGCGGATTCTCCTTACGATGCGTACTTTTCTGTAAAAAATATCAAATTAAAAATTTGGGCTCTCTGATGAAAGGGAATTAGCAGCGCATCGCATTGTTATGCTGGTCTTGTCACAAACAAGCAGTCAGTAGACCATAATAGAACAACTGTGAAGGTATCACAGGGACATTTCAGATCTGTCTTGTGACGGACTAATTCATACCCAACAATAGCTTTTGTCAAAATGCATGAGGTTGTAACTTAGCCTCGATCCTTTCCACATACTTTAATGCACTTGATAATTTGAACAGTAAATGCCATTGCCTATTTCATCGTCATGAGCACATCGTGTGGCGAAGGCCTAAACTAGGTTATTTTAATTCGAGAACTTTGAGGGCTTCCTCAGCATTCGTTCAATAACTGAAGAGGCTTTTCAGGCTTAGAAATTAACCAATGATGCCCAAAGTTGTCCCTCATTTCTGTGGAGCTTTTGATAAAGTTGTAACCAATGGTGGCTCATATCAGCTGTGTCTTAAGCTTCATGCATGAAGGCAATGTACCGGAAGCTGTTCTGTTACCTAAGTTTGTGCCCCCACCTCCTTTCAATACAATTTCTTTTTTTTTTGAGTCCTCTGAAAAACTCAACAGACCAGCTGTCTAAGGTTCGTGACTTCACAATCAATGGAACAAATTTGCTGTCAGGGCAACAAGGCTATATTTTTGTCATTTTCAAGCAGGTCGAAGGGATGTCGCCCCTAGTGAGTTGTATGTATGAAGTGGGTATGTTATTACAGCAATATACATATATACTTGTGTTGCCTTACCTTAGGGCAGAATTCGCATAGTGCTGGGCCTTGCATTTGTGTTTACCTTGTGTCAGCTTGGTGAGTGTTGTGCCCTGCTTTTGTGTGCAGCTGTGGCTGCCATTTCCACCTGGTGCCTGCCAAATCAGCAACCGTGACGCTTCACACCTGCTTTCTAAGCCCAGGTTTGCACCAGGAGATGGGGTAAGTGCACATAGAGCCGCAGTCCAGTATGTCCAAAGAATGTGACCCAGGGCCTGCACTCGCGACTAAGGTTTTTGGTAGCCTGAACCATAAACGCCTTGAGCGCTGCCTGTGGGGGCGCCACCAAGTCCCCCTAGCGGCCCGCTTCAAAAGCAGCCGCGGGAGACTCTGGCCTGCTCCTTACAGTTGCCGCTGTTTTTGCGGCATGTTCACGAGGGAAATTTGCCATTTGTATGCGTTCGAAATACATAATAATGTAGAGCAGTCGCTCTTTTCGCAAGTGTGGTGTGTTTACGAGATTGTAAAAGTTTCTGATGTAATTTTAGTGTAGTACATTCGGTCCGTGTAAGTGCCAGGTGTGTGTCACAGGCCGGAGTCGCGATTGTAATTCCACTGCTGTGAAATTTACTAACAGTGTTGACCGTAAGCAGCATTTCCTCAGATGGCCATGCTATGGCTATACACTACGATGTAAATCGGTCTTGTGTGTTGTGGGCTAACGTACGGGATAGCAGAGGACCCCGGCTAGCTTTGCTAGAGAACGCTACGCGCCGTACACTAGCCCTGCGGACTCCGAAGACTCACACACGGGTTCGAGTACTCACATGCGGTAGACAGGCTTCGGCAATCCAAAGTGAGGCTTTATTGCCTGGCAGATACAGTGCATACACCAGACAACACGACTATCGCTCGCGGGGAGACAGTGGCTCCTGTCGCTCGCTCAAGCCGCTGGGCTCAGACCTCGATATCCGTCATCACGGCCGCGGGAGCAGGGGAGGCATCCGTAGGCGACCGATCAGGGCAGAATCTCTCGGCAGAGTCCGTGGAGCCAACTGGGTTCACCGTCATCGGGGCATTCGGCGTAGGCACAGCCGAGCCAACCGACTCCGACCAAATCGCCCAGTCCACTCCCCGCCGGAGCGCTCGTTCGTCCCGCAGGTCAGCTCGGCGGGGAGAGGAGATCTTCCCCATTTCGAGTGCTAAGGGGCAGAAGCCCGCCCCGGTATCACACACTACATTCGAGGTTATCAAGCCAAATCACGGAGTGGCAGAACTTAAAATGTAAGCCTTAGGCCCCACGCGTGATCGGCCGCCCGCGAGTTGCATAAGCCCACAGTGTGTGTTCTTATTTAATCTAGCGGAGCACTCATACGTGACAGCACGCCAGTTACGCTTGCCAGTATCATACCTCAGATATGGATCACTACCCTGGCCAAGCCAATTTGACGTAAATTGCATAAACACTCCACGAAAGAAGTATGATGGATAATGCAAAATTATGCTTGGGAATCAGCACACGAAAAACAATTTATGCTACGTCATCATGTCGTGGAAGAGCGCTCATCTGTTACATTTATCCTCTGTGAGCAGCGCGGAGACTGGGTTATATAGTGATCCACGTCGGTGCTTCTTCGAAACAGCCTCATATGACGCAGGAAGCCTGCAGAATCTAGCACAAACTAAAATCAGAGGGCCTGATCAGATACTAGACTTTTCCAATGACACCTTTTATCACTTTTGAACTGCCTAACCTGTATTCTTTGAAAACTGCATCCGCCCGGCGATCAGCTGTTTGTTGAAGTCGAAAAACAAAAGAAAAGGGAACCCGTAGCTTCTATGTGTGATTACTAAAACGTTCGTTCCTTGATTTATCCCCGCATTTGAACATAACGATAATTAAGCGTCCCCCTCCTTCACCTCCCCCTATGTCCTGCGAAATAGCAGTGCATTTCGCTTCTAGTTCGGTCTGGTCAGTCCTACGTGTCTAAAGTTTTGAGGAACTTCTTTAGCATTGCCGAAGCAACACTGGTTTTTTCATTCATTTTTTCATCCAGTTTCTACCACACTTGCAGACCATTTATATTTCTGTCGTTTCATTAACCCAACTTTGTTCTTGCTATAGGGCATGAGTGAACCCATATTTAGCGACGCACAGCCTTTGAATATACTTAACATTTTCGCATGGCTTATATTCCCATAAAAGGCACAGTTTATTGTTAGGTATCGGGTAATCACATCCCCGAAACATATTTTGCTAGGATGTATATATTAAAAACGAACCAAATTCGTTGTATGCGCTGCAAGACGAAACCAACCTCTCACTTTGCCAGTATCACGTTTAGATGAGGCGACAATAGAATTCCTTTGTGCCTGGTGTGTTCGGAGGTGACAGTGGCGATATGCTTCTGCTGTCGCTGACGCCCGCAAGAGCGGCCAAGAAGCGCGCAGAACCGCCTCTCCGGATAGCTCTTGTTGGCGTTCAAGGACTCTACTAAGATGCAGCTGTTTTTCTAAAGCGCCTTAAATGTACTGCTTGCTTACAGACATCACTATAACAAGTTGTCAAGGGCACGGAAAGGAAAAGAGAAGGGAAAGAGAACCAAAACACTGCATGAGCCTTCATCAGCTACGCAGCGCATCTCCCGCAAACTCCGTGGAGAAGCGGCGGTGGCAACGCTCCCACCGTATACGGAAGCCAAGAATGACTTCACAGTGCTCGCATCATACGTTCAGATATTCTTAGCCACTGTAACGAAGAAAAAAGTTCACAATGAAGGAGTGCTGCTGATGGCTCGTATTACGTGTAGCACGGTTGCAACTGTAGGAAGCCTGTGCGACTTTTTGGTGCTTGTTTATTCCACAGCGGCAGACTAGCATAATGGCAGGCTGGTCTCAAATAGAAGCCGCTGTTGACTAGTTTTCGAAGTCCAAGTTGGGTTTGGATGGCCTGCTTCTTGGCACAAGCATACCTGTAGTCGATCAGCAGGTGAATTGTTTGGGCTTTATTTTACTGGTTAGGCGTAATAAAGACAGTGCGTAAATTATGGTACAGCATATGTGAGCACCGAGTTGTACGAGTGTGGATCACTGTCTGCTACGGGTGACAGAGGGCTGAAGAACCCCCCGAGGTGTGTTTCTTTATGGTACTTTTCGGATGCTATGTGTGTTGTTCGTGTCATTCAGATATCTACGCAAAAAGAAGTATTATAATATATGCAGAACTAAATGGGTAGTGCATTTCTAAATTTAAAAATTGAAGTTTAAGCAAATGGACTGCTGCCCTTCCTCGAAAACCGGAGAAATCTTTCTCACTTGCTGTGATGATGTATCGCGGGACCAACGGGGATGGCGAAAATTGGGACTTAAGCCCACGCTGGACCGGCCTTGGCAGCCCGTTTTTGTGCTTTTTGATAGCGTAGTTTGGCGGCTGTGTGCTGACAAGCATGAGAGGATGCGTAACCATCTCAGGCCAGCAAAGTCCGGTGCCTGCCACTATGTCGATGTGTGTTGCTAAACATTTGTTGGAGCTGTCTACCATCCCCTTGAAGTTATTTTTGGTTAACAGGGCTACCATCATTCGTAACACGGTCTACCGTGAAGTTCTGCACTGAGTGCTTGTTAATTCAAATGGTGAGGCTAAATTCTGCACTGCCTTGCTATACTGAGGCTTTACGTGAACGCCACTTGTGGTTTCATACAAAGTCAGGAAACAGTTGCATATCTTGGTGAAAAAATAGGAACTTTGAAAATTCTCTTAGCAAAGAAATAAGAAAAAAGCTCCTTTGGTGTTCGAACTACTGACTTTAAAACAGAGTTTGGTGCATTACTACGCTAGTGATTGTAAAGATCCCAGGTGGTCAGAATTGAATATTTGGAGGAGCACTACACTACGCTGCACCTCATAGGACAGTTGTAGCTTTGCTGTCCCACAATAAATCAATCAATCTATCAATCAATCAATCAATCAATCAATCAATCAGCCCCATCATGTTAATACTACAAGCAATGTAGCCTGAGCTTCCTTGTTGTAGAAATTGTGACAGCTGACTTTTACCCTTGTTTTATTTTCCAGCGAACCCAGCCCGACAACAATAGCTGGAGGTGGTGAGTGCAGAGATGCGCTCTGACTTGTATGCGGCGTGCCGGGGTGGAAAGCTGTCATAAAGAGGTGGCAAGAAGTCGCCATGGAGTCTCCCGACCAGGTTGGAGGCATGTGGTGGTGTGCAGACAACAGGTGATCGTAAATAGACGTATCTAAAATAGTCGTCTGGAATAGTGAGTCATAAGATCCCAATTTGCATTGAACATTTCCTTATATGCATCCGAGTTTTGTGTGCACGATACGGTTAGCTATGCCGCTGAAAAATCCTGTTTGCCTTGCCAAATGAAACGGCATTCAATTTTACTGTGCCGCATCCGCAATACGCGCACGACTGACCAGGCTACCTGCACCTGCTGAATGAGTGATTTAATCAACTGATAGACTTGTGCCCATCATGCATTAGTCACTTTTTTTATATGGTCAGCAGCAATACACTTGCATTTACAAATAGTATATTGAAGTCGCAAAAACCCTTTTTTTTTTGTCGAAGGCAACCTGCTTGCCACTGCATTTTTTCTGGTTTCGTGTACAAGCTTGCGAAAATGGAAGTTACACTTTTCGGTGGTCCCTTGGGGCCATCTTGTCTGTTGAACGTGTGGTGAAAAAGTGGTCAGATGTCCCTGCTGAACAAACTATGGTATATCTAGGGCTATCTTTAAGTTACCCATAACACGCAACAAACATTCTGACGAAACCACTGATAAGGCTGTCTTTCGGCTCGTTGCCTACACCGGCATTATCAAGAAAAAAATGTTTATCTGCAGATAAAAACATCGTAGATGTTTCGCAGCCCATAAAAATGTAGAGAAATGAATGTTTTATTTAGTTCAATAAATTTAGAACAAGTGTTCATTATACAGCAAGGGTAAAAAAAAATAAACAAAAAAGTTATCAGAGACACAAGTTTTTTTTTCTTCTTAAAAAGTGGGTGTAACAAGTGAAAAAGGTGGCGATACAAATTCTGAATATACATTGGTTGGATAGTTCTTACTTCTAAAGACCACAGAGGTTACAAGAGTACACGTAACCAACTGTGAGATCACACAAAAATGTTATCCCTTGTGGTGGTATGCCACTTACCGAAGCAGTCCCTGGTCGCGATGAAGCACAAGTAAACACCACACATTTCACAAAAGACGCTCGTCTTCTGCTGCACCTTGCAGCTCGCATAGTAGAGCTTGCAGTTTCGCCTTGTTTCCATCAGTTTTGGTTTGTGCTCAGACTCTTGAGGGGGAGGGGCGCTGCCAAAACCCGTGTCTTCAATTTCCAGTAGCTGCTTCACGAGTTCCAGTCAGAAGGCGAGCTGGTCGTAATGAGATGTTCGGTGCAATTCTGGAATTTCAGGGTGCTCTCTCCTACGGGCCTCAAAAAGAATAAAACTGTTTACAACTGCGATGTCGATGCAGTGGAAGAACAGTCTTCCACCACCTGACGCACTTCATCAACGCATTGTATGATGCGCTGGTCTGACCTATCTACCCCGAGCATGCCTGCATTATATTCTTGAATGATTTGTGGTTTCCTAAATGGGACCTTCGTCCATTGGCCAGCGACCTTTAGTTTACGCGTTACAGTCACATGGCTGTTCGCAGTATGGGCAATGCTCATCATGTGCACCAAGCGTCTGTCTTTCCATTTAAGGTACAGGACGCCTTCATGCCGCAGCCAGCGAACGTCTTCCCTTTTGGCGTTTTTCTCCCATGTGGAGTCCTTCAATTCCGCAGGGATCGTGCGACAATTCTTCCATGTCATTCCACAAGCAAGAGTCTTCCGCTCCAGGAGGTGTAAAAAAAAAAAAAAGAGACATGGGCATGTAAAAATTGTCCATGAATAGTGTGTACCCTTGGTCAAAATACATCTCACACAGACTGGTCACGACATCAAATGTGAGTTCATTCACGCTCGGTGTCTCGCGCTTTCTGGTGTAAACACTAAACTGCGCTGTGTAGCCCGTATTTGAGTCGGCGAGGACCCAGAGCTTGTATCCCCACTTGACGATCTTGTCGGGAAGATACTGTTATTCTGGAACGGCCTTTCGAACGGCCATTCTTTCGTCGACGGAAATGTAATGGTCTGGCTGGAAATGGAGCGCAGATACATCATTGATGTGCCGAAATAAAAAAGCAATTCGATGCAGCTTGCCGTCTGTACGGGGATCGGTAGCTTCATGATCCGTCGCGCTCAGCATTCCGAGGAAGGAGAAAAAACGTTTTCTTGGCAATGGCATGACCCACGTGGGATCAGCCCAGAAAACAACTCTACTGTGCTCCAATAGAGGTGTAGGCGAGGCACTTGCACTATCCCCATCCAGATAAGGAGTCCGATAAACTTCATAGTTTCACCTGGGGATACATTTTTCTAGATCCGTCACGCTCCGAGTATGTTGGTTTCTCGAGAATGTGCGCCCGGGTGCATTTACCGTATTTACTCGATTGTAACGCGACCATGATTGTAACGCGAGGGGCGACTTTTCACCGAGTCAAAAAAAAAAAAAAAAAAAACACGAATGTAACGCGAGCAACGAGAGGGAAAAAAAGTACCTTTATTTACTGCGAGTTTTGCTCACTCGTCGCTTTAGCCATCGGTGATCAATACCCATAAATTTCACTCGCTTTCATCCCCATCGTCGTCGGTGGTCGAGCCCTCCTTGTCGCTGTTCTCCTCCCAGATGCAGTCATCCTCGGTGCCATCCAGTTCATTGGATATGGAGCACTTCTTAAAAGCGCGAACCACCATGTCATGTGGGAGGCTGTACCACGCGGCGTGTGGACGTCATACCTCCGGGAATAACAGCGCGCTGCGTCCGAGATTCCTCCATCTTCTTCTTCACTTCAGGGGTCAGGTGACCGTGAAATGAGCCGAGAACTAAGATGGAGGCGGGGTGGAGGAGCGCACCTGGCCGTCGGCACCACACAGTCTTGACCCAGTCAAGCATAAGCGCAGTGTCCATCCAACCTTTCTCTTGGCAGCGGACAATCACGTTGCTGGGGAACGGTTCCTTCGGGGTGGTTTTGCGCCGGAAAATGATGTACGGTGGCAACTTGTGCCCATCCGCCAAGCAGGCCAGCATCACGGTTAGCCGTGTCTTTTCGTTCCCTGTTGTCCTTATGCGGACTTGGGGGGCACCTGTTTCGTTAACAGTCCTGGACATAGGCATGTCCAGGAAAACGGGAGTCTGATCCGCGTTGCCGATGTGCCCCAACGGCATTTGCGACGAGCGGCGCAGGTCGATCACGTAGCGCTGAAACTCTAGTAGCTTCGCTTCGTAATCCGATGGCAGCTTCTGTCTAATCGACGTAGTTCGCCGGAGGGAGAATTCATTCCTTCGTATGAACTTTTGCGCCCATCCACGTGAAGCCTTGAAACTCTCCCTGGGTATCCCCATCTCTCTGGCTACGTCTCGGGCTTTCCATTGGATCAGCTCGACGCTGACCCCCAAGAGCCGGTTTCGCTGCTCAATTACGAATTCCGCCACTTTTTTTTCGAGTTCAGTGTGACGGCCACAACGAGGTCCGCGGAAGCCTTTTCGGCCGGGCTCACACTTGAAAAGCGTTTCACGCTGGAGCCTCCATCCACGGATAGTTGATTCTGACACATCTAGCCGCCGAGCCGCGGCAGAGTTTCCGATTTCCTCAGCTACCAGAATTGCATTCCTTTTAAAACGGGCATCGTACTGAGCTCGTCGCGTTGCCATTTGCTCGAGAAAGTCGCAGAAGCACAAAACGGCAGCTTACGAAACACAGGCGCAATCATGGAGAAAAGTCACAAACAAAAATAGGATTGCATTGGATTGGATGTTGGGAGCGTGTAGACGTTGCCAGCATAAAATTGAAAGATCACTACATCTGTCGTAGCCATTTTAAAAGCCTGTGCCGCGACATTGCCAAGGTAAATTTTGAGGCGATTCGATTGTAACGCGAACCCCCTAATTAGGTCAGAAAAACTCTGAAAAAAACTCGCGTTACATTAGAGTAAATACGGTATTTGTGTTCTCACGCATCGCAGTAATGAGTTCCGCTGTAAAAAACAGCAAGAAGAAATCCAGGGCTCGAAGAAACTGACGAGCGCTGTTCCATCGTGCCATGCCCAGATCGACCTCCGTCTTGGACAAAACTGCATGCGTTGTGCAGTGGGAGGCATGGAATCGTGCCCATAAGACGTAGAGACCCTGCGGATAGAGATAATAACAGTGACAACACGCTCAGTCCCCTCGCAGGCGCTCAAAAACGCGATAAATCCCCACCAAAAAAACTCACTGTCGAGCTGACGAAGACGTTCCAGCTTGATTGAGGGCCTCATTGATGTCGGTGCTAAACTTTGATGATAGGGAGGGAATCTTCTTCAGGGCCGCTGCTACTACTTTCATCAGAAAAGTCAACTGTAGAAACGCTAGATTCGCCAGAAACACGACTCCTCCTTTCAGACCCGCCGCGCGCCGCCGCCGCCATGGCTGCCATTACGCTAGGCGCTCGCTTATCTTCCCAGCAAGGTCAAAAATCACCGGGTCTCCGGAAACCAAAACCGAAACTGACACGGGTTGTGTGCTTCCTAAAGCTTCTGGATAGTCACGTGGAAGACTGGTGAGCTGTTGAAACTTTTTCCAGTCAGCAGACCCCATCCTCCATCGTGGTACACTGCTCTGGCCATGTGGTGACACTACCGTTCTTTTTAGCACGATTGGAAAGTCCTCAACGTTGGGTGTCTTTCTGTTCCTCAATTTTCAAGCAGTCGAAAAACAAACTGTATCTGGAGTCGTTTTCCAATGGTTTGCATGAAAGAAGCGTGGCGTAAGGCCTATTTCGGTGGGTGGAAGAGAAGACGAAGCTGCGAAGGGAGCACCTCCTCTGGGTCTTGCTGATGCTGATTTTTGTGTTCTACGCATTAAATTTGGCGGGCGCAGCCATGACACAGGTCGTCGTCACCTTGTGGCCAGCTCTGGCAACGGTCAGAGCACTTGACAAAGAGGATAACATTAAAAAGTGGGTAGCATATTGGCTTATTTATGCCACTTACCACAGCGTTGAAGCTACCAGTAAAGATTTCCAACGGATTTGTCAGAGATATCATTTTATTAAGGGGGCAGTTGGGTCTTTCGGGCCGAAAAACAGTCAAAAAAGGCGTTTTCTGAAAAATGGAATTTTTGGCCTCCACGGCCATTTTTCTATCTCTCTCTAAATTTCCTCATCAAAAGGCACCATATTTTGTTGTTATTATTTATACTAGCATTTTTTAAAAGTGCACTCTACAGCTCGGTTAGCGCATAATTTGATGGTGAAATTGGCAATGCAAAGCTACCATTTCGCCCTCAGATATCTTAGCACCCAGAGCAGGCACAACTGTAATTCTTTTTGCTTCTGATACCGAAATGTGTGGGAGTACAGTGTTGGAAACAAATTTTTTAAATTGAGGCTTTGTAAAATTATTATTGTGTTCAACTGGCACCGCCTACGAGCCATTTCTGGCAGAGCGCGGGAGAAGCGAAGTTCCCTGTGTTGTAAAACGACCAAAAATAGGTGAATCAAAAAAAGTTCTTCCTACGGTGTATTCTTTAGTCATTTGTCGGCCTAGCCACGAGGTATTTTGTAACTGTGACCCAAAATAATGGCAGTTAATCATTAATTAACTCAAAATATGATCAACTTACAAAAAATCTAATGGCAGATTTGAAATCAGCACAAAAAACTCTATAAATGAAGTGCAGTTTCATTAAAATTGATTAGTAAATAAAAAAAAATAGCTCTAAGACCAGTCTGCCCCCTTAAGCTCGTGATCCTGTGCCTCTGCGCCCTACCAATAACGACATCGCCTGCGGTACTGGTTGACAATCTCCTGCGGCACAGAATATGGACCTTTGAAAGAGGCCCCACTGCAATAGTTCCATCAAGCAGTACTGATGCAACAGCAGCATCAACGTCAAAGGCTAGAAAGCCAGGCCAAGGAAAAAGGCGCCGCAAATAGGCGCCCAGCAAGCAACGAGCAAACAGCGAACACCCAGCTCCAAGCAGTCAAAAAAAAAAGTTCCTGCATTTTTGCAGCCACCCCTTTCCATAGGGGCGATTTCCCTTGCAAGTCGCATGAACTTCCCAAGCGTTGTAGTCCCTCACAAGGGCTGAGCGCCAGGCCGGGGAGTCACTTGTACACTCCAAAATATTTCAACGATTTTTTGCACGCTTGTTTCAAGCATGATAGGCTTTCACGCCAAAAAATCAGGCTTGCTAAGCGTTATTCGTGGGATCCGTAACGCTTGCTAAGCGTGAGTGAAGGATATTTTTTGCACCTTGTTTTAGGCGTGGCGCGCTTTCACGCTCACGCTTGCTATCGTGACTGGCAACCTTCTTAACGCTTAGAGAAGATGAAAGACAGTATTTTCACTTACTTCTTGCGACATTCTCCTGCTCTCCAAAATGCCCTTCTGGATGTCAGATGTCACTTAAAAAGATTGCTGAAGAAGGTAAATATTTTCTGTGCCATATTTATGTGCTTGGCGGCAGCTTGGAGAATTTATACAGATGCCTGCCATCAAATAGCTAACTGGGAAAATCAACTTTCACTTTGCACCTTGCACATGTGCAATCTTTATAGAACACCGCAATGTGGCGGCATAACACGAATTTGCTGGCTGTACTATAAGGAATGCGGTTTATATAAGTACAGGTAGTAAGCAAGAAATAAAAGTTGAGTTTAGTAATTAGTTATTTATTGGCGGACATAAGTAAGAATTGCCCAAGCAGCCACCAAGCCCATAAATATTACCCCCTGTCAGCTTTCCTTTTAAATAATTTCTGGCGGTCAGATATGCATCTTACAGAGCAGGAGAATTCCGCTTCAAGTAAGTAAAACTCCTCTCATTTACCTTCACTAAGCCTTACGAAGATCGCCAGTCATGCATTGACAAGCCTCACATGGCGATTGTAGCATTGAATATTGGGCCAAATGGTGCTCAAAACTGAGTAGTGTTAACAGCTCGAAAACATTCTCGATTACCTCTCAAACTTTGGTTGTAATAAATCCAAGCAATGTTGACGGCAGTGCAAGAAAAACTTTATATGCCATCTTTTCTGTGACAATTGCTATGATGCCGTACGTTTCGAAATAAATCTGAGAACGAAATAGAATAAGAAATTTACACAAATTTTAAGTATGAGTAGAACTTTTTATTCACAAAAACTTTAAAAAATGTTTCCATATATAGAAGAACAATCCGAGATTGAGAACGCAAGAAATATAGGATGAGCTCCACCTGAACTTTTGGTGGCGCTTTAAAGCCGCACGCGAACTTGGCAGTGAACGTCACTCAAGCGAAATGCAGTTTCGTAAGCAAATCCTTGAGCCTTTTTTGAGCCCATGCAATTTCTTCTAATCCGGCTCGTCGAAGAACTACTTCCACGAAGCCTAACAACTGGCTGAAAGCCGACGGATACGGGATGTCCTTTACATAATATACGCACAGACGCAGCACCAGCACTTTTTCTAGCGATGTTTCTGGGTGTAGTTTGATGATCTCTCCGGGCTCTTTGCTGCAGACTAGTTGCTTCACGCAACGCCGCCTGTATTAACATTGCCTGACGCGTCGCGTGCTTTTCAATGGGAAGGGTAGGGACGCTTAGTTCAGGCACTGATCCGCTATGTGGCGCGTGCCGGCGGACATCTCGCCTTACGTCACTGCTCGCGAGCCGCGAACGCTGCACCCACTTCTACGACGTGTGTCTGTCAGCTTGCCTGTTGGGCTTCAAGGGCCGTTTCCCTTACATCTTAGCCGCGACGGGGCGCTACTTCTGTGGCGCACTGGGGATCTCGTTCAAGGTGTCGCTCGCTTCATACTTGCTGCATTTTTCCAAAAATAAAGACGGAGGCGGACTGAAATAGTGTAAGAACATACTGATTGTCGGGTAGACATATAGCTAACAGAAAAATGATATTTTCTGCTGGGGCAGCCATTATTTTACTGATATTTTTTTCTTTCTGGAGTATTTAGAGAAGAACAACTTGCGTGCACGTTTTTTGTTCAGGCGCTCACTTCTACGATTGCTTTCCAATAATATCACATGCTTGTAAACTTCAGAAAATTATAGGAGACAAAAGGATAAGCAGCTGGGATCCTGCCACGCTGTCCGGGCGCTTCTACAGTACAGTCCTCAATTTTAGAAGTGCGTACCGATGCGGAGTGCGAACAGCGGGGTCAAAACAATACCTAAATGCGGAGGGGATACAGGTGGGATGCCCCACTCAGAAAATTTCAGGGCCTGTGATACGAGTAGATAAGCGCGCAAAGCCGGCATCAGCCTGCGGCAGCGCAAGGGATTTTGCTTCGTGACAAAGGAAGTTTTATCAGTGACAGACCGAGACAGACAGGCATGGTGAAAAACAAGAAGGCGTAGGAGCGCCGCCTCGGGAACGCTAAACAAACTTTCCACTATTTTGCATAGTTTCCGAGAAGCGGCGCTGGCTGGCGGACACGAAAGCACGCTGGAAGGCTACGGAGCGGGGAAGGGTAGGAGAGAGCAACAGGAGAGTGGCTGTTTGGCCATTTTTCGCTCACGCATTAGGCAATGTTTATACAGGCGGCGTTGCTTCACGTCACCCCATAAAATGCACGGTCCAACAATGTCCACTGGTGAAACCTGACAAAGATGAAATTAACGAAATAAATTATTACCGGATGTAATAAACCGCTGACAAATTTTACGCCCTGGGGAATGACATATTCACCAAACCTATTTCATCGACGATCCTCACACTGCGTTTGCCGCATTAAATCTCCGTAATAGGATGCACTAACGCAATCCAAACATGTGGGTTGCCTTGGAGGACTCGGCCCGAACGCCGCAAGGCTAGCAGGGGTTGCGGCTGGCCTTGGTCACTCGCTGTTAACAGGGCGGTTTTTCCCTTCTGCTGGCAGACAAGGAAGGCAGGTTGAGTATTCCGCTTTCTCAGTTCCAGACAAAGCGCCCGAAGATATACCGGCAAGATTTTCAGGAAGTCACAGCTAAAACCTCGTAAGACCAAGGCCTTGGCCCTTCTCAATGGGTTGCATTTTGAGAGGCTAGAAAAAGAAGCCTGCAAAAGGTCAACAGGGCATCCTGCACGTGTTTTTCAGTGCAAAGACGCACAATGCCGGTTATCTTTCGGGGTGATTTTCACAGAAGGGTCTTTGCAGAAGGTGGTGTTCCGTCTTTAAAAGAACTCTTTAAGGTGCGGTCACACTAGTCCGACCATCGGCTGATTTGGTTGGCCAACACTGTGTCGGTGAGCTGTCGGCGGCCATGTCACACTGCGCCGACCGTTGGCCAACCGTCTGCGTCGGTTGGCCAATCTGCGCGATGTCGGCCGACGCGCTTGTCGCACCAGGCCGATGGCCGCGGGACGGGCCACTCCGCCGCCTCGCCTCACTGCCGGGGATCTCTTTATTTCTCGAATCAAACTTGGAGTATCGTGTCGCTGCTGCGCGACTGAAGCCGTTTGTGCGTACTGGCGTGTGCGCTGCTTGTACTTTATGTACTCCTCAACTTCTTGTTAAATCACGGACAAGAAGGAAACAGAGCTGTGTTCGTTGCTGCCGCGGCAGTAATAATACGGCTGCTATGAATGAACCCCCGGCGAAAAGACCTCTGTTGCACGTAAAATATGCATATAAATTAGTGCGTACGTCAGCGGAAATTTAACCTCCTAATAGAGACGGTCTTACATTGCACCATGACACCGCATTTTCGAGAAACACGGTTCAAGAAAGGGAAATTATTTGTGGCTCAAGACGCCACTTGCTGTTTCGAAGGAAATTTTCCATTCTCAGGTGGTTGCTTCTCAAAATCACGTAGACAATGATTCACAAATTGGATACACAAACCATGCCCCTTAAAAAACTGCTAAAAAAAAAAAGAAACCACCCCGCCGGGAATTGAGCTGCAACGTTGAGCGCACGGGCGCGACGTGCGAGACCACTGCGCCACCGTACAAATGTTTTTTTTTTTTTTTTTTTTTTTTTGTAACACAACGTTTATTTACACAGATGTACATATATACATGATACACTGACAAGCACAAGGCGTTGACGACGACAGACGTAAATACTAGTCCAACGGAACGTTCAGTCACGTCTCTAGCGAGTCTTCACTTAGTCACAAAATACACGACGCATATAAGACAGCACGTACAACGAAAGGCAGGGGTGAGACAGCTGCGCATATTGCGCACTTTTGATACAAATCTACTTTCCTGCGCCAGGCTGCTCCAAAAGCTTGAAAATTGCAAAAATTGCGCCAAACTGCTCCAAAGCAGTCTGAGAGCCAAGGATTTTAACGCTCCCGCCAGTTTCAGTGGGGAAAAATCTTTACTGACGGCATAATTTTCCAGCACCCCCAAAGTGATCTTGTTTGTAAAGGTTTAATTGATTGATCATACAATAAATAACCTGCATGAAATTGTCCCCAAGGTAGTTTTTTCGAAGGTCACCATGTCGGGTTGCACATGTTATATTCTGTGAGTTTTTTTTGTTTTTTAAGTTTTCCCATGGAAAACAATTGCAAAGTCCCGTAGAAAAAATGTGTATGTGTACTCAGGCGACAAACTACTGGTGAAAATTGATGAAAAGACGGCAATTTTCGGGGCGCCGTATCTCCAGAACGACATTACTGGGCGTCGCCATCTTGGTGTGGTGAATATTGGAAAACATGGCCGTCGGGCGAAGCAGTTGCTCGTGGTTCAGGCAGAGTGCTCTTCGCCAATTTCTACTGTGGTTTTGGTTATGGGGGTGGCTGGGTTTTCATTTAGTCGTTTGATCTGTTGAGGGAAGTTGCGTGACTCGAAGAACGGGGGTTCATCAAAAACAGCCGTGTTTCGGCCTCGAGTGAGAGGCGCGGTGCGTGTTTGAAGTGAAATTTCGGACTCATTGCGGTGTTATAATAAAACGCTGAGTTTTTGCTGCCTTTGACAGCGAGCTTGCGAGTGGCGGAAATGAGACGATCGACACTGCAGAAGTGGCGGTGCAGGCTACATCGCCGTAAAATGTTCAAGCAGTGGCCGATAGCGGGACGGGCTATTATAGCATGCTAGTAATAATGGTTTATCTATCTGAAGTGATATTTAATGCCACGAAGGAGGTGGCTAAACATAACAACGTTATTCAAATTGCGATCGTAGTGAATGCGCACCTTAGGGGTTGAAATGGGAGGGCTGGTGGGGTGCGAAGATTGTCACCTCACTTTGCGCAACTTTTGCCATGCCGCTACAATTGTGTGTAAAGCCGATTCTGGGATTACAAAAATAATAATTTCAGCATTCACATGATAATGAAAATGCCTTACGATTGCTTAGTTTTTCGATTCAATGTTTTCAACGGCACTCCATGCTATCTATGCATAGAGCCTAAGAATTTATAGATGGCTTGTAAAAAGGTAGTGCAGTTCGTGCCTTGTGATACTCTAGTAGAAAAACCTTCATTGAAAGGCTGTTTCAGTGTTATGTACGTTCAAAATCCATTAGAAAGTGCACTCCCCCCTTCCCCCCCCCCCCCCTTCGAGTTGCCAAAAATTTGATTTTTAGGCTCCTAAGGTGACGCAATAAATGTCATCATTCTGCTCCAAATCAAGGTTCTTCTGCTCCAAAATCGAGATTTCGCTGCTCCAAAAACTGCTCCCAAATCTGGTTCAGCTGTCTCACCCCTGGAAAGGTTATAACAGGATACTCTGACGGCGCAAAACACTAAAATCAAAAGTGCTGAACAGAAAAAGTTAGGAAAGTACTGTGTTAACATGTACATGTGTACTTTGGGTTGATGTAAAGGATGCATGATCAGTGAAAAACGACTTTGTGGAAAACGCAGTTAGGACCACCCGTGAGTCAGAGTTGCTGCCAGCAATGCATTTCTTGTTGTTTGAAGAGCTGCAGGGCTTGGCACCCCCTTTGCAGTGAGTCGCGCAGCTCGGAGTCGGCGTCTGGATCGCCCAGCGCGCTCACGGTCCATTCAACCTTTACCACAAAGTGCCGCCAGGCAGGCTTCGGGTTCCTAGCGCTCTCCACTGCGTCCACTCTAGCCCTCCACAGAGAGTGGAGCCCAATGACGAGCACGCAGTCTCGAAGTACCTTGTTTCCTGTGGGTGTGCTGAGGCAGCGGAGATCTGACCACGACAGGTCCCATCGCTTAGCGAAAGCTGTCTGCAGCTCGTCCCAGAACACTGCTGGGGTGTTGCACTCCATGAGGATGTGTTCCGCCATTTCCCGCCTCCCGCAAATGAGGCACCCAGCGCCGCAGTGGAGGAAGAATCCCCTCCCTTCCAAACGTGCCTTCGCGGGCAGCACTCCCATGTGAAGGCGGAAGAAGTCTTTTGTACCGGTGGGCACAGGGAGTTTTCTTATTCTCTTGAAGACATCGTCAGATGTTGGGGGTTGTCGGTAGAGAGGGGGCGGCAAGACCTTCTCCATGAGGTCCCAGTACAGTTTCCTGGGCTTTGTTTTGAGTAAATACTCCCAAGAAAAATGCTGCTTAAGCAGGGCTAGAGCTAGAGCGACTTTTCTGTAGAACTTCGCTGCTAGCGTCTCAAAGCAGAGAGATGCTGTCGTGGCGAGCCATGAGGTAAAATGTCTGGCACCCAAGCACTGCGTGGCTGCTACAAGAAACGGATCATGTGGGTCGATGAAGTACAGGAACCGCTGAACTGTCAGTTTCAGCCTACATCAATGTTCTCGTTATTCAAAAGGTCGAGCAGCCGATTCTTTCGTTTTAGGGAGACAAGGCTTACGACGTTAATCGTCGCTATTTTGATCGCGTTGAGGGGAGCCGTGATTGTGGGGTGGGGGCTTTTCAATTATCTTCAGCGGTCGCCACCGCCTGTGTCGCCGGGTTCCTTCACCTTCGAGCCGGTGGTGGTAGGGGAGGCTGTTTGGCTGCCATGCTGCCTCCTCCGTTCCCCTTTGTGCTGTTCGGGAATTCTCGGCAGTGTGTCTTTGGACGTGGGCCTCTTTTCATCCTCGCCATCAGGGGTGGCGGTGGCATGTTTGGCGACCGCCTGACGACGCGTCTCTATTCTTCTCTCCGGAGGGGGCACTCCTTGGCTGGCCACAGGGCGGGAGGGGCACGGATTGCTGGCGGTCGCTGTCTCGTTATTCGTCTCGCTTTCATGTTCCTTTTCTTTCACAGCAGCTGGTTCCTGCTCGGTCAGGGCTGCCTTTTGGAGGGGACGGGGTGGCGGCGGCGGCGTCACTGTTGACTGGCTCATCTGCGGCGTCTCTCTCCTCCGCAACCGCTCGTTCCGTGCTGCTGTTTTGCTTGTGGTGGTAACTTCTCCTGGGGCGGAGGCATTGGCAGGGGCTTCCTTTCTTTCGTTTCCCTCGGCAATGTGAATTACCCCGGACTGGTAAGAAGGCTGGGGGGCCATCGTCTCCTATCCATGGAATTGTCTAGTGGTTGTGTCGTGCGCATTCCTCTGGCCCTGCCTGCGTAGCTTTGATCACATGCGGAACTGTCGTGACCAAAAGTACGGCAGGCCCGACACCAAGGTGTTGTGCACTGCCTCCGCATGTGGCCAAGTTGTTGGCAGCGTAGACTAATGGCGGGGTGGCCAGGAACTTCTATGAGAACCATGTTCCCGTACATCTTCACTTGGTGGGGGAGCGTCAAGGGAGTTCAGGTTCCTTGGGGCAATCTGTACTACTCTCGTGGTGCTCCCCATGCGGCCCATGCCCGGGCGGCGCCACTTTTCAAACGAAATGCTTTTCACTACACCAAAGCGTTCCAAGTGCCACACGAGCAGTTCATTGGGCACGGTTGTCGGCACCCAGTGAAGCTTCACTTCTTTTTCCTGGTTGTTCGGGTAAATCACCAGGCACCGCTTCCCTTTGGCCTCGATTTCGCCCTTCAAGGCTAGACTCTTCATGTCTTCTGCTGTCTGGAAAGGCACCATCCAGGCGAGATTGAATTGGAATGGTCCCAGTCCAGTAATTTTCCTCATGTCGGTAGTCGTGCTGAGTGCTGCTGCTATGTCGTCGATCCTGTAGGGCCGGGCCGACGAATCGCCGTGAAGGAAAACCGAGTTTTCGCTCAGCTTGCCTGTCGGCAGGGTCGGCAGCAGCGTCCGGTAGCCTGTCGCAGCAGCGGGCACGAAGAGCGGCGCGGGGGACCGGTTTGACGCACGCGCACCTTCCTCTCTCGAGGAGCCATCTCCCTCCATGACTGCTCCCTCTGAGAGCTGGGGAGAGACTGCCCGTACAAACGTTGTCCATTTGCGAAATAGCCTGGGTACTAGATGGAGGCCCATCCTTCCGTGTCATACGTTGGTGTTTACTAGCTGGTTTACAAAATTCCTGGCTGGTAAACTGAAATTTCTTAAATAGCGCTTGCACAGCAGGGTTCCCCGAAGCCCCCACAATAGCTTATCGCCGTCAACTCCGCTGCTTCGCGAAAGCGCTCGCAAAAATATGTGTGCCCAGCTGTGACTGCGATTTCCCAGTGCGGGGATAGTGCCTTCCGTACTTTGGTTTTACGTTTCACTGTAACAACCTTTGCCGATATTAATCCCTTATTACCCAAATTACCTTACGTAACTCTTCTTCTGCACGAAACTGACCTTACATTTTCTGCAGGTGAGCTGATCGCACAGGCAAGTGCAGTTTGCAGCTCCGGGGTAGCGTCGTCGCCGGAGAGCACGGCCGAAGCGTCGAAAGCCAAAATACGGATTGCATTAGGCCTAGTGTTGAGCAGAGTTACTTGATATAGAAGTTGTGAAACTCCCCATAGGCCCCATGCATCAAAATGTGGCCCTATGATTGGCCCACTGCTTTGGATCTTGTTTTACAGTGGCGCCATCTTTTGGTGATGAAATAAACTATACAACTTGCGTCACCGCTCGACGACCTGGGCGAAAAAAGGTTAAGTGCTTACGTAAATTTCTTATGCCAAAGGAACCCAGTGTGCTCAACTATGCAAGTGTTTATATGCATACGAAGCAAAAGTAGTAAAAAGAAATGCGACCATGGAGTCAGCCGTCGCTTGCGCCCTGTCGTCTGCTGCGCGTCCTCTGCGGTCTTCTGGCGGTAAAAAAATAAATAAGTCGCTTCGACGGCTTTATGCAAGCTGAAATTGATTATTTAGAGCCGCTTGATATGCTACTAGATTAGTTTTGGCATACAATGAGCTGTAGACCAAACGATAATTGCAAATTTAGTACTTCAGTTCGGACCTATGTTGTGCCGGAGTGCCCGCACAAGCGTCAATCGGTCGAGGCAGATGCGCGGACGCAGAAACAATCGCAACATGAAAACCGGAGTTAAGATAGCAATTAATACCTTACTAAGCACAAAAGATAAAGAATTAGGCACTTTAAAACAAAATGTAACGTTAAATTGGCAGTTTGAATAATTAGTTTGTTTTTTGGATAGTGCATGTGGTGGCCGCCGTGGCGCTGCAGTATGCACGATCCAAAGCAGGGGGGGGTCCAGGTGCGGGCCGTTTTTTGAGGCGGAGTTTCACAACTGCCTACATCGAAGAGCTCTGAGTGTTGAGTTGTATGGGCTTCATGGACCTTACTGAGTTTATTACACTCCAGAAACTATCAAAATAGAGCCGCATTCATTGCGGCACGAATGTTGTCGGGGAGTAGTTTTCGCTTCTCGATTGATTCCCGACGGCGCGTCGGGCGACTGGTCGGGCGACCGGTTTTGTTGGCGTCTTCGGTCGGCGAGCCAGTCACACTACGCAGACTTTACTGGTTTGGAAATGTGCATAACGGCTATTCTGGCTTGGAAATGTGCATAAGGAGGTGAACTTCCCTAATTGCAAAGACAAAAAAAGTCACCTTTTTTCAAAAATTTGGCTTACCCTTCGCCCTTCATTAAAGGACTAGTGACATTAAATTTCCAATTGAGCAACTATACAAATAGCTTCTTGTGTATGTATTCTTTCAGAAGTTGGAACTTAACTGTTTCATAAAACAATTTCAATGTTCGCGCGTATTCCAAAGGCAAAAGAGACACTTTAAGATAAGCATCATCTGATGTACGCCATGGTCACCAAGAGAGAGAGAGGCGAAAGAGACACTTTAAGATAAGCATCATCTGATGTACGCCATGGTCACCAAGAGAGAGATAGAAGCGAAAGAGACACTTTAAGATAAGCGTCATCTGATGTGCGCCATGGTCACCAAGAGAGAGATTGTCACTGTTTCCTTAATTGGGTGCACTGTCAGAATATATGGGGAGTCGACTCAAGGGAGTGAACAACCCCACGGAATCTACAGGGCACAGGTGACGAAGGGGGTGGCCGTCTGATGTGCGGCTTTCGCTGACCAGAGCGGTAAGAATGAGCCAGAGCCTCGAACGAACAACAAAAGAAAGACTTATATTTGGACAGGCAAAACACTATACAAGCACGAGGGCATATAACGTAACCGAGAGGTAACTTAGAAGGAATACAAATGCGAGAAACGAGTTGAAAATTAAGCAAAATTATACAATCAGGAGCGTTAACAAATAGATATTACGAAATAGAGCAGTTAACTAAAAAGAAAACGAACAGTTCGATGCATAGGAGAGACAGAGTCCCACAATATTCACCGACCGGGCCGGATTATGCACCGCTGTCGGAGGCGATTCGGCTACCTGGGAAGCGTGGCTTCGTCGTAGGCCAGGCCACCCGAGACGATCACGGTGATTTGAGGCCCGGGAGTACGTTGGAGTCCTCCAGGGCACGGTTCGCCGATGGTGTGGTGCACAAATTGGCAGGGGCCGTTGTCACATCACGACGTCCAAACGTAGCTGATTATCTTCGGCGCGGATTCTCTTTTTATAACTGCGCCGGCGTGGAGAGAGAGGGCACAACACACAACGCGCCCGCCGCTGTCAAGTGCACAACTTCCCTCTTTCTCCCTTCTGTAATCATCGGCGCGCCTTAGCACTGGCAAATCTACACTCGCCCCCTCAAAAGAACTTGAAGCTTCGGTGAAAGCTGAGCGGCGGAGCTTTTATTTTGGTATTTTCTTGCCGGCGAGCCGGTGGGTGGTCGCGTTACCGCCGCTTCGATCGAGAGAGTTTCAGTGTTTTCTCGGGGCGAATAGAACCAAAGTGAATGAATCGGACGACTATAACAAGAATTAGACGCTGTACAAAAAAATGAAAAATTTATACGGTACTTTTAGGCGTTGCACGCTCTAGTTTGTGACACAGACCCCCAGTTTCAGAATATTATGCAATAATATTCCCAAAACTCACAAAGTTGTGCGTACGCGTCTGTCACACTTAGCCAACAAAGTTGCAGTTCATGCTAACGCAAAATCTAGTACATTACAATATCTTAAATAACATTAATGACACTGTCATATCTCGCGTACAGTCCAAGTGGTTGTCACAGATTCCTCAACAAATACACATCCTAGGGACAACTGATAAGTTCAAGAACAATACAGTTCTGAGTACTAGAAATAAGCTGGTGCCCATAATCAATGTCTTGACAGTACGCATTACAAGTGGGAAGCTTATGACAATACAGGGTGCGCTCCAGTGCGAGTCTCGTAGGCTCAAATACAATGAGTGTATGTCAGTACCCAGAAATACATACAATGCACTGGAACAATAAAAGCAATAATGAACCATTTCTAAAACGGTGTTCGCAAACAATATAAAGAACAAAATAAGATGCAACCGCAAATTTCATTAATGTCACAGCTAGTCATGCCAATAATACACAGCAAATGTACCGTACAATAGTGAAAGCAAAGTTCACGCAAAACACAACTCGTACGTGAGAACACAGCGTATACACTGTACAGCCAGAGTGTCAAAATAAGTATAAGCTTACAGTGCGACAGAGAAACAATTAATACAATGTTCAGGTACAGCACAACTATGCCAAAATACGACTTGGTCATAAATTCTACTTCTACAACACATGCATACTGCAACTGAGTCCGAGAACATGCGTTCGATCCCGGCCATGGCAGCCGCTTTTCTAATGGAGATGGAAAGAAAGGTGCCTGTGTGTTCGAGATTTCGGTGCGTGTTAAAGATCTATAAGTGGCGAAAAATGATCTGGAGCCCTCCACTACAACGCGCCTCACAGCCAGTGTACAGATTTGTTGGTTGATGTGATGGAGGCGAAAAACAAAAACACCTCGTGTGCATGTTGGGTGCATGCTGAGACTCTTGAATCTGCTCTTACACTACTAACACCTAGCCTTGTGGTTAGCTTGTTTGGTAGAGCAACTGCCCTAATAGGCAGTGGTCCCAGGTTCCAATCCAGGACCAGGACGTATTTTTCTTCAGCTGTGAGATATCTGAGAAAGCTCTTTAGCTTTCCTTTGTAGACACATGGCTGCATTTCAGATGCATGTCAAATTTTTCTTCACAGAAGCTCTCTCAACCTTGAGGGTTCCCCCTTTTTTTTGGTCACCTGCTCTGTTTTTGTCCACTATTTTTGTTCAATGTAGCACTGAATGTTGCCAAGCCTGTCCTGAGGAGAAAAGAAAATGCAGTGGCAATACTTTACTACACGATGGGATTCTTGAAGTTGCTCAGGAAAGCACATGTCCGCACAACGGCATTGCCAACATCAGCCATATTCACTGGGTGTCCGCTGTCGAGATTGTGGAACTCCTTTATCCGTCTAATCACACGCTCAATGTGTGCCCGCGCTCTTGCGATTTTTCTTGTTTTGATTACGTTATTTGCCGTCATTCGACCCTGAGATGGCTCGTTGAAAGGGGGCATGTATCCCCTGTATCCCCTCACTTCATCAGGAAGTACATCAAAAATAGTGAAACCCTTATCCATCATTATGGCATTGCCAGGCTCCAAGAGGCTCGGCAGGCCATTTTCAATCACCATTTGCCTGTCGGAAACCGATCCACCCCATACCTTTGACACAAATGACACGTAACCATCCGGTGTTGCACCAACTAAAAACTTAATGGTGTTAGCATGTTTGTACGGGGAATAAGTGAGTTTCTGTGCTTCCATACTAGATGGCGTTTGAATTCTCACTTCCATGCCATCAATGACGATTCGAGTGTCTGGAATTTCTCTAAAATGGTGAGGAAGCTGTTTCTGAACCTGTTTTAGAGAAGGGAATCTTGTCATCTGGCGCAGTGCTTTTTGAAGGTACACTATCCACTTGGAGAACAGCTTGCTGCAATGTGACACTGTTACTCCAAAATTGCGTGTGACTTCCTGCAGTGGCATTCCTGTGCAGAACCACACTGTGCAGAGACAGTGACATTACTCCTGCTAGTTAGTACTGTGTACAGCCCTTCAAGCATGCTGTATGAAGGCAGCCCAGTGTAAAAGTAACACTCACTGAGGCCCGTAAGAACGCTCACGTTCAATTGCCGGTCCTCCATGCTTGCACAATACAACTGCACCGCAGTTGCAGAAAGATCATACCTGCAGCACAGTTAAGTGACTCCTCGTCATCACTAGTACCATACGTGTCAGTGCTGCTGTTTTCAGCCTGCAGGCCTGCAGAGGGACCAGGCTGTGGTTCCGTGTTGGAGCCTGCAGTGTGCGATGTGGTTATTACAGCCATTTATCTGCCTGTCTTGCACTGCAGTAAAGTCCCTGTCAGTGCGCACTAACCCACTGGGGCTATGGTTAAAAAGTACTGCCAACTCTCCGAAGCCAACGTTCCTAGTCTTAATATACCCGGCTAAGGTCTAGTGCCGCTTTGTATGTAGTATTTTGCCTCCTCAGCAAACGCAGCTTAGAAAAGTTGTTGCACAGTAAGGAGCTTTGCGCACATGTCCCCTCTCTAACCATCAAGTCTACGCAAGATTTCTAATTGGTATTTCTCGCTGACATGCATGCCATTGAACGGGGAGGAGTAACACTGCTTAGCAAACGCTTTTCTCCTTTTTGCGACGTGCTGGGGTGCAGAACAACTTGGATAACATGGGGTTCCCTTCCCTGACACACTGTGAGATCTAAACAGACATTTAATAGAACAAAAAAACACTGGTAGTTAACATATTCGCATAAATGTGGTGGATATTTATCACCTCCTGTGTTGTCGTTCAAAGCTGCTGCAGAAACATCAGCAGCTGGACTAGCACCATGATCAGCAGCATTACCTGCATAGGGAAAACAAGTAGTGCCACCAGGCAAGTCAGGTGGTCATAATATTCTGCATTTTAAAACATTATTGACAAGTTCAGTTTATGTGTTATGTTCCTAAATGTAGGATGCATGTTCAAAAATGTTAGCGGGCAGACGGCTATAGTAGGACCGGCAGCACAGGAAGCAGCCGAAGATAAACAGCACTTTGTGATTGACGAGTGGAGGAGGAGGAAGTGGTAGTTGGGGGTGGGGGAAGGGGAGATAGAGGCCGGTAACTGTCTGGCGTTTCGCCGACACCTCAACCGGCCGAACGGAAGCGAGAGGGGGGACAGTAAAAAGAGTAGAGAAGGAGGGATGGAGGAAGAGAGGGAGAATAATAATTCGGCATGCGACTCTTCCCTGTAGCACGCACCCGTCCCTGCAGACAGGGGAAACGCGCGGCACAAGGCAACCCGCGCAGGGAACATCACCACGAACCCAGGGGTGCGCCAGGAAGAGATCAGAACCCCGGTAAGTGGGTCACGAGATTAGGTCACTGTGAAGGTGAGCAGACGGTTTGTGAGGGCCTCGAGTGGCGCGAGCGCAAGACCAGATGGTAGCCGAGGGGGTAACTACGCCTGTGCCGCCGCCGCCGCCGCCGCCGCAACAGTCGCTAGGTCTGAACTGTAACTACTGGAGAAGGGGTTACACGCTGGTTGGCGGTTGTGCTAGGTATGCATTATACATTGGTTAGCGGGTTATGCAGGAGTGGATCACAAGGTTGGGGCTGTCGGGGGGAGAGGTGGGAGGGGAGAAAAAAGTAATAATAATAAAAAAAAATTAAGTAAGGAAAATAAAAAAGCAAAAAAAACAGTACATCAAAAGAAAATTAATAACAAAAGACGTTAAGCAGCTGAGCCGCAAAACAGGACCGGAATAGGAACGAACAGTGCGGTGTTGGATAAAAAAAAAAGATAATGAGAAAAAAAGGAAACGAGGAAAAAAAAGGAGTACACTAGATGCTAAGTAGTAGCTAAATTCTAATAACAAAAATAAGGAAAAAGTTAAGTTGATAAAAGGTAGTGGATAAAGGTTAAACAGCTGAACAAGATATATAAGGGTTGAGCTAAACAAAGTAGATGAGAGTTGAACAGGTAAACATTACAAAGAAAAAAAAAACCAGATGGCAACAAGAATTAGACAAGCGCGGATACATGGGGATAGACAGTGAGATAATGACGCAGGTAAAAGGATAACTGGGAGTACATGAGCCTGCTAGATAGAATCAGGAGGATTATATGGTAAAGGTTATGAGGGAATGAATGGGAGTGCACATTGGTTATACTGGTTACGTTAGTTAGTTATAGGGGTGGGTGGACCCGTGGGCCGAGGTGCAATGAGTTTTGTCGTTTGCACAGGTGACTGGGTGCACAGGTGTTCGGTTTTGGGGGAGTTTTTTGCCATCCAGTTTATGACCGAGGCAGGGTGGGGTTGCTGGCTGAGGCACGCAGTCACACACACACACACACACACCGCTGGTTCATGGGCGTTGCGGGATGGGGACACAGGTTGAGGTTAGGCGGGATGGAGGTGCAGTAGCAGGCTTGGGCTCACAGACACGTATCGGGATGGTGGCACAGGGTGGGGTTGGGACACATGCTTGCAGCCACACACACTCGCGACACGCCACTGAAAGTTTCCTGAATGGGCGCGGAGGGGGGCCGCCGACACGCCAGGAGCAGTGTTAGCTCCATTCGATTCAGACGCGGTGCACGGCAACGTTGCAGAGAATTTTCTGTGGTTCCGGTGCGGTGCACGGGCGCGGATTCATGGTGCCGCGGTGCAGTGCAACATGCTGCAGCACCACCACCGCATCGCAACAATCGAGCGAGGTGCAGGCCTTGTCGTCTGCTAGGACTAGGTGTGGGACGCTGTGCTGCCAGCCTGCCTGTGTGCTCCGTGGTGAACTCGCACGACAAGTCCACGTTGTGTCATTTTAAACTGGCCCTTGACTCACACGTGCGGATTTTCTGTCATGGACGACCTTCCGTTGGACGCCGGCATGGACGACCTTCCGTTCGACGCCGGCATGGACGATTTTCCATTGGATGCCGTCATGGAGCTTCTCGATTCAGATTCGGAAGACGAGGAAGTCGACGAGGTGCTGTATGCCGCTGCAGCGCATTTGATACGCCTCGACCGTAACCGCATTCCTATGTACTACGAAAGAGTTGTTAGCTCCTACTATGACTTTGAACTTAAGAGGTTGTTCCGGCTTTCGCTCGAGACGTTTCATGAACTCGCGAGCAAGTTCGAAGCGTCTGACTATTTCCCTGCTCCTCGAGGTGGCCGCGTACAGATCCCGGCAGAGAAGACCTGCCTTATCGGCCTTGCATACTTGGGCACGCAGTCTTGTATGTACCGCATCGCGGATAATTTTGACGTGTCGGAGTCGTCAGTCGCCCTATGTCTGAATAGATTTCTTGATTATCTCTTCAGCATTAGTGGCGACGTCATTACGTGGCCGTCTGAGCGACAGCGTGAGATCATTAAGGCGAAGTTTCTTGCCAGAAGCAAGGGCAAAGGACCGCAGGACACCATCGGGAGCGTGGATGGAAGCCACATCTAAATTAAGAAACCGACAGAGTCGCCTGCATCCTACTACAACAGAAAGAAGTTTTTTTCTCTCATTCTGCAAGGAATATGTGCTGCTGACTGCCGCTTCACAGATGTGTTTGTGGGGTTTCCCGGCTCGGCCCACGACGCCCGTGTTCTGAAGGAGAGCTCTTTCTTTGGAGACGCTGCACAAAAATGCAACAGTGACTACATCCTTGGGGATTCGGCGTATCCGCTTTTGCCATGGCTGATGCCGCCATACAAGGATAATCAGGCGACATTCCCCAAATACAAGGAGAACTTTAACAAGTGCCACAGCTTGCAGCGTGTGGCCGTGGAAAATGCCTTTGGCATGTTAAAACAAAGGTTTCGGCGACTGTACTTTGTTGACACGGACTCTGTTGAACAGTCATGCCGCATAATCCTGGGTGCCTGCGTGCTCCACAACTTGTGTTCCAACACTAGAGATCAGATGGACGACTTCACAGCCCTTGAGAGTGACGAAGAGTGCGAGGATGGGCACAATGGTGCCATCTCGACCAACGAACTAACCAGGGAAGCCTGTGAGCAGCGAAGAAAGAGCATTGCCCAAACCCAGTGTTGAACTGACATCACGAGTGCACGCTGTGCAAAGTTGCAGCTAGGGACACAGTATAATGCAGAATGGCAACCTCTGTGCTTACTTTGTATACTTCGCATTTGATGTTCCCTCCTGCTTTACTTTTGCGTGCAGCAGGAACTTTTATTGCTTACTGTATGTGCATATTGTATTTATTTTATGTCCCTCCCTTTGCTGTTATTTCTGTGGGAAGCAGGAGCTGCGGCATGCAAACAGAAGCAATACACAAGCACATTTGCTCCACACATCTTGTTTACTGGCATTTTTTCTCGTACGCCACAACAAGGCGCTCCAAGAGGTCCATTCGCCTGTTGTGCCGTGCCTCTCTTTTTTGTTCCATCTCACTGATTTTTTCGATCATCCTGTCTATGGGCGTTTCCCCCTTTTTTTTCTTGGGGGGCGGAGGTGTACCAGGATCTGCAACCTCAGCAGCTGCCACATCACCTCCATCCTCCGGGTCATCAGCCTGCACTGGTTCCCTGCAGTGTGGGGAAAAAAACTAATTGGGCAGAGAGTAGCAGAAGTGCTTTACACTTGCTTTCAAGACAAATGCTAAGGGGCTCATTTCTTGACACTACATGGCACAATTTCAAACTTCAGCGTGTGTTTTTAACAAGATCGCACCTCAAAGGAGTACCTACACCAACAATTTCACCAGCTTTGGTTTCTTCTTTATGCTCGTTAGAACTAACCTGGTTTTGCTGCCGAGCATCCTGTGACAACTGCTCTAGGCTTGCCTAGCACAAACACCCTGTGCAATAGCTGGATTTGATTTAATTTTCCCACTGGAGCTTTTTCATATCCGTCGCTTAGTTGGCGAAGAATGTATTTTGTCTTTGTTATTTCTCTCCTCAAACCCAGAACAAGTGTACAACCTCGGCTCTCCTGAGTATTTATTCCAAAGTTTGACTCAACGTTTGCCTACCTGCTCTTTTCCAACTTTTGCAGTAGTGTTCTTTCCCAAGAACACTACTGCGTGTTGAGTGTTTACGTAACTCATTACTGGTTTGATGTCGTCATGGGCACCAACAGCCTCATCCTTACAGCTTGCATCCCTATTTATTTATTTATTTGTACATACTGCAGCCCCTACTTGGGGCTATGGCAGGAGTGAGCATACAGCAGAATAAGTTCGAACAGCAATTAAACAGAGCGGCGGCACAATATAACAAAAGCACAATCGCAACGAATCAGAAATGGTAAGTATAAATTTTTCGAGCAAAAGGGAACTGGTGTCACCAGACAATCCGTTCCAATGTTCAGCAGTTCAAGGGAAAAAAACTAAATTTGAATGTCCTACAGTTCTGCAGTGGTTTGGTTTGATGTTGAGATGGTGATTGTTTCTAGTAATGGACGGCAAGGCAAATGAAATTATGTAATGTGAAACATGCGATAAGCTGAATGGATAAGACAGTGAAGCAGTTTCATAAAATTATTGAGTCGGCGCGTGCGTAGTGGGGTAAGTCCTAGGGATGAAGGGGCAAGGGACGGCGAGAAGTAACGGTCATAATGATTATGACTGAACACGTTCAACCTTCCAGCTTTCCTAGAACCTATTTAGAACTGTTCTCTAATCTCCTGAGAGCAAACAAACTCTGTTGTACTTACGGCTGTCCAGCTGGGCCTTCATGGCTTTCTTCGGCGATTCGCCGGCCAGGCTCGTATAGGACTATGGGGCGGACTGCGTGCTCCTTATCCAGGACATCTGCCAGTTCGCTGCGAGAAGTTATAACTGATCTTATCAATTGCCCCAAAACATTTTCTACTGTCGAGCAAGATATTAGTAGTCTGCCTGCACAGTACTCGCGTTGCACCCCATAAGGGAGTATGTGGCGAGCAAATATACGTAAATGGGCACGGTTAGCTTTATTTAGTCAAACAATTCAAAATACAAATATGATTTTAATTATTGCGAAATGCACACTGCCACTAGCATCGGCAGGTTCAACTTCGTCAAAATGGTACAGGCACACTAATTGAACGGATCCAGGTTTTGCATCTTTATAATTTCAGAGAAAGGCCACACACTCTTGCAGCGTAAAACACGAGACAGGAGTATATGAAGAGAGGGACTGCAAAAATCGAGAAACACGCACTCTTCAAACTCGCACTTGGCTGCCTCCTCCCCTGTCCGCCGGCACTTTGACACAACTCTCTTGTAGGCTCGTTCAAGCGATTTCCATTTATTTTTTACTTGGAGCTCAGTGAACGTGGCGCCGAACTCCTCGTTCAGCAGGTCGGCGATGTGGCGCCACAAGTCTTTTTTGTACCTGTGCGCAAGACAAACACGTGTTACAGCGGCCACCACCTGCACGCGTAAAACATGCACTAAGAGAAAACGCACTTGTAGTCGCGCGGCTTTGCTTTGGCCTCTTTGTAGAGGCAAATTAGCCGCAGCGTTCTTCTCCGGCTCCACAGTGCTTCGTCGGGAACCGGTGCGTCCCCCGAGGGAGACGCAAAGGCTGCGGCTCTGAAGTCGGCATGAGCTGCGGCAACATTTCCGTTGTCGCCGCTGGCGAAATCGTCTCGCTCTCCAGCCTCGTGGAGAGGCGAAACGTCAGGCAGTTCAGGTTCAGGCGCCTCTGCATACCTGACCCGTATTTCTCGGCCGTCTGAAATAAAATGCCGCCTCCATTAAACGTGTACCACGCTACGCACGGACTGGCACGACATTCCGCAGATCCTTACCTGTTGTTTTGAAAAGCTCGTGGCCGTCGACAACTAAGGTGGCCCCGCGCTCGTCCAAAACGGGGTGAAGCTCCGTCAAAACTCCGCCAATTGTCACCAGCATTTCTGCGAGACACTTCGCCAACCGACCAACCTCACTGCGTGCGCGCACGGAACCGCAGCACCAAATGGCTGCACCACCTCCGTAGCAGGTGCAGCGATTCTCTGCACTGCAGCGACATCGCGGCTGCAACGTGAGCAATCAAGCGACGCGGTGCAGGGAACCACTCGTGCAGCGGTGAATCGAGCGCTTTGGTCGCGCAGCTTTTTTGCGAGTCGCTGCACGAGTGGCCCGTGTTTGCTGGGCTTCTGCAGGCGCTGTAGTGCCGCCCGGCTGTCACAAAGCAGCACGGCTTGTTTGATGTCGGGGCGTCCCGCCAGGGCATCCGCCGCCAGGTGCAGGCCTACCAGCTCGGCTGTTGTTGAGCTAGAGGCGAAGTTCAGTCGGCGCTGCACCGTTAGGTCCAGCTCTGGGACCGCGCAGGCGGCGGCGGCGGATCCTGGGGGGCCAGGCAGCACAGAACCGTCTGTGAAAAGTTTGACCGCGCCTGCAAAGCTCTCGTGCAGCAGGCAGGCGACCTCTTGCTGGAGTGCGCAGGCTGGGGAGGAGCACTTGCTGCGAATGCCGGAGATTGTTGTGTGGATAGGCACACCGACGTCTCGGTGCGGTGGGGGTGGCGGCTCAATGTGGGGCTGGTCTCCGCCGATGAGGTCCTCGTACGTCCGCAGGAGCTGCGACGCCCGCGAGTGCGGTCTCCGGAGGAAGCGTTCGAGGACGGCGGCGCCGTCTGGAGCAAGCTTCAGCCGTGCAATGAAGTTAAGGCTGTAGCGCAGCGCGAGCGTTTGGAGCGGCCATGCCCCCGCTTTGGCCAGCGTCTCGTCCACTTTAGAGTGTCTGGGGAGGCCGAGACAGAGGCGCAGGGATGTACGGTGTAGTAGCTCCAGCTTCTTCCAGGCGGCGGGGGTGAGTTTGGCCTGCGGGAGCGCATACATAACATGGCTGGCGCCAGTGGCCATGTATATGCGCGCTGCAAGCTCCGGGGTGCAGCCTCGCCCACCTGCAATGAGTTTCTTGATGGCGTGTTGCGCTGTGCCGATTCTGGCCTGGACAGTTTTGAGGTGGGGCCTCCAGCAGAGCCTGCTGTCCAGGGTGGCCCCCAGGTACACCACTTCCTTTTTCCACGGCAGGGCTTCTCCGCCAAGCTTGAGGGGCGCGGTCCTCTTGGTGAGCCCCGCCGTGGGGTGGTACATGAGAGCCACAGTTTTGGTGGGCGACACCCGCAGGCCGTGCTCCTGGAGTCGTTCCACAACGTGGTCAAGAGCGCTCTGAATGTCCGCACGGGCGGCCGCTCGTTTGGCCGTGTGCGCGGTGGTCCACAGAGCGATGTCATCCGCGTAGAGCGATGCATATGTCTGGGAGGTGGCAGAGGTGGGGATAGCATTGGGGAGGGCTGCAAGCGCAAGATTAAAGAGGAAGGGGGAGAGTACGCTTCCTTGGGGCACGCCTGCCGTGACGGGGTGGATTGAGCTGAGTGTTTTGCCCACGCGCACCTGGAGGCTGCGGTTTGCCAGGAAAGCGTTAGGTATGCGTGGTAGACCGTGTTTGTGACAAACTCTTGTCAACTAATGCACGGTGCCCGACAAAAATTTTGGGACGGTTGGCTCATTACAAAAGCTACAAGAACAGCGCGTGTCACTTATACAACAAAATGCCGCAGAAGTGCGCAGCTGTGTGCGCTCAGCATGCATCAGTTCGATCACCTTGCCACGTTGCGGATCCGTCCAGCTGTTGTAAGATGCGATCACGAGGTGGACAATCAAAGAAAATTGATTGGACGTGATCGGGATGAGTGAGTGCTCGTTGTGGCCTCCCTGTAACGCGAGGTGTTAGGAAAATAACACCGGAACTATTGCAATCGGCTTCATTATGCACTAAACATTCTTTTGACACGAACCTTTATAGAAGTGGTCGCCGCAGATGCGCGAGGCATTCGTCGGTTCCCATTGCGTTCCGTTGTCGTTGAAGCGGTTTAAGGCTTTAGCCCACCGCTTTCGCCGCAGGGCCTGCAGGTTTTGCGATGGGAATCTAAAGAAGCCTATGTTGGTCTCTGCTTCGGCGATTCACGCACTCGACTGCAACACGGTTGTCGGGCATGTCGAAGCGGCTGCCGCTCAAGACGCCTGCTTAATCGAGCCATATGCCGGCTTCAGTAACGCGGCGTCTTTTCATCTAACAAGCACCAAAATACAAGCTCACTAAATGCTGGAACAGCTCCACCCAAGTACCACGATGAGGTGTTGCCGGCTCTGCCAGCATAAAGAAAAAATGGTGGCGGTTTGTTTCACAGAAACTCTCGCAACCTTGAGGGTTTCCCCTATTTTCGTCACCTGCTCTGGTTTTGTCCCCTATTTTTGTTCAATGTAGCACTGAATATTGCCAAGACTTTCCTGAGGAAAGAAGAAAATGCAGTGGCAATACTTTACTACACGATGGGATTCTTGAAGTTGCTCAGGAAAGCACATGTCCGCACAACGGCATTGCCAACATCAGCCGTGTTCACTGGGTGTCCGCCGTCGAGATTGTGGAACTCCTTTATCCTTCTAATCACACGCTCAATGTGTGCCCGCGCTCTTGCGATTTTTCTTGTTTTGATTACGTTATTTGCCGTCATTTGACTCTGAGATGGCTCGTTGAAAGGGGGCATGTATCCCTTCACCCCACCAGGAAGTACATCAAAAATAGGGAAACCCTTATCCATCATTATGGCATCGCCAGGCTCCAGGAGGCTCGGCAGGCCACTTTCAATCACCATTTGCCTGTCGGAAACTGATCCACCCCATACCTTTGACACAAATGACACGTAACCATCTGGTGTTGCACCGACTACAAACTTAATGGTGTTAGCATGTTTGTACGGGGAATAAGTTTGTTTCTGTGCTTCCATACTTGAAGGCGTTTGAATTCTCACTTCCATGCCTTCAATGACGATTCAAGTGTCTGGAAATTCTCTAAAATGGTGAGGAAAATGTTTCTGAACCGGTTTTAGAGGAGGGAATCTTGTCATTTGGCGCTGTGCTTTTTGAAGGTACACTATCCACTTGGAGAACAGCTTGCTGCAATGTGACACGTACTCCAAGATCGTGTGCGACTTCCTGCAGTGGCATTCGTGTGCGGAGACGCACAAGCACTAAAAAAAACTGCTCCTTGCAACCAAGGATAGGCTCGGGCCCTCTCCTCGAACGTGACATTCCTCCTGCTAGTACTGTGTACGGCCCTTCAAACACGCTGTATGAAGGCAGTCCAGTGTAAAAGTAACACTCACTGAGGCCCATAAGAACGCTCACGTTCAATTGCCGGTCCTCCATGCTTGCACAATGCAACTGCCATTGTGCGAGCCGTTCCTGAGCTTTCTTCATGGATGCTTGGGTTTCTTCCAGCTCCCTTTTCAGCGAAGCCTCTCTCCCTGTTGATAGCTGGAGGGCAGCCTGCGTTGCTTTCAGCTCCTTCCTCAAACCGTCAACCTCACAGGAAGATGGCATGGCCAGGAGGGCCAATGTAGCTTCTGCGAAAGAGAGAGAGAGATAGAGAATTGGTGAGCTTGGCTACTGGGTATTTTTTGGGCTCCAAAGGATGATGACTGCGTTGTGTAACTCTCTGTGACCGACCGCACCTATTCAAAATCGTTCAATTTGATCGATACTTTGGAAGCCCCTTTTCATAGGGTTCCAGGCATTGCTGGAACAAGTAAAGCTATTTGGAGTTAGATCAGAAAATGCCCTTTCAAAATCAGTTTTGTTTCCATTTTTGCAACAGAAACATTTTTTGACACGCGTTTGCATCACCTGGGTTGTTGCTTCTTAGTTGAACTGTCTATTCGGACAGTTTTCGTACTGTTTCATTTTAAAAATGTCACGTGGCGTTGCAATAGAGAAGGCTCTTAGTGATCTTTTTTTTTCATGCAACAGCTACTCGGCCAAAGTTTACAGGGCACAATTCTGGCGCATTAGACCTCATTCCTGCAAGCAGGGCTACAATAGCAAGACAGATGGTGATAATAAAGTGCAACTTTGTTCTGAGAGATAACTGACCGTGAACGTCAACAAGTATCAACCACAGAGTTCCATTCTCAACTTCATGCATGTTTTCCGCATCGTGTGCTACTGTGCTGACCGGAAATGCAAAGTCAGTCATTGAAAAGAAGTTTTTACATTACGTGGGGGCAAATGGGTGCCTCATATTGTGAAACCGCCAGATTTCTTCCAGGAAATTACCCGAAACTACATTTTGAAGTGTACGTTGAGCTTCACCGCATGGCACGAGCACCACACATGCTGACATATTTTGTTGTATCTGACGAAATGTTCCGTGCAAGTTGACATTTTTTCTAGGGCATGTTTTTGAAATGTTTCCCTACAAAATGTATCTTCTAATTTTTTTTTTACTACGGGTGGTTTGTTATACACCACTCCTTTGTCATTTTCTTCGACAACTTGACGAAAATTTTGATTTTGGTATTTTTTTGCTACTATGATGTACAAAAACATTTTAAGAACTGGTGTTATTGAAAGGGCCGTTAAATAATCTGCATTTTGTGTTCCTTTAATTAGTGCCTAATCGATATTTTTAGCACAACAAAATGTTTTCTTTGACCCCTAAAAAATCAGTCGATTTTCCCGCGGTCACGAAAGAGTTAAGCGCACAAGGGCTACTAAACCAAACCACCCTCCAAAGCAGCCTTTTTCTGCTATGGACAGCGGTTTTTCCGCTAACGAGCCATTTAGGCCTCCACTTTAAACGTGACATTGCATTATAGTATTTTGGCTGCCCCAGCTGGGTGCAGTTAAGCTGCAGCTATAGAGGCAAGTAGAGCAAAATTCCAAAAGTAAATAAAACTTTACAATGTTATACGAACTACCGACACAGTGAGTATTGTAATTTATGCCGAACAAAGCAAGGGTCAGCTCTGTGCAAAGGTGGCAGCGGTGCGTGTGCTCCCCACACAGTGAACCCCACCTATAAGTGGGGAAATAACCACACCTGATCATACGAGACACCTGGAGCAGAGACTAAAGGCTGACACGAAAAGCCATCGCATGGGGCCAAGCAAAATGGCAAGAGCACGAAGCAGATTTGCAACAAAGTTTAACAAGTAGTGGTACACTGTACCCATCTCAGAAGTCAAGCGTCCTGTTGAGTTCGCACCTGGAGAGGGAAAGGCACAAGAAACTGATTACTGTTGTTCCAACCAAGTTCATTTTTCATTTAAGTATTGTTCTTTCTTCTGTTCTTCTCTTCCTTGGGCTCTTCATCGCCTGTGCACAGAGCACTTCCTGCATTGAGAGAAGCTGAAGGATTATTATGCATCACTTTGACATGCCTGGCATACTTCTTTAGGCAGCACAGTTGCGGAAAGATCATACCTGCAGCACAGTTAAGTGACTCCTCGTCATCACTAGTACCACACGTGTCAGTGCTGCTGTTTTCAGCCTGCAGGCCTGCAGAGGGACCTGGCTGTGGTTCCGTGTTGGAGCCTGCAGAGTGCAATGGGGTTATTACAGCCATTTATCTGCCTGTCTTGGACTTCAGTGAAGTCCCTGTCAGTGCGCACTAACCCATTGGCGCTATGGTTAAAAAGTACTGCCAACTCTCCAAAGCCAACGTTCCTAATCTTAATATACCCGGCTAAGGTGTAGTGCCGCTTTGTATGTAGTATTTTGCCTCCTTAGCAAACACAGCTTAGAAAAGTTGTTGCACAATAAGCAGCTTTGCGCACATGTCCCCTCTCTAACTATCAAGCCTACGCAAGATTTCTCATTGGTATTTCTCACTGACATGCATGCCATTGAACGGGGAGGAGTAACACTGCTTAGCAAACGCGTTTCTCCTTTTTTGCGACGTGCTGGGTTTGAATAACGACTTGGATAACTTGGGGTTCCCTCCCCTGACACACTGCATTTAAACATACATTTAATGAAACAAAAAAACACATAAATGTGATGGATATTTATCACCTCTTGTGTTGTCGGGCAAAGCTGCTGCAGAAACATCAGCAGCTGGACTAGCAGCAGGATCAGCTGCGGTACCTGCATAGGGAAAACAAGTAGTGCCACCAGGCATGTCAGGTGGTCAGAATATTCTGCATTTTAAAACATTATTGACAAGTTCAGTTTACATGTGATGTTCCTAAATGTAGGATTTATGTTCAACAATGTTAGCGGGCAGATGGCTATGGTAGGATGGGCACCTCAGGAAGCCGTCGAAAAAAACAGCACTTTGTGATCGACGAGTGGTAGACCGTGTTTGTGACAGACTCTTGTCAACTAATGCACGGTGCCTGACAAAAATGTTGGGACGGTTGGCTCATAAAAAAAGCTACAAAAACAGCACGTGTCACTTATACAACAAAACGCTGCAGAAGGGCGCAGCTGTGTGTGCTCAGCATGCATCAGTTCCATTATCTTGGCATGTTGCGGATCTGCCCAGCTGTTGTACGATGCGATCACGAGGCGGACGATCAAAGAAAATTGATTGGACGTGATCGGGATGAGCGAGTGCTCATTGTCGCCTCCCTGTAATGCAAAGTATTAGGAAAATAACACCGGAACTATTGCAATCGGCTTCGTTATGCACTAAACATTCTTTTGACATAAACCTTTATAGAAGTGGTCGCCGCAGATGCGCGAGGCATTCGTCGGTTCCCATTGCGTTCCGTTGTCGTTAAAGCGGTTTAAGGCTTTAGCCCACCGCTTTCGCCGCAGGGCCTACAGGTTTTGCGATGGGAATCTAAAGAAGCCTATGTTGGTCTCTCCTTCGGTGATTCACGCACTCGACTGCAACACAGTTGTCGGGCATGTCGAAGCGGCTGCCGCTGAAGACGCCTGCTTACTCGAGCCATATGCCGGCTTCAGTAACGCGGCGTCTTTTCGTCTAACAAGCACCAAAATACAAGCTCACTAAATGCTGGAACAGCTCCACCCAAGTACCACGATGAGGTGTTGCCGGCTCTGCCAGCATAAAGAAAAAATGGTGGCGGTTTGTTTCACAGAAACTCTCGCAACCTTGAGGGTTTCCCCTATTTTCGTCACCTGCTCTGGTTTTGTCCCCTATTTTTGTTCAATGTAGCACTGAATATTGCCAAGACTTTCCTGAGGAAAGAAGAAAATGCAGTGGCAATACTTTACTACACGATGGGATTCTTGAAGTTGCTCAGGAAAGCACATGTCTGCACAACGGCATTGCCAACATCAGCCATGTGCACTGGGTGTCCGCTGTCGAGATTGTGGAACTCCTTTATCCGTCTAATCACACGCTCAATGTGTTCCCGCGCTCTTGCCATTTTTCTTGTTTTGATTACATTATTTGCCGTCATTTGACCCTGAGATGGCTTGTTGAAAGGGGGCATGCATCCCTTCACCCCATCAGGAAGTACATCAAAAATAGCGAAACCCTTATCCATCATTATGGCATCGCCAGGCTCCAAGAGGCTCAGCAGGCCACTTTCAATCACCATTTGCCTGCCGGAAACTGATCCACCCTATACCTTTGACACAAATGACACGTAACCATCCGGTGTTGCACCGACTACAAACTTAATGGTGTTAGCATGTTTGTACGGGGACTAAGTGAGTTTCTGTGCTTCCATACTAGATGGCGTTTGAATTTTCACTTCTGTGCCATCAATGACGATTCGAGTGTCTGGAAATTCTCTAAAATGGTGAGGAAGCTGTTTCTGAACCTGTTTTAGAGAAGGGAATCTTGTCATCTGGCGCAGTGCTTTTTGAACGTACACTATCCACTTGGAGAACAGCTTACTGCAATGTGACACTGCTACTCTAAAATTGCGTGCGACTTTCTGCAGTGGCACTTCTGTGCGGAGACGCACAAGCACTAAAAGAAACTGCTCCTTGCAACCAAGGATCAGCTCGAGCCCTTTCCTCGAACATGACATTCTTCCTGCTAGTACTGTGTACAGCCCTTCAAACACGCTGTATGAAGGCAGCCCAGTGTAAAAGTAACACTCATGGAGGCCCGTAAGAACGCTCACGTTCAATTGCCGGTCCTCCATGCTTGCACAATACAACTGCCATTGTGCGAGCCGTTCCTGAGCTTTCCTCATGGACGCTTGGGTTTCTTCCATCTCCCTTTTCAGCAAAGCCTCTCTCCCTGTTGATAGCTCGAGGGCAGCCTGCGTTGCTTTCAGCTCCTTCCTCAAACCGTCAACCTCACAGGAAGGGCATTTCCAGGAGGGCCAATGTAGCTTCTGCGAAAGAGAGAGAGAGATAGAGAATTGGTGAGCTTGGCTACTGGGTATTTTTTGGGCTCCAAAGGATGATGACTGCGTTGTGTAACTCTCTGTGACCGACGGTACCTATTCAAAATCGTTCAATTTGATCGATACTTTGGAAGCCCCTTTTCATAGGGTTCCAGGCATTGCTGGAACAAGTAAAGCTTTTTGGAGTTAGATCAGAAAATGCCCTTTCAAAATCAGTTTTGTTTCCATTTTTGCAACAGAAACATTTTTTGACACGCGTTTGCATCACCTGGGTTGTTTTAAGTTGTGTTGCCAGTTTCATTTCCATACGAGGGTCTCGCCAGTTGGCTAGTGTTGCTTCTTAGTTGAACTGTCTGTTCGGACGGAGTCTCTTAATAAGTTTTCGTACTGTTTCATTTTAAAAATGTTATGTGGCGCTGCAGTGGAGAAGGCTCTTGGTGATCTTTTTTTTTTCGCGCAACAGCTACTCGGCCAAAGTTTACAGGGCACAATTCTAGCGCATTACACCTCATTCCTGCAAGCAGGGCTACAATAGTGAGACAGATGGTGATAATAAAGCGCAACTTTGTTTTGAGAGATCACTGAACGTGAACGTCAACATGCATCAACCACGGAGTTCCGTTTTCAACTTCATGCATGTTTTCCGCATCACGGGCTACTGTTCCGGCCGGAAATGCAAAGTCAGTCATTAAAAAGTTGTTTTTACATTACGTGGGGGCCAATAAGTGCCTTATATTGTCAAACAGCCAGATTTCTTCCAGGAAATTACCCGAAATTAGACATTTTAAAGTGTACGGTGAGCTTCACCGCATGGCACGGGCACCACACGTGCTGACATATTTTGTTGTATCTGTAGAAATCTTCCATGCAAGTTGACATTTTTTCTAGGGCGTGTTTTTGAAATGCTTCCCTACAAAATGTACCTTCTAATTTTTTTCTACTACGGGTGGTTTGTTATCACCACTCCTTTGTCATTTTCTTCAACAACTTGACAAATATTTTGATTTTGGTATTTTTTTTGCCACTGTGATGTACAAAAACATTTTAAGAACTGGTGGTATTTAAAACGCCGTTACATAATCTGCATTTTGTGTTTCTGTAATTAGTGCCTAACTGATTTTTTTAGCTCAAGAAAATGTTTTCTTGGACCCCTAAAAAATCGGTCGATTTTCCCGCGGTCACGAAAAGAGTTAAGGCCACCAGGGCTACTAAACCAAACCACCCTCAAAGCAGCCTTTTTCTGTTATGGACAGCGGTTTTTCCGCTAACGAGCCATTTAGGCCTCCACTTTAAACGTGACATTGCATTCTAGTATTTTGGGTGCCCCATCTGGGTGCAGTTAATTGCTGCAGCTTTAGAGGCAAATAGAGCGAAATTCCGAAAGTAAATAAAACTGTACAATGTACGAACTACCCACACGAGTGAGTATTGTAATTTATGCCGAACAAAGTAAGGGTCAGCTCTGTGCAAAGGTGGCAGCGGTGCGTGTGCTCCCCACACAGTGAACCCCACCTATAAGTGGGGAAATAACCACACCTGATCATACGAGACACCTGGAGCAAAGACTGAAGGCTGACACAAAAAGCCATGGCATGGGGCCAAGCAAAATGGCAAGAGCACGAAGCAGATTTGCAACAAAGTTTAACAAGTAATGGTACACTGTAGCTATCTTGAAAGTCGAGCGTCCTGTGCAGTTCGCACCTGGAGAGGGAAAGGCAAAAAAAAAATGATTACTTTTGTTTCAACCAATTTCGTTTTTTTAAGTATTGTTCTTACTTCTGTTCATCTCTTCCTTGGGCTCTTCATCGCCTGTACAGAGCACCTCCTGCATTGACAGAAGCTAAAGGATTACTGTGCATCACTTTGACATCCCTAGCATACTGCTTTGGGCAGCACAGTTGCGGAAAGATCATACCTGCAGCACAGTCAAGTGACTCCTCGTCATCACTAGTACCACACGTGTCAGTGCTGCTGTTTTCAGCCTGCAGGCCTGCAGAGGGACCAGGTTGTGGTTCCGTGTTGGAGCCTGCAGTGTGCGATGTGGTTATTACAGCCATTTACCTGCCTGTCTTGCACTGCAGTAAAGTCCCTGTCAGTGCGCACTAACCCATTGGCGCTATGGTTAAAAAGTACTGCCAACTCTCCAAAGCCAACGTTCCTAGTCTTAATATACCCGGCTAAGGTCTAGTGCCGCTTTGTATGTAGTATTTTGCCTCCTTAGCAAACACAGCTTAGAAAAGTTGTTGCACAGTAAGGAGCTTTGCGCACATGTCCCCTCTCTAACTATCAAGCCTACACAAGATTTCTTATTGGTATTTCTCACTGACATGCATGCCATTGAACGAGGAGGAGTAACACTGCTTAGTGAACGCGTTTCTCCGTTTTGCGACGTGCTGGGGTGAATAATGACTTGGATAACATGGGGTTCCCTCCCCTGACACACTGTTTCTAAACAGACATTTAATAAAGCGAAAAACGCCGGTAGTTAAGGTATTCGCATAAATGTGATGGATATTTATCACCTCCTGTGTCGTCGTGCAAAGCTGCGGCAGAAACATCAGCAGCTGGACTAGCAGCTGGATCAGCAGCAGTACCTGCATAGGGAAAACAAGTAGTGCCACCAGGCATGTCAGGTTGTCATAATATTCTGCATTTTAAAACATTATTGACAAGTTCAGTTTACGTGTTATGTTCCTAAATGTAGGATGCATGTTCAACAATGTTAGCGGGCAGACGGCCATAGTAGGACCGGCAGCGCAGGAAGCAGCCGAAGAAAAAGAGCGCTTTGTGATCGACGCGTGGGAGACCGTGTTTGTGACAAAGTATTGTCAACTAATGCACGGTGCCTGACAAAAATGTTGCGACGGTTGGCTCATAAAAAAAAAAGCTACAAAAACAGCGCGTGTCACTTATACAACAAAACGCCGCAGAAGTGCGCAGCTGTGTGCGCTCAGCATGCATCAGTTCGATTACCTTGGCACGTTGCGGATCTGCCCAGCTGTTGTAAGATGCGATCACGAGGTGGACGATCAAAGAAAATCGACGGGACGTGATCGGGATGAGTGAGTGCTCGTTGTGGCCTCCCTGTAACGCAAGGTGTTATGAAAATAACACCGGAACTGTTGCAGTCGGCGACGTTATGCACTACACATTCTTTTGACACGAACCTGTATAGAAGTGGTCGCCGCAGATGCACGAGGCATTCGTTGGTTCCCATTGCGTTCCGTCATCGTTGAAGCGGTTTAAGGCTTTAGTCCACTGGTTTTGCCGCAGGGCCTGCAGGTTTTGCGATGGGAATCTAAAGAAGCCTATGTTGGTCTCTTTGCTTCGGGGATTCACGCACTCGACTGCAACACGGTTGTCGGGCATGTCGAAGCGGCTGCCGCTGAAGACGCCTGCTTAATCGAGCGATATGCCGGCTTCAGTAACACGGCATCTTTTCGTCTAACAAGCACCGCAATACAAGCTCACTAAATGCTGGAACAGCTCCACCCAAGTACCACGATGAGGTGTTGCCGGCTCTGCCAGCATAATGAAAAAATGGTGGAGGTTTGTTTCACAGAAGCTCTCGCAACCTTGAGGGTTTCCCCTATTTTCGTCACCTGCTCTGGTTTTGTCCCGTATTTTTGTTCAATGTAGCACTGAATATTGCCAAGACTTTCCTGAGGAAAGAAGAAAATGCAGTGGCAATACTTTACTACACGATGGGATTCTTGAAGTTGCTCAGAAAAGCACATGTCTGCACAACGGCATTGCCAACATCAGCCATGTTCACTGGGTGTCCGCTGTCGAGATTGTGGAACTCCTTTATCCGGCTAATCACACGCTGAATGTGTTCCCGCGCTCTTGCCATTTTTCTTGTATTGATTACGTTATTTGCCGTCATTTGACTCTGAGATGGCTTGTTGAAAGGGGGCATGTATCCCTTCACCCCATCAGGAAGTACATCAAAAATAGTGAAACCCTTATCCATCATTATGGCATCGCCAGGCTCCAAGAGGCTCAGCAGGCCACTTTCAATCAACATTTGCCTGTCGGAAACTGACCCACCCCATACCTTTGATACAAATGGCACGTAACCATCCGGTGTTGCACCGACTACAAACGTAATGGTGTTAGCATGTTTGTACGGGGAATAAGTGAGTTTCTGTGCTTCCATACTAGATGGCGTTTGAATTTTCACTTCCGTGCCATCAATGACGATTCGAGTGTCTGGAAATTCTCTAAAATGGTGAGGAAAATGTTTCTGAACCTGTTTTAGACAAGGAAATCTTGTCATGTGGCGCAGTGCTTTTTGAAGGTACACTATCCACTTGGAGAACAGCTTGCTGCAATGTGACACTGTTACTCCAAAATCGCATGCGACTTGCTGCAGTGGCATTCCTGTGTGGAGACGCCCAAGCCCTAAAAGAAACTGCTCCTTGCAACCAAGGATCGGCTCGGGCCCTTTCCTCGAACATGACATTCTTCCTGCCTAGTACTCTGTAAAGCCCTTCAAACACGCTGTATGAAGGCAGCCCAGTGTAAAAGTAACACTCACTGACGCCCGTAAGAATGCTAACGTTCAATTGCCGGTCCTCCATGCTTGCACAATACAACTGCCATTGTGCGAGCCGTTCCTGAGCTTTCCTCATGGACGCTTGGGTTTCTTCCAGCTCCCTTTTCAGCAAAGCCTCTCTCCCTGTTGATAGCTCGAGGGCAGCGTGCGTTGCTTTCAGCTCCTTTCTCAAACCGTCAACCTCACAGGAAGATGGCATGTCCAGGAGGGCCAATCTAGCTTCTGCGAAAGAGAGAGAGAGAGAATTAGTGAGCTTGGCTACTGGGTATTTATTTGGCCTCCAAAGGATGATGACTGCATTGTGTAACTCTTTGTGACCGACCACGCCTATTCAAAATCGTCCAATTTCATCGATTCTTTGGGACCTCTTTTCATAGGGTTTTAGGCGTTGCTGGAACAAGTAAAGCTATTTGGAGTTAGATCAGAAAATGCACTTTCAAAATCAATTTTGTTTCTGTTTTGGCAACAGAAACATTTTTTGACACGCGTTTGCATCACCTGGGTTGTTTTAAGTTGTGTTGCCAGTTTCATTTCCATACGAGGGTCTCGCCAGTGGGCTAGTGTTGCTTCTTAGTTGAACTGTCTATTTGGACGGAGTCTCTTAATAAGTTTTCGTACTGTTTCATTTTAAAAATGTTATGTGGCGCTGCAATAGAGAAGGCTCTTTGTGATCTTTTTTTTTCGTGCAACAGCTATTGGGCCAAACATTACAGGGCACAATTCTAGCACATTACACCTCTTTCCTTCAAGCAGGGCTACAATAGCAAGACAGATGGTGATAATAAAGTACAACTTTGTTTTGAGAGATAACTGACCGTGAACGTCAACAAGCATCAACCACAGAGTTTCGTTTTCAACTTCATGCATGTTTTTCGCATCGCGTGCTACTGTGCTGGCCGGAAATGCAAAGTCAGTCATTGAGGAGGACGAGGAAGAAACGTTTATTTTACATATTTAGAGCAGATGGGCGGCCACCTTAGTCCAGGTAGCCGCGTGCTGTCGCTGCTCGGGTGGCCCGCTGGATCAGGCTTTGCTGGTCCTGCAGGTCCGAGCTGGTCAGCGCGCATTCCCACTGCTCGAGAGTAGGTGTGGGGAGTGGGGAGGGGTGGTGTGGGCAGAAGAATACGAGGTGGGGGGTTGTGTCTGGGGTGTGGCAGTCATGGCAGTTATAGGTGAAACGGCTGGGGGAGATATGGGAGAGGATGGTGCCGTTGTAGAATGTATTTGTTTGGAGACGTCGCCAGATGCGGGATTCTTCGTTGGTGAGTGCAGGGTGTGGGGTAGGGTACACTCGGAGGGTGTGGCGATAGTGCGCTAAGATATCGGAGTAGGTGGCTGGTAGTGGGTGTAGCGTGTCAGTCAGGGTGTCCAAGTCGCCCGGCCTCGTCGGGAGTGCCCGGAAGTGGAGTTCGCGGGCCGCAGCGTTGGCTGCTTCGTTCCCGGGGAGGGAGGCATGACCTGGGGTCCCAACAATGGTTACGTTAGGAGGTAATACTATGGCTTGTCGAAGCTTGAGGGCAGGTAGAGGAATTCTTCCCAGGAGGTATCCTCGACAGGCTTGCTGCGAGTCCGTGATAATTGTGAGGTAGTCGCACGTTGCTGTATGCATTGCTAGGGCTATTTCGGTAGCTTCCGCTGCAGATGGAGAGAGGTGGCGGTATGTGGCCGCAGTGTATAAGGTGCCGTTGGTGTCGGTGACCGCTAGGGTTGAGTGGGAAGGTGAGTGAGCGATGTCGGTGTAGCGGGTGTCGTTGTCCGATGAGTACTTCTTATGTAGTCAGTCATTGAAACGATGTTTTTACATTACGTGGGGGCAAATGGGTGCCTCATATTGTCAAACCGCCAGATTTCTTCGAGAAAATTACCCGAAACTACTAGACATTTTGAAGTGTACGCTGAGCTTCACCGCATGGCACGAGCACCACACGTTCTGACATATTTTGTTGTATCTGACGAAATGTTCCGTGCAAGTTGACATTTTTTCTAGGGCGTGTTTTTCAAATGTTTCCCTACAAAATGTATCTTCTAATTTTTTTCTACTACGGGTGGTTTGTTATACACCACTCCTTTGTCATTTTTTTCGACAACTTGACAAAAATTTTTATTTTGGTATTTTTTTGCAACTACGATGTACAAAACACATTTTAAGAACTGGTGTTATTGAAAATGCCGTTACCTAATCTGCATTTTGTGTTCCTGTAATTTGTGCCTGAGCAATTTTTTTAGCACAAGAAAATGTTTTCTTGGACACCTAAAAAATCTGTCGATTTTCCCGCCGCCACGAAAGAGTTAAGGGCACTAAGGCTACTAAACCACACCAGCCTCCAAAGCAGCCTTTTTCTGTTATGGACAGCGGTTTTTCCGCTAACGAGCCATTTAGGCCTCCACTATAAACGTGACATTGCATTCTAGTATTTTGGCTGCCCCAGCTGGGTGCAGTTAATTGCTGCAGCTTTAGAGGCAAATAGAGCAAAATTCCGAAAGTAAATAAAACTGTACAATATACGAACTACCTACACGAGTGAGTATTGTAATTTATGCCGAACAAAGCAAGGGTCAGCTCTATGCAAAGGTGGCAGCGGTGCATGTGCTCCCCACACAGTGAACCCAACTATAAGTGGGGAAACTAACCACACCTGATCATACGAGACACCTGGAGCAAAGACGGAAAGCTGACACGAAAAGCCATGGCATGGGGCCAAGCAAAATGGCAAGAGCACGAAGCAGATTTGCAACAAAGTTTAACAAGTAATGGTACACTGTAGCTATCTTGAAAGTCGAGCGTCCTGTGCAGTTCGCACCTGGAGAGGGAAAGGCAAAAAAAAAATGATTACTTTTGTTTCAACCAATTTCGTTTTTTTAAGTATTGTTCTTACTTCTGTTCATCTCTTCCTTGGGCTCTTCATCGCCTGTACAGAGCACCTCCTGCATTGACAGAAGCTAAAGGATTACTGTGCATCACTTTGACATCCCTAGCATACTGCTTTGGGCAGCACAGTTGCGGAAAGATCATACCTGCAGCACAGCTAAGTGACTCCTCGTCATCACTAGTACCACACGTGTCAGTGCTGCTGTTTTCAGCCTGCAGGCCTGCAGAGGGACCAGGTTGTGGTTCCGTGTTGGAGCCTGCAGAGTGCATTGTGGTCATTACAGCCATTTATCTGCCTGTCTTGGACTGCAGTAAAGTCCCTGTCAGTGCGCACTAACCCACTGGGGCTATGGTTAAAAAGTACTGCCAACTCTCCGAAGTCAACGTTCCTAATGTTAATATACCCGGCTAAGGTCTAGTGCCGCTTTGTATGTAGTATTTTGCCTCCTCAGCAAACGCAGCTTTGGAAAGTTGTTGCACAGTAAGGAGCTTTGCGCACATGTCCCCTCTCTAACTATCAAGCCTACACAAGATTTCTCATTGGTATTTTTCACTGACATGCATGCCATTGAACGAGGAGGAGTAACACTGCGTAGCGAACGCATTTCTCCGTTTTGCGACGTGCTGGGGTGAATAATGACTTGGATAACATGGGGTTCCCTCCCATGACACACTGTGAGATCTAAACAGACATTTAATAAAACAAAACAAACACCGGTAGTTAACATATTCACATAAATGTGATGGATATTTATCACCTCCTGTGTTGTCGTGCAAAGCTGCTGCAGAAACATCAGCAGCTGGACTAGCAGCTGGATCAGCAGCAGTAACAAAACAAGTAGTGCCGCCAGGCATGTCAGGTGGTCATAATATTCTGCATTTTAAAACATTATTGACAAGTTCAGTTTACATGTTATGTTCCTAAATGTAGGATTCATGTTCAACAATGTTAAAGAGCAGACGGCTACAGTAGGACCGGCAGCACAGGAAGCCGCCGAAGAAAAACGGCACTTTGGGATTGACGAGTGGTAGACCGTGTTTGTGACAAACTTTGTCAACTGATGCACGGTGCCTGACAAATTTTGGGATGGTTGGCTCATTAAAAAAAGCTACAAGAACAGCGCGTGTCACTTATACAACAAAACGCCGCAGAAGTGCGCAGCTGTGTGCGCTCAGCATGCATCAGTTCGATTACCTTGGCACGTTGCGGATCCGCCCAGCTGTTGTAAGATGTGATCACGAGGCGGATGATCAAAGAAAATTGACGCGACGTGATCGGGATGAGCCAGTGCTCGTTGTGGCCTCTCTGTAACGCAAGGTGTGATGAAAATAACACCGGAACTGTTGCAGTCGGCGTCATTATGCACTACACATTCTTTTGACACGAACCTTTATAGAAGTGGTCGCCGCAGATGCGCAAGGCATTCGTCGGTTCCCATTGCGTTCCGTTGTCGTTGAAGCGGTTTAAGGCTTTAGTCCACCGCTTCCGCCGCAGGGCCTGCAGGTTTTGCGATGGGAATCTAAAGAAGCCTATGTTGGTCTCTGCTTCGGCGATTCACGCACTCGACTGTAACACGGTTGTCGGGCATGTCGAAGCGGCTGCCGCTGAAGACGCCTGCTTAATCGAGCGATATGCCGGCTTCAGTAACGTGGCGTCTTTTCGTCTAAGAAGCACCGCAATACAAGCTCACTAAATGCTGGAACAGTTCCACCCAAGTAGCACGATGAGGTGTTGCCGGCTCTGCCAGCATAAAGAAAAAATGGCGGTGGTTTGTTTCACAGAAGCTATCTCAACCTTGAGGGTTTCCCTTTTTTTTTGGTCACCCGCTCTGTTTTTGTCCCGTATTTTTGTTCAATGTAGCACTGAATATTGCCAAGCCTGTCCCGAGGAAAAAAGAAAAGGCAGTGGCAATACTTTACTACACGATGGGATTCTTGAAGTTGCTCAGAAAAGCACATGTCTGCACAACGGCATTGCCAACATCAGCCATGTGCACTGGGTGTCCGCTGTCGAGATTGTGGAACTCCTTTATCCTTCTAATCACACGCTCAATGTGTGCCCGCGCTCTTGCGATTTTTCTTGTTTTGATTACGTTATTTGCCGTCATTTGACCTTGAGATGGCTCGTTGAAAGGGGGCATGTATCCCTTCACCCCATCAGGAAGGACATCAAAAATAGTGAAACCCTTGTCCATCATTATGGTATCGCCAGGCTCCAAGAGGCTCAGCAGGCCACTTTCAGTCACCATTTGCCTGTCGGAAACTGACCCACCCCATACCTTTGACACAAATGACACGTAACCATCTGGTGTTGCACGGACTAAAAACTTAATGGTGTTAGCATGTTTGTACGGGGAATAAGTGAGTTTCCCTGCTTCCATACTAGATGGCGTTTGAATTTTCACTTCCGTGCCATCAATGACGATTCGAGTGTCTGGAAATTCGCTAAAATGGTGAGAAAGCTGTTTCTGAACCTGTTTTAGAGGAGGGAATTTCGTCATCTGGTGCAGTGCTTTTTGAAGGTACACTATCCACTTGGAGAACAGCAGAAGGGAATCTTGTCATCTGGCGCAGTGCTTTTTGAAGGTACACTATCCACTTGGAGAACAGCTTGCTGCAATGTGACACTGTTACTCCAAAATCACGTGCGACTTCCTGCAGTGGCATTCCTGTGCGGAGACGCACACGCACTAAAAGAAACTGCTCCTTGCAACCAAGGATCGGCTCGGGCCCTTTCCTCGAACGTGACATTCCTCCTGCCTAGTACTGTGTACAGCCCTTCAAACACGCTGTATGAAGGCAGTCCAGTGTAAAAGTAACACTCACTGAGGCCCATAAGAACGCTCACGTTCAATTGCTGGTCCTCCATGCTTGCACAATACAATTGCCATTGTGCGAGCCGTTCCTGAGCTTTCCTCATGGACACTTGGGTTTCTTCCAGCTCCCTTTTCAGCGAAGCCTCTCTCCCTGTTGATAGCTCGAGGGCAGCCTGCGTTGCTTTCAGCTCCTTCCTCAAACCATCATCCTCACAGGAAGATGACATGTCCAGGAGGGCCAATGTAGCTTCTGCGAAAGAGATAGATAGAGAGAGAATTAGTGAGCTTGGCTACTGGGTATTTTTTTAGCCTCCAAAGGATGATGACTGCGTTGTGTAACTCTTTGTGACCGACCGGTCACAAAGATTGGTCGATTTTCCCGCGGTCAGGAAAGAGTTAAGGGCACAGGCCTACTAAACCAAACCACCCTTCAAAGCAGCCTTTTTCTGTTATGGACAGCGGTTTTTCCGCTAATGAGCCATTTAGGCCTCCACTTTAAACGTGACATTGCATTCTAGTATTTTGGCTGCCCCAGCTGGGTGCAGTTAAGGTGCAGCTTTAGAGGCAAATAGAGCAAAATTCCGAAAGTAAAACTGTACAATATACGAACTACCTGCACCAGTGAGTATTGTAATTTATGCCGAACAAAGCAAGGATCAGCTCTATGCAAAGGTGGCAGCGGTGCATGTGCTCCCCACACAGTGAACCCCACCTATAAGTGGGTGAAATGACCACTCCTGATCATACGAGACACGTGGAACAAAGACTAAAGGCTGACACGAAAAGCCATGGCATGGGGCCAAGCAAAATGGCAAGAGTACGAAGTAGATTTGCAACAAAGTTTAGCAATTAATGATACACTGTACCTATCTCGGAAGTCGAGCGTCCTGTGGAGTTCGCACCTGGAGAGGGAAAGGCACAAGAAACTGATTACTATTGTTCCAACCAAGTTCGTTTTTGATTTAAGGGGGGGCGAGGGTCTTAAAACTAACTTTTTTATTTATGGGTAAAAACTTATGAAAATTTGCACACAAATGTGTTTTTCTCTGTAGATTTCAAATATGCAATTATATTTGAGCTGCTGCTGATAGTTCAAAAGTTATCATACAAAGTCTGAACCGCAATTAGGTAATTTCTTACGCAGCTTTAATGAACTTTCTCATTGCATTTTGTAGCTTTTAATTACATGAATTGATAGCCAGAGAGTTCCCATACCCGATGACATTCTTCGTTTTTCTTTAAAGTCATGGCATCCAAAAAAAATATGTCAAGTATAAAAGATGGCAGTATTCGATATTTTGGCTCATCAAAATAACTGCAAGTCATTATTTATGCGTAGCCTAAACAGAAAAACTAAGAATGTCATCGGCTACCTCAGGCTGTACTGAAAAAAATGATACCAAGATTGACCTTATGAAGCAAAAAGAAGTTTCCAAAAAGCTGCGTAAGGCCGAGGGAAGAGACCAAAAATATGAAACTGAGAAAACTGCATTTGAAGTTTGGCCATATGTTATGAGATGAACCATCAGTAGTGTAGCTTCAATATTTCCCAGTCACAAAGACATGTTCTTCCCGTTCTCAAATCTGTCTTTGGATTCCACAAATGTCAACTAGAACTGGAGATACCAAAGGCCAAGTAACGGACCCCATCAGGAATTCAGAAAAATTTATCGACTTCGAATTGGTTGGCGTCTTGCTAGCGTTGTGAAATCTGGTGGTGTCTTTCTGGCGTTGTGAAAACTGCAACAGTCCTTCGTAAACTGCCATTGTCCATTACAGTGCACTGCGGTACCCAGAATATTGGGTACGGCAGAAGTGTGAGGGTGAAACTTGCTTTAGATGCCCCCCTTTTTTGTTCTTTGGTGAGGCTATTTTTTATTCATGTTTTTTGTGCTGGAAGTTTGAGAGGATACAGGGGTGGGACACTGTGCAGTGCGTTCTTCGCAAATGCATCATTTTGTTGGCCCTTAGAAGAGCCTTTTGTGGAAAATAAATGTAGCCGAAAGGCAAACTTTCTTGGCCTATGGCTGGAAAAAGGTTGGGCGATCCTGTGACAAAGCACTAAGCTTTGAGTTCGTGACACTGAAGTTCTGAATGGGGGAGGGGGGAGGGGGGAGCTTTCACAAGTTGCAGAAGGTAGGCTCTACCAGTTGATGCTGATTTACAGCTGTCCAGGGCTGTAGTCCGTGGACCTGTCCACCTTGTGCCGCTTGGCAAGCGTCCTCTTGCTGGCGTCGTTGCTCAAAAAGGCTGCGGTCGACTTCTTGAGCCTTTTCCTGTCTTTCTCAAGGCTCCGACGAACGAGGCAGCTGCCTGCAGTGTAGCCGAGGCCCGCCGCAATGCTCTCGTTGGTCTCTCTTCTGCCCCGATTGAAGACCGAAACGGCTTCGGCAACTGCTCGGGTGATGCTTAGCAGTGATGCATGCTGATTTTTGGACGCCTGAGTCCAAATCACAGAGTGCAGGCACTCACTTGCATTCTGAGTCTTGCCATCTGCACACCGCTCCAGCAAGGCCTCATCACTCAGGCGATCAAAGATGGGCTCCAGTGCGGCGCGAACTGAGTCCGGCAAAGGGTCTTTGTGTGGAGGGGGCGCCTCCCCGTTGGCAACAGCGCGGTTGAACTTGCACCACGAGCTGGCACCATCAGGGCACAAGCTGTGGTCGGGAGCACCATCTGTGGAGGCCATGTGGCGAAGTGTAGCTTGCACTGCCTTCTGCATTGCCGGCACGTCATGAGCATGGCTGCGGAGGGCATACCCGTAGTAGCTGGAGATTCTTCTGATTTTTTGGTCCGTGAGCTTTCCTCGGCCCCCAAGCGTTACGCCCTGGGCCTTCTTCTGTTCGCGTACATTTCGCAGGGCAGTGTGCATACGTTTGCACACATGGTTGATGCAGTCCTTTTTTTCTATGGGGACAAACCCATAGACTCCTTCTTCCTTCAAGCTGTGCATGGTGCGGCTATCTCCATCGGACATCACGGTTGTGTACCGCAGCCCATTCTTGGAGAGCGAGCGCTTGAACATTATCAAGGCTGCCTCTACTTCCATGCGTCCTGCACCACAGTCAATGTTTCGCTGGCACTCGTGCTCGGCCAGCCAATCTTCGTAGCCCTCATCTGAAGCTTTGGGTCCAATGGCACAACCTAGGCAAAAGTTGGAGAGGACTACGTGATCAATCACCAAGCCGGTGTACACTTCAATGATGCAGCCCACTCCAATGTGTGATGACCGTCCCCTTGTCATCCACGTGCCATCAAACATCACATCTATGTTGTTTGGCGGCTGACCAAGGTCAGAGTACAAGTCCTTGATGGCATGCACACTATCAGCTTCAGAGACTGCTGCAGTGTTCTCACAAACCTGAACCACTTTCCTCAAGTGCGCTTGGAATGTCTTGTGGTGCAGGCCTCTGTGCGACAAGTTCATACCAGCACAAAAATCCGACAAAGCAGTCACCCCCTTCCCGATGCTTTGAATACTTTTCAAAGCTCTCATATTCACTTCAAAAGGAGTGATATTGCCAGATCCTTCTGTCCTTGGTGAGGAAAAACGTTCCACACGGTGTTCACAAACCGAGCACGTCACCTCGAGCTTCACGGCGAGTCCGTACTGCCGATCTGCCTTCCTCAAATCCGGCGCCGCCAGCCCACACTTGCCGCACTTGACGTGCGCAAAAAGGTCCTTCAGCATTGCAAAATCCACCAGGACAAAATCTGTGCCGGAATCTTCCTCTGAGTGCGCCAAATCCACTTCAAGGAGGTCGAATTTCCGCTGCGTTGCTGACTTGGTCTCCATGCCGCGCTTGACTTCGTCCGCGTGTTCCGTACGCGCGGCGATCTCCTCCGCCGTGTAATACCTCGTGTCGAGCCGGCAAGACGTGCTTGGACCAGGTCTGGATTCCGGAGATGGTTGGTCAGGCGATGGGGCAGGCGACGCAATACGAGGCGGCGAACGATTCTCATCCGGCGGAGTCGAGCGGCCCGAAGTCGCACCACGCGACCTTGGGATAGGCTGACGACGCTTTCGCTTCCCGTACGCATGACGGGTCGTCTTCTTCAAACGTACGTCTCCTGGCATCAGTCACGCGATGGAAAAATCAGAAGAGACTGTAAAAAGATCTAGCAAAACTGCTAAAAGCGAGCGCTGCGTCGGAAGAGCGGACTCCGTCAGACGCGCGTAGCAGACGCCATGATAGCGACCGCCATGACAGCAGTCGCGCCGACCAATGGGAGGGGTCGTATGGCAAACTCAAACCGCGCGCGCCCGCTCTAGCCAATCGGCGGCCGAGAAGGTGCCTTTAGAAAACTGGCAAGGGCGGTCGTCCTACTCGGGCGACGCCATTTTGAGATATCGCAAAATGCGCACAAAGAAACAAGCTTCAAAACAAGACCAAGATGGCGGCGATCGGTCGGCTGCTTCGCCCGCGGGGCGCGCCGGAATACGAAGCAACTTTTGCCCGATTCGGCGCATTTCGTGGCCCCCGAGGCGTTTGGAAACATGATTTTAGAGCATTTCCCGATGAAATTTCGCGTTGATTTTTTGAAGGGAGGTGCTTGAATGTACAATAATTCCAAAAATTGGATTTTCTCAAAATCGATTTTTTGGCCGTTTTTGACCATTCTAAGACCCGCGTCCCCCCTTAAGTATTGTTCTTTCTTCTCTTCATCTCTCTCTTGGACTCTTCATCGCCTGTGCACAGAGCACCTCCTGCATTGACCAAAGCTAAAGGATTACTGTGCATCACTTTGACGTGCCTAGCATACTGCTTTAGGCACCACAGTTGCAGAAAGATCATACCTGCAGCACAGTTAAGTTACTCCTCGTCATCACTAGTACCACACGTGTCAGTGCTGCTGTTTTCAGCCTGCAGGCCTGCAGAGGGACCTGGCTGTGGTTCCGTGTTGGAGCCTGCAGAGTGCATTGTGGTCATTACAGCCATTTATCTGCCTGTCTTGGACTGCAGTAAAGTCCCTGTCAGTGCGACTAACCCATTGGGGCTATGGGTGAAAAGTATTGCCAACTCTCCGAAGCCAACGTTCCTAATCTTAATATACCCGGCTAAGGTCTAGTGCCGCTTTGTATGTAGTATTTTGCCTCCTTAGAAAACACGGCTTAGAAAAGTTGTTGCACAGTAAGGAGCTTTGGGCACATGTTCCCTCTCTAACTATCAAGCCTACGCAAGATTTCTCATTGGTATTTCTCACTGACTTGCATGCCTTTGAATGAGGAGGAGTAACACTGCTTAGCAAACACGTTTCTCCTTTTTGTGACGTGCTGGGGTGAATAACGACTTGGATAACACGGGGTTCCCTCCCCTGACACACTGTATCTAAACAGGCATTTAATAAAACAAAAAAACACCGGTAGTTAACATATTCGCATAAATGTGATGGATATTTATCACCTCCTGTGTTGTCGTGCAAAGCTGCTGCAGAAACATCAGCAGCTGGATCAGCAGCAGTACCTGCATAGGGAAAACAAGTAGTGCCACCAGGCATGTCAGGTGGTCAGAATATTCTGCATTTTAAAACATTATTGACAAGTTCAGTTTACATGTTATGTTCCTAAATGTGGGATTCATGTTCAACAATGTTAGAGAGCAGACGGCTATAGTAGGACCGGCAGCACAGGAAGCAGCCGAAGAAAAACGGCACTTTGTGATTGACGAGTGGTAGACCGTGTTTGTGCAAACTTTGTCAACTGATGCACGGTGCCTGACAAAAATTTTGGGACGGTTGGCTCATTAGAAAAAGCTACAAGAACAGCGCGTGTCACTTATACAACAAAACGCCGCAGAAGTGCGCAGCTGTGTGCGCTCAGCATGCATCAGTTCGATTACCTTGGCACGTTGCGGATCCGCCCAGCTGTTGTAAGATGTGATCACGAGGCGGATGATCAAAGAAAATTGACGCGACATGATCGGGATGAGCGAGTGCTTGTTGTGGCCTCCCTGTAACGCAAGGTGTGATGAAAATAACACCGGAACTGTTGCAGTCGGCGTCATTATGCACTACACATTCTTTTGACACGAACCTGTATAGAAGTGGTCGCCGCAGATGCGCGAGGCATTCGTCGGTTCCCATTGCGTTCCATCGTCGTTGAAGCGGTTTAAGGCTTTAGTCCACCGCTTTTGCCGCAGGGCCCGCAGGTTTTGTGATGGGAATCTAAAGAAGCCTATGTTGGTCTCTTTGCTTCGGCGATTCACCCACCTGACTGCAACACAGTTGTCGGGCATGTCGAAGCGGCTGCCGCTGAAGACGCCTGCTTAATCGAGCGATATGCCAGCTCCAGTAACGCGCGGTCTTTTCGTCTAACACAAGCTCACTAAATGCTGGAACAGCTCCGCCGAAGTAGCACGATGAGGTGTTTCCGGCTCTGCCAGCATAAACAAAAAATGGCGGTGGTTTGTTTCACAGAAGCTATCTCAACCTTGAGGGTTTCCCCTATTTTCGTCACCTGCTCTGGTTTTGTCCCCTATTTTTGTTCAATGTAGCACTGAATATTGCCAAGCCTGTCCTGAGGAAAAAAGAAAATGCTGTGGCAATACTTTACTACACGATGGGATTCTTGAAGTTGCTCTGAAAAGCACATGTTTGCACAACGGCATTGCCAACATAAGCCATGTTCACTGGGTATCCGCTGTCGTGAATGTGGAACTCCTTTATCCGTCTAATCACACGCTCAATGTGTGTCCACGCTCTTGCGATTTTTGTTTTTTTGATTACGTTATTTGCCGTCATTTGACCCTGAGATGGCTCGTTGAAAGGGGGCATGCATCCCTTCACCCCATCAGGAAGTACATCAAAAATAGTGAAACCCTTATCCATCATCGTGGCATCGCCAGGCTCCAAGACGCTCAGCAGGCCACTTTCAATCACCATTTGCCTGTCGGAAACTGACCCACCCCATACCTTAGACACAAATGACACGTAACCAGCTGGTGTTGCACGGACTAAAAGCTTAATGGTGTTAGCATGTTTGTACGGGGAATAAGTGAGTTTCCGTGCTTCCATACTAGATGGCGTTTGAATTTTCACTTCCGTGCCATCAATGACGATTCGAGTGTCTGGAAATTCTCTAAAATGGTGAGAAAGCTGTTTCTGAACCTGTTTTAGAGGAGGGAATTTCGTCATCTGGCGCAGTGCTTTTGGAAGGTACACTGTCCCCTTGGAGAACAGCTTGCTGCAATGTGACACTTACTCCAAAATTGTGTGCGACTTCCTGCAGTGGCATTCCTGTGCGGAGACGCACAAGCACTAAAAGAAACTGCTCCTTGTAACCAAGGATCGGCTCGGGCCCTTTCCTCGAACGTGACATTCCTCCTGCCTAGTACTGTGTACAGCCCTTCAAACACACTGTATGAAGGCAGCCCAGTGTAAAAGTAACACTCACTGAGGCCCGTAAGAACGCTCACGTTCAATTGCCGGTCCTCCATGCTTGCACAATACAACTGCCATTGTGCGAGCCGTTCCTGAGCTTTCCTCATGGACACTTGGGTTTCTTCCAGCTCCCTTTTCAGCGAAGCCTCTCCCTGTTGATAGCTCGAGGGCAGCCTGCGTTGCTTTCAGCTCCTTCCTCAAACCATCAACCTCACAGGAAGATGACATGTCCAGGAGGGCCAATGTAGCTTCTGCAAAATGGATAGAGAGAGGGAGAATTAGTGAGCTTGGCTACTGGGTATTTTTTCAGCCTCCAAAGGATGATCACTGCGTTGTGTAACTCTTTGTGACCGACCGATCACAAAGATCGGTCGATTTTCCCGCGGTCAGGAAAGAGTTAAGGGCACAGGCCTCCTAAACCAAACCACCCTCCAAAGCAGCCTTTTTCTGTTATGGACAGCGGTTTTTCCGCTAACGAGCCATTTAGGCCTCCACTTTAAACGTGACATTGCATTCTAGTATTTTGGCTGCCCCAGCTGGGTGCAGTTAAGGTGCAGCTTTAGAGGCAAATAGAGCAAAATTCCGAAAGTAAAACTGTACAATATACGAACTACCTACACGAGTGAGTATTGTAATTTATGCCGAACAAGGCAAGGATCAGCTCTATGCAACGGTGGCAGCGGTGCATGTGCTCCCCACACAGTTAACCCCACCTATAAGTGGGTAAAATGACCACTCCTGATCATACGAGACACCTGGAGCAAAGACTAAATGCTGACACGAAAAGCCATGGCATGGGGCCAAGCAAAATGGCAAGAGCACGAAGCAGATTTGCAACAAAGTTTAACAAGGAATGGTACACTGTACCTATCTCAAAAGTGGAGCGTCCTGTGGAGTTCGCAGCTGGAGAGGGAAAGGCACAAGAAACTGATTACTATTGTTCCAACCAAGTTCGTTTTTGATTTAAGTATTGTTCTTACTTCTGTTCATCTCTTCCTTGGGCTCTTCATTGCCTGTGCACAGAGCACCTCCTGCATTGACAGATGCTAAAGGATTACTATGCATCACTTTGGCATGCCTGGCATACTGCTTTAGGCAGCACAGTTGTAGAAAGATCATACCTGCAGCACAGTTAACTGACTCCTCGTCATCACTAGTACCACACGTGTCAGTGCTGCTGTTTTCAGCCTGCAGGCCTGCAGAGGGACCAGGTTGTGGTTCCGTGTTGGAGCCTGCAGTGTGCGATGTGGTTATTACAGCCATTTATCTGCCTGTCTTGCACTGCAGTAAAGTCCCTGTCAGTGTGCACTAACCCATTGGGGCTATGGTAAAAAAGTACTGCCAACTCTCCGAAGCCAACGTTCCTAATCTTAATATACCCGGCTAAGGTGTAGTGCCGCTTTGTATGTAGTATTTTGCTCCTCAGCAAACGCAGCTTAGAAAAGTTGTTGCACAATAAGGAGCTTTGCGCACATGTCCCCTCTCTAACTATCAAACCTATGCAAGATTTCTCATTGGTAACGACTTGGATAACATGGGGTGCCCTCCCTTGACACACTGTATCTAAACAGGCATTTAATAAAACAAAAAAACACCGGTAGCTAACATATTCGCATAAATGTGATGGATATTTATCACCGCCTGTGTTGTCGTGCAAAGCTGCTGCAGAAACAGCAGCTGGACTAGCAACAGGACCAGCAGCATTACCTGCGTAGGGAAAACAAGTAGTGCAACCAGGCATGTCAGGTTGTCATAATATTCTGCATTTTAAAACATCATTGACAAGTTCAGTTTACATGTTATGTTCCTAAATGTAGGATTCATGTTCAACAATGTTAGCGGGCAGACGGCTATAGTAGGACCGGCAGCACAGGAAGCCGCCAAAGAAAAACAGCACTTTGTGATCGACGAGTGGTAGACCGTGTTTGTGGCAAACTCTTGTCAACTGATGCACGGTGCATGACAAAAATGTTGGGACGGTGGGCTCATAAAATAAAGCTACAAAGACAGCGCGTGTCACTTATACAACAAAACGCCGCAGAAGTGCGCAACTGTGTGAGCTCAGCATGCATCAGTTCGATCACCTTGGCACGTTGCAGATCTGCCCAGCTGTTGTAAGATGTGATTACGAGGCGGACGATCAAAGAAAATCGACTGGACGTGATCGGGATGAGTGAGTGCTCGTTGTGGCCTCCCTGTAACGCAAGGTGTTCGGAAAATAACACTGGAATTGTTGCAATTGGCTTCATTATGCACTACACATTCTTTTGACACGAACCTGTATAGAAGTGGTCGCCGCAGATGCGCGAGGCATTCGTCGGTTCCCATTGCGTTCTTGCGTCGTTGAAGAAGCGGTTTAAGGCTTTAGTCCACCGCTTTCGCCGCAGGGCCTGCAGGTTTTGCGATGGGAATCTAAAGAGCCCTATGTTGGTCTCTTTGCTTCGGCAATTCACGCACCCGACTGCAACACAGTTGTCGGGCATGTCGAAGCGGCTGCCGCTGAAGACGCCTGCTTAATCGAGCGATATGCCAACTCCGATAACACGGCGTCTTTTCGTCTAACAAGCGCCGCAATACAAGCTCATTCAATGCTGGAACAGCTCCGCCTAGGTAGCACGATGAGGTGTTGGCGGCTCTGCCAGCCTAAAGAAAAAATGGTGGCGGTTTGTTTACCATTACTGCCAAAAATGGCGGCACGGGCACTGGGTGCGAGTGTCGCCCATGCGCAGATCGCTGCTGGAAAAAGGTGCAATTCTCAATGTTTAGCCCGTGTCTATCGGGCGCTTGCTTAACTGTGCCTGCGGAATTCTTCTCTTCGGAGAAGTTCCTTTCCAATTGTCGCGGGAAGCGGCAAACTCTTTCGTGACTGCCGTGATACTGGGCCCGCGAAAATGCTTCAGTGTGTGGCTCTTCATCTGGCGAACGTCGAAGCGCATGGCGACTTGGCCTTCCCTCTCCTTTCCTCGTGTAGTAACTGAATGGTGCTTCTTTACACCTGCCCGATGTGTGCGATGCCGGCACACACGTTTGCTGTTACGCTTGAGTTCAAATCTCTGCACAGAATATACCACACACGAACGCTCATGTTATCACTGCCCTGTGGTTACCGTGTTTTTTTCCCCCATCAATGTTGCGCCGGTAGCAGCTACGTTGAAAGAAAGAACCTCGGGCGCTAAACAAACGCCAAGGTGATCGTAGCTGACTAGCGTAACCGCACACTGGTCAAAACGGCTGCCTGCAACAATCGCTGCTCAAGCAAGCATCGCACTTAGCCGCCGAATGCGCCGACATGAAGGGCGATAGCACAGAGAGTACACCCGGCACTCGACCACTCCTCATTTGCGCATTTACCATGTAATACGCCGTCACCGCAATCACAAACTGAATGTGGTAGTACGTCGAGCTCTACGCCCTGATGCACACAATCTTCACCTCACTGTATTCGCCATGACTGACTTTATTCTCATGACGTCGTGAAGTCTAGCGGAAGCCAATATACCTGGGGTGAGACAGCTGCGCGCATTGCGCCTTTCTGATACAATTCCATTTTCCTGCGCCAAGCTGCTCCAAAAGCACGAAAATAGCGAAAATTGCGCCAAACTGCTCCAGAAGAGCCTCAATGGCACGGATTTTAATGTTCATGTCAGTTTCGGTGGGGACAAAAGCCTCCCGCATCCCGGTCACCGCTTTTATCATCGGTCAATCGCAAACACAGCAATGGCGCAAATAGAAAGACTGAAACGAAGCAAGCGATAGCTTCTAAAACTCGATTCGCTTTCCGTTCGGGTTCGCAGAAACGGCCTTCTCGATTAGGCATCGCTGTGGCAACAAACATGGCCGCCGCCTGATCTGGCTGCTACCAATGCGCTCAGTGCGTATCGCCGATATTTTTCCTGGTTTATTTTGCGCTATCAGCTGAGTTCCAGTCTATTCATTCTATCTGTTGTGGCTCTGAACAGTGACGTTAACGCAAGGATATGGTTTGAGATTGGTACCAGATTACGGGAAGTTGGGCGGCTCGAAAAAAAGTTCATTGAAATGTGGGGCCTACGACTTCGGCGTGGTTTGTCCTTGAGTGCGAAACACGGTGCGCGCGTCTATAATCGGGTTCGTGAAGTGACTTTTTTGGCTTGTTGTGCTGTTGTAAAATGTTGAGGTGTTGCTGTGCATCGAAGCGCGATCGCGAGCCTCGGGGATGGAACGGTCGACACAAAATTTGCGGGCTGTGCTGCGGCGCCGCGACCTGTTCAGGCAGCGCCCAATAGCTGCAGGACTACACGGTTGCCATAGAACGCGACTATAACACTTGATGTATGCAAAGTGAAATTTAATGCCAAAATCTAGGTGGCTAAACATTAACGCTACTCAAATGACCATAGGGTGCACCTGTGCCCGGGGGGACTGAAACGGGTAGGCTGGTTGGGCTATGCGACCGTTAGCTCGAAGCTGCTCAACTGTTGGCGTGACTACAGTCGTTCGTACAACACAGCCTGGGATTACAAAAATAATAATTTTAGAATTAAAACAGCAAAAAAAAAAACCGACACAATTGCGGAGCCCTTAAATTTGATAAGCGTTTTAGCAGTCCGTCTGTTTCGTCGTGTACGTAGTTACCGTGCTCACCGGGACTCGTCTAGGCACTTGGGCATTCGTAGCCTTAGGGGGATTAGTTGCCCGCGCTTCCTCGCCCTTCCGCGCGCGCAGGCGCAGACCGGTCCGGTCAACCCGGTAACAAAGTAACCAACAGAACAGATGGACTGCTAAAACTCTCTAATATTAACGGCAGTTTTGTTGTCAGTGTTGCGAGCTGGCGCAACACAATATCACCAGTTAGGAAAAAGGTAGTGCAGTTAGTACTTTGTGATACTCTTAAAAACTCTTTCAGGTAAGGTTGTTTGAGTGTTCTGTGTATTCAAAACTGATTGAAATGTGCACTTGACCGTGCAAATTGCTAAAATAATGATTTTTTAAGCTCACAAGACAATGTATTAAATGTCCCTAACTGCTCCAAATCAAGATTCTTCTGCTCCAAAATCGAAATTTTGCTGCTCCAAAAACTGCTCCCAAATCTGTTTGGGTTGTCTCACCCCTGCAATATACGCACAACGCGAATGACGCGCCAAAGCGGCAGTCGGAGCAGCCGGTGGCGTGCTGTTTCTCCGGCGCTCCCAATCCTGAGGGAGCGTTTTGCCGAATTCCCAAGCAGCCGTGCAAGCAGCCGTACCGCGAAGCCAGTGGTTCAAATGAAAGCCGTACAACGCTCCTCAAAATGGCATTTCGTCAACTTTCATGCTCTGTATCACAACAGACGTGCGAGCAACCGCGACACTCAACAACAAACTGCACCGATCGTGCAGAAAATAATAGTAGGCTTTCATTAACACTCATGGCGATGTCCAAGTCTATCGTCCGAGTCTGTTGTCGTGATGTCCGAGTCTGTTGTCGCGTTTGCATACTTCAGTTTCTTTTCTATTCATTCAAGTCCTACACTTAGCCGCGAATTGACGACATCCACTGTTTTTGTAGCTTTCACTACGAAAAGGGCACTTTTCTGGAGCTGAAATTATCTAAAGGCACGATCGAAATCGCTGAAGCAACTAAATCGTGCCAACTTCGAATGCCATGCCGCCTCCATCAAAGCCTCCAAGGGGCTTGGTGAACTCGCCCACCCGTATGACGAGGGCGCTTTCAGTTTTCAGCAGCTTCCGCGTTGGCGCCTCAGTCGCGTCGTGCGTATAATGGCTTCCGCCAGACCCCACGACGTCGTGCGTATAAAGTCAGTCATTCGCCATATCACAGCAAGGCATTTGTTCGTGTGGTGATCTCTGGCACATTGTTGCGTGTTTTTGCTGATGGTAATGCGACTTGTAGGAGAAGTGCAGAACAAACGATGGCAAACTTCGTTCTCGATTCTTCAGGAGATGGATTGGTGCCATCGTGGTTGCCGTTTCTCGTCGTCCGACGAGGGCTAGGCACGCTGGCTTCACCCGCGAGCTGGCCCAGGACAGCACGCAACGTGAAGCCGAGCGTTAGCAGACCGACGCTGCACATGGGTTAAGTAACCGGCCACGACAACGTAACACGCGGATAGCATCCAAGTTGAGAGCGGAAGAAACTGGGGCATCCATAACACAGAGAAAAAGAAACATGGCACACGGCGCTGCATTCGGGCTCAAGGGGTGCGGACATTTCAGATGGATGTCAAATTTTCCTTCACAGAAGATCTCTCAACCTTGAGGGTTTCCCCTATTTTCGCTACCTGCTCTGTTTTTGTCCCCTATTTTTGTTCAGTGTAGCACTGAATATTGCCAAGCCTGTCCTGGGGAAAACAGAAAATGCAGTGGTAATACTTTACTACATGATGGGATTCTTGAAGTTGCTCAGGAAAGCACATGTCTGCACAACGGCATTGCCAACATCAGCCATGTTCACTGGGTATCTGCTGTCGAGAATGTGGAACTCCTTTATCCGTCTAATCACACGCTCAATGTGTGCCCGCGCTGTTGCGATTTTTCCTGTTTTGCTTGCGTTATTTGCCGTCATTTGACCCTGAGATGGCTTGTTGAAAGGGGGCATGTATCCCTTCACCCCATCAGGAAGAAAGGACATCAGAAATAGTGAAACCCATATCCATCATTATGGCTTCGCCAGGCTCCAAGAGGCTCAGCAGGCCACTTTCAATCACCATTTGCCTGTCGGAAACTGACCCAATACCTTTGACACAAATGACACGTAACCATCCGGTGTTGCACCGACTAAAAACTTAATGGTGTTAGCATGTTTGTACAGGGATTAGGTGAGTTTCCGTGCTTCCATACTAGATGGCATTTGAATTTTCACTTCCGTGCCAATGGGAAGAGGTTGTTGCTTGTTTGGCCTAAAGTTGCAAGTGGAGCGGACCTGTGCTATTATGAAGATTAGTGGACCACGAAAAAGAAAATTTGTTATATGAGATTCAGCAGCACAAAGCCTTAGGTACTGCGCGACGACGACAAAAAAAGCTATTCTTATACCTGTTCTTATACCTTTATCCTCAGTGCCTCTTTTTTATGTGATGATTTCAGTATCCATCATGTTATACCAACCGGCCCAGGCAACCACCGTTGCAAGTTTCCTGCCCAGTACTGGTTATGACGCAACTTTAGACTGCATACTTATCTCAAGGATTGCAGATTGCTGAGGAAGACAGCTCGCTGAAGTGTGCCTCCATACCGTGCACGACTGGAACAGGGCTGGCCTTGTCGGTGTTGTCGTGGTTGGGGCTGTGCACTCTACCTCGGGACAGATCAATGTCTCGAACCAGTGAGGCACTACTGGTTTTAAATATTCTAGTGGGCTGTCCAAAGGTGTAGGCCCCATTCTTGAGGAGCACTCAATGAGGTCCCTTGTTTCTAGTTGCCTCGAAAATGGTGAAGGACAGACTGAAGGAAGCTGTGCTCCGAGTGTCCTTATACTGGCAGCCACTTCATTGAAGGACTCCACAGTCACCCTTGCATCATAGATTTACTGTAGATTGGCTCCATTAATCCTTCTTGCCGCACACTTCTCCAATCGACAAACTCCAGTGGCATGGGAGCAAGTGGGGTGCTGCGCGGCCTTCGCCATTGCTGCGACAGCTCTGTGCAGGACAGCTCGCATGGCGGTTCTGTGTATCCCTGCTGCTTTAGTAATGCCAGCAGATGTAAGGCAGCCCTACTGTGACTGCAGGCACCACTCCTACCGGCGGGGCATTGGCACGTAGCTTTTGTCACAGTGCCACCAGGCCCCAGGACCTCGTCCACTTCATAGGGCTTTGAAGTCTTTTTTTGGCTTCTGAAGCACTTGCATTTCACATGCACATTCCCAGAGCTGGATTGAATCCATAATTCTGTACATGTGCACTAGTGAAGAACACTGCCGACATTTTTTACTTGCATCAGAATATTAACTGAGTGAATGACATGCATGACATAGATTTTATTTCTGTGAATAATAAGATGACTTAATACACAAACACCCAAAATATTTTGAAACTCTAGAAAGGGAGCAGTTGGGAAGGACAATAATAATGATAGTTTCACTAATGTGTGACACACCAACAAGCTGGCCAAAAATTCTGGGGACCTTGGGCCTACACAGGTTCTTGCACGCTTTTTTCCCTGACAAGATGATATGCACACATACTACCTCTGATTGCCTTCAAAAATGTTTTAAACCTCGGTGTTTGCAGGGGGGAGGGGGGTCGCACCATGTCCTACGACCTAATATGTATGCACAATAAGAAAACTCACGAGTAGTTATAGCAGTTTCAACGTATGCCACCTCTTACAACCACCGATCTACTTTTCCTGCCTATGCAAGCGCATGCTTTTCTAAGCTTCACTAGGCCGCGAAGGGTCCACAGGTTATGCAGAGGAAAATGGCATTTCAGCGTCTGATGAAAACATGCGTTGTGGGAAACGCTATGTTCACTGGCACCGTCTTCCACTTGAATATCAAATATGGACTCAGCTTGTGGCCGTCCGCCGTACAGCACAGCATCGCCGTCACCCTGTTTTTCTCGTCGGACGTGATTATTCGCACCTGCTTGGCGCCTGTTGACTCAACAGTGCAATTCGACGACATGTCAAAGAAAATCGGGGTCTGGTCTGCGTTTCCCATCTGGCCAAGCAAGTAGTGGTGCGAGAGGCGAAGGTTTATAACAAACCACTGAAACGCGATCAACTTCTCTCCATAGGACTCTGGAAGTTTCTGGCAGATGCTAGTTCTCCGCCTCAGCGAGAGTCCCTTCCTCTTAAAAAATTTCTGTTGAAGAGCTGAAGAGCCTTCGCCTTGACGATATCTGAGGACTCGGGCAGATGGTTAATTCGAAGCTCCTTGATGCAATCCGCAAGCGAATCTTCAAGTACTGGAAATCGACCACGCTGCGGCCCACTAAAGCTCTTCTGTGTAGCTTTGCAGTTGAAAATCCTATCACTTTGTTTTCGCCAATCGCGAACGCACGACTCTGGGGCGCCTAATGCACGGGACGCTGCCCAGTTTTCTCCCGTTTCCGCCAAGATGATTGCTTTGCGTTTAAACAAAGCATCGTAATGAAACCGTCGTTTCTTTTCCATCTTGACACGCCGAATTCACGCAGCCGGAGTGATTGCAAAAGCAAAAATAGCGAACAAAAAACGACAGCGAGCAGAAGAAGACTTCCTGGTACCGATGGTGATGTGGCTGGCCATCATTCGTTGAGCTTCTTCGTTTCGGTTTCGAGTTGGCGGTTCCGGTTTCGAGGTTTTTGAGATTTGAGTCCGATTGTAACGCGCAGGTATTCTTGAACCCCTATTTTCACAAAAAAGGGTGCGCGTTAGAATCGTGCGAATACGGTACATTACGTTTAGATATCATGATTTATCGATAAAGCCTTAGGGTGCTGCATTTACCAACACTCTAACATCGTAGACTCCGGTTGGTGGAACCGCAGGCCAGAGCAGCATTGTTCTTGTAGTGCCAATAAAGTTGCAAACAACGACGTGGTAGGAGCACAGACGGCATTACAGCCACATTTTCCCCTTCAACCCCTCCCAGTCCAGCTTGTTTACATACCTCAACAAAGCCTCAAACCTGCAGCAGGAAATGAAAAAAAAAGAATTGATACAAAACCTGCCTTGGCATTTAAACTGTTAATAACACAACCATAACACCATCATGCAGCCACAACTTCACCTTATGAGCAAGGGTGTGCCGAAGGCTTAATAACTTACATTAAAACTTCACGCATCTTCAAAGCTGGAATACATTTATAAATACCGCATAATGCGGAATATAGGTCGACCTTTCACCTTCAGACAGACAAATCAACAAAAAAGAATTGTAGGCAGAAAATGCTTTATTCCTCGGCTGCTAATTTGTCTGAACTGTTCGAATTCGCGTCCAGAAACGTCCGCCCATCACAGGCCGCATGCGTATCATGGCACGTTGCCCGGTGGCTCACTCGTTAAGTGTCGCAGCTCTCGTCCGAGGACGACTACTTGTCGCTGGCAGCTTCGGTGCCATTGAGGGCATTGTAATGCTCTCTTCCTGAAAGAGCGCCCAACCATTTTGTCAGGCAGGGCAAGCCAAGCCTGGGACACCCAAGCATAAACAGTCGCCAGAGGCGGCCTGCACGGCCTACGACGTCCAGCGGCTGCAACGTTGACATCGTGCCTTTGGGAATGGCGATGAGGTCTGTCCTCCCGTTGCTGAACGTCTGTTTCACAGACGCCGTCAGGTGCCTCCAAAACGTGTTCAGTGCAAGCATGTTTGGGCAGTGTAGGAGTGCAACGAGACGGCGATTCCACACTGCGTGGACCCAGTCTACCTTGTATGAAAGCCTTCTCCTTGTAACCCCTTTTGTTCACACCAAGGACGATGTCCCGCGGTCGGCAGCAGCTTCCACTTGAGTATTATGAGCAGGGGCAGCTTTCTACTGTCAGCGGTGCAAACAAGCATCACTGTGAAGCGTCTGTGCTCCCTGTCGACAGCAGCTTCACCTGCTTTGCCCCGCAATCGATGACTTGTTGCCGACGGCATGTCAGACCAGACCAACGAGTGTTTCGTCGACGTTGCTGATCTTACCAGTCATGTAGCCGTGCTGGTGATGGAGACGAATCACGTAGCTTTGGAAATACAACTTTTCTTCGTGCACCATTGGCAGCTTCTGGTAGATTGAAGTGCGCCGATGGCGCCAAAGCCTTTGCGTCTCATGAATCGGTGGACCCAGTAAATGCTTAGCCCAGCTGTCTCGCTGTGTGTTGCAACACCACGGAGGGGTGCAGGAGTGCTGATGCTTCTTTCTCTGCGGCCCCATTTTTCAAAGACATTCGAATACCTTTTAGAATAAAGTGAAAATATGAGCCCGCAGACACAGTTGCACACCCCGAATAACCGTTCGCACACCCACTCTCTTGCTCATTGATTCAACTGCCCACCAGGTCTGCCAAGTGGGAGAAAAGGAAATCAGCGCCAGTGAGCTGTTGTGCATGCTCCAAAAGGCTCGGAAGCGCGGGTAAGCTGGAAAGACAGAAACGCCGATGGAAAGTGAGGCAAACACCGCAGTGCAACAAACTAGCCAAAGTCTTCAACCAGTAGGATGGTCACGAACCACGGAGGGTATGGTCCCCAGGACGTAGAAAGGACACCCACCGCTCACCAGCCCAAACAAGGCCACAGCAGGTCCTGCCATCGTCCGCTTGAAAGTGGTGCGAGCTAAGTGGCCCCCGGGTGGCCCGTGATCTCCACCCACGGCATCCATGCTGTTGACACATTGGGGTGGATGTTCTGCAGCTTTATTGCATCTCCTCTATCTAGGACGTCGCACACGTCTGGCTGTCTTGGAGGTATCAGAACTGTGATGGCGGCGTGTGCCGCCGATGAATGAACGACTAGACAACTTGTGTGCCCATCGGAACCAAAGACCTCTTTATTCCAACTTGCGCATGCTTATGTACCTAAACAACACTGGCGCCACCTGCGGCAGTGATCGGGGAACCGAAACCAAATATACAAATATACAACACATTCCCTTCCTTAAAAACAGCTTTATGGATTAGTAATGTAGTAGGTTAGTATGTTAGTACATATGCAAAAATACTATTCAAAAATACAAACTGTACAATGAACATAGCTATATAGTACTACAAAATCACATCATTTACAAAAGAAATCCACCACACTGGATATGTCCGTTCCATTCGCTTTAGCGTAACTTCGCTTGCTACACGTTGTAGCCATAACGCTCTGGTGGTAGTCTCTTTCTTGGTGGTTGCACCCTGCGTTGCTGTGTGACTGCTCCTGGAGACTTGGCCGACTGCGTCGCAGCAGGCGACCTGTGCGCCTGCGCCGCCGACGGAGATGTGGGTGCCTGCACAGCCGAAGGAGCCGTGGGCGCCTGCGCAGCGTGCTCAGGAGACGTGGGCGCCTGCGCAGCCGAAGGAGCAGCAGCTGACGTCGTCGTAGTTATCTCTGGGGTGGGGCCCTCACATGTAGGCAGAGATCCTCCTCCCCTAGCTGTACCGTTTCCTCCCCACGTATAAAGGCCGGCAGAGGCTCGTGGCACCTTTGAGAACTTCGATGCATTCCACGTTTTGGCGTCAGCCAGGCGGAAAGAGGATGGTCCCTTCCTGCTGATCACTTCCCTTGGGCGGCTGAATTCTAGGTCGCCTTTAAATCTAGTAGTGGGTTTCTTCACTCTGACGAAGTCACCAACGTCAACTCTGGTTTCTCTTGCAGCCCTCCGAGCGTCCGTGTATCGTTTGCTGCTCTGTTGCTTTTGCTTCACCCGCTGACGTAAACGCCGGAGTTCCAAGTGAGGATCATCAAAGAAGGTGACCGACGGATGCCCGACGACATCCAACCGAGTTCTTGGCAGCCGCCCGTGTAGCAGATTAGTTAGAGCCCTTGCCGTTGTAGCATGCGGTGTGCATCGGTAAACACCCAGGTTCTCTGTTACTGCCTGGCGCAAGTGTCGCTGCTCAAGAACCGCCACTTGAATGAAGCTTTTTAATACTCTGTTAAAGCGCTCCACTTGGCCGTTCGCTTGTGGATAGTATACTGACGAATGTTTGACCTGGATGCCACGATCTTGAAGAAATGCTTCAAACTCCCGAGATGCAAACTGTGGACCGTTATCACAAATAACCTCTTCTGGGTAGCCTTTGCGTGCAAACACGGATACTAAGAACCGTATTACTGTGCTGGTTGTTGTCTCGCTACAGAAATGCACTTCGGCCCATTTGGAATAATCGACAAGCGTGATTGCGTACCTGCAATCGTAGGGCGCCCTCTCAAATGGGCCTACAATATCCATGCCTAGTTTGAGCCACGGCTGCTCTGGAAAGGGGACCGGTTGCAAGGGTGTAGCTCGCACCTTGACGCTCTTGTCTGCTTCCTGGCATATGCTACACCTCTGGATAGCTAGCTCGACTTGGCGGTCCATGCCCGGTCACCAATACTTTTCTCGCAGGCGCGCTTTTGTTCGCACCACTCCGGGATGCGACTCATGTGCTGCAGCGATTACCTGCTGCGTGAGTGATGTGGGAACCACAAGCCGTTCGCCACGCAAGATCAGATTGTCTACCACAGAAAGTTCGTCATGTACTTTGAAGAACGGCTGAAGCTCGGCCGATAAGGATTTGTGTGCCGGCCACGATGATGGCACATAGATTTTGCTTTGTTGCAGTGTGCTGTCTTGCAACTGGGACTGCTCAAACTGTTCTCTAGTAATGCAGGAAGGAATTTCGAGAACTGATACAACCTCGTCAAACAGCGTTTCTTCTTCCTGGAAAGACGATGCGGGCAAGCGTGAGAGTGCGTCCGCCACTTGGTTTTGCGACCCCTTGCGGTACTCAACGGTATAGTTGTACCGTAGTAGGCGTTCTGTCCATTGCGCTACCCGCAAGGGGCGCCTTCCTGTTCCTTGTGTTGAAAGCAATGCCACCAGTGCTTGATGATCAGTGAGCAATGTGAAGTGGCGTCCCCACAAGTACACGTGCCACCGCCCGCACGCCCAAACACAGGCCAACGCTTCCCGTTCTCCTACCGAATATTTCCTCTCAGCTGGCGGAAGAACTCGAGACGCGAAAGCGGCAGTTTGCAGTTTATGTCCGTCCACCTGCTGTAGGACCGCTCCAAGTCCGCACTCTGATGCGTCCGTCGACACTAAGACTGGAAGAGATGCATCGAACATTCTCAGTATAGTGCTAGATGCCAGCGCGTCTTTGGTGTTTCTGAAACTAGCGTCTATCTCGTCAGACCAAACGAATCGCTGCCCCTTTCTTAGCAGGACACGCATTGGTTCAACCAGGTCAGCGAAGTTGGGAATAAACCTAGAATAATATTCGACCAATCCCAGAAATGATCGAAGGCTGGCTGGATCAGTGGGAGCTGGAGTGTCTCGGATGGAGCAACCTTTTCCTTCAACGGCACAATACCGTTTGCAGTGATCCTGTGGCCCAAGAACGCAAGCTCCGGCGTATCGATGACGCATTTTGTGTTCAGTTTGAGTCCTGCCTCTTTTATGCGCCTCAGAACTGCGGTAAGATTCGCCATGTGCTCCTCTCTCCCCTTCCCAAACACAATGATGTCATCGATATAGAACAGGACGCCGCTGCAGCCCTGCAGAATTTTCGACATCATACTTTGAAAAGCAGATGGTGCTGACGCGAGCCCAAAACACACGCGCTTAAAACGGAAGAGCCCGTCGTGTGTTATAAAAGCCGTTAAATCGCGGCTCTCGGTGTGAAGCATGACCTGATGGTAAGCTGATGCAAGGTCAAGCTTGGAAAAGTGGGTTGCCCCCACTAGACTATGCAATAGCTCTTCTGTATGAGGGAGGGGAAAACTATCTGCTACGACGGCTTTGTTTACCTGTCGAAGATCTACACAAAGGCGGATACCTCCATCTTTCTTTTCAACCACAACAATGGGGGACACCCACTCGGATGCCTCGATTCGCTCTATCACGTCCATTTTTTCCAAGCGGCGGAGTTCTTCCGAGACTCGTGGCCGCAGTGAGAGCGGAAGGCGCCTGAGTTTTGAAGCAACTGGCTGAACTGTCGACCGTGTTTTGACGCGGTGAACAAAACCCTTTGCGACGCCAAGTCCTGGATCAAAAATAGCACCAAACTCTTCGACTAATTCTGATGGAAGGTGAATGGACTCCTCCGCCTCTGCCTTGACTGCGGTGTGCTCCGTTCGAGCGCTAGTACGCACCGCTGTCGTTTCAAGGCACTGTAGTGACGAGCCATCAATCTGCAGACCGAGCGCCCTGATTGCATCAATACCCAAAAGCGAGGTGCCTTGTTCAACGACATAAAAGAGAACTGTTGTGCAGTTATTGTACGTGACATCAGCAAAGAAGCAACCACACACTGGAATTGGTTTCTTCGAATAATTCAGTAGTCTAATTCGAGCAGCTGTAAGCTCCTGTCCTTCGAAATGCTGCCTAAATAGGTCATGCGTCAAAATCGAAACTGATGACCTGAATCCACGAGGAAAGTTAACTTCGTTTCACCAACTGCTACTGATATGTAGATTGCGGGACGAGTGGATGTCGTCACAGCCAGAATGCTCAATACTTCTTCAGTTATCGAATTTTCGCCGTCTAGTTCACGAACCGGGGCGGCGTTTCTGTTGCAGACTGAGCGAAAATGACCCATAATACCGCAACCATGACAGCGCTTGTTTTTGGCGGGGCAGCGGAATGAAGCAGCGTTGTGCCGGTGTGAACCGCAGCGATAACAATGGGCCTGTTGGCTGCGTAACCGCTTCGAGGGGTCGCCGGAAGAAGGTGCGGGCGGCGGGGTGTTTCCGCGAGCATTTATGCGGTGAACATCTGCAGTCTCAAATTCCTTGCAATCATTGGTTGCCTGCTCAAACTGCGTCGCTATAAGTACAGCTCGAGCGAACGAAAGAGAAGACCCTTCAAGCAGCAACCGCTCGCGCAAGTTCCGAGATAATACGCCCGCAACGAACTGGTCACGCAATGAATCTTCCTGAGAAGGAAAAGAGCATGTAGCAGAAAGCTCACGTAACGCGGTAACGTACTCATTGATTGCTTCACCGACTTGCTGCACGCGCCTACCGAAACGGTGCCGTTCGACCACAACATTGATTGTTGTCGTGAAGTGCGCATGCAGCGCTGCGACAGCGGTATCGTACGGCGACGCTTCATTCTTTGTCTGAGTAGTGTCCTTGACAGCTCCAGAATCTGTATCAGCAGTTGTTGGCTCATCGGGCTTAGCGTTGGCCGAGGATGGATGCGGCAGAGTGTGAAATATGCGCTGGCCTTCGACGCCGAGGCAGTGGAGTAGGAGAGCCTTGCGACGGTCCGGCGCACAGTCCGAAGCACCAGCTGCGAGCAGAAAATTCTCGAAGATGCGGATCCATTGCGGCCAGGCAACAGCAGGGCGGCCAGGCGTGGGCAGGAACGGGGGCGATGGTGCCAGTCCGGAAACACTCATGGCGCGGGAACCAGTCGGCGAAAGTGACGAAAATCACGCCCCCTCCTAAACGAGCATCCTCGTCGCCAATGTAGTGGCGGCGTGTGCCGCCGATTAATGAACGACTAGACAACTTGTGTGCCCATCGGAACCAAAGACCTCTTTATTCCAACTTGCGCATGCTTATATACCTAAACAACACTGGCGCCACCTGCGGCAGTGATCGGGGAACCGAAACCAAATATACAAATATACAACAAGAACCTCTTTTCAACTGCTCTCCCTGTGCTGAAATTCCACAGTGCGTAGCCCTGAAGGAAGTGCATGAAGCGGTTGGCAACTTTATCCATGTTTGTCAAATCTGCAGTGTCGTCCACAGCCCCTAAGTAATTAATTGGTCATCTCCAGTAGTGTCCCTCCTGGTCATTGGGGGGCCTTCTACTGTCATGACTCAGATTCTTGAGGCTTGGTGTTCCCTTCTATAAACAAGTAGAGATGACAAAGGGAGCGCTCCTTTAAAGGCAGGATTCTACATCAAGTGTACATGTCCAAGTCGTGCACGGTGGAGAATTCAATCTTTGGTAAGTCATGCGCCCTTGTCAGATCCCCCGCATGACTCTCTCGCCGGACTTGCGGTCGAATAAAGCAGGTGGCATAGTGTGGGCTGATAGGCAGTGTGAGCATGTTTCGGACCACCTGAAGTGTACTTTCAGCAGGCCTGCAAGCTGGCCACACTGGTACACAGGCAGTTCAAACACATCGTCATTCAGGGAATTTTTGCTCCACCTGGTGATGATGCATCCATGGTGAAGTGGTACATCCTAAAGGTTGTATGGACAGCTGAGTGCGCTTGTTTCCGCGCCGAAAATCGTCCCTGTGCTGCTACAAAGATAGCCAAATTGGCGTTAGGATAGCATAGGAACGTACCATTGAGAAGCTCAAAATAATGCAATTTTTTAATGTCCAAGAAGCATCACAAAACTTTTCCATAGCTCATTTTCCATAGCTCAGTCTTGGGATTCTATAATGCCTATGCGCTCAGATTCTGTCTCCTTCACAAATGTATAAAATTTATGGTGATTTTGCTTGTGCCACATTATATAAATAAGAGCTAAAACAAGCTTCAAAACTACTGGACCAACTATCCTACTAATGGCCTGCTCGTAGAGTAAGCATTGCAAAAGCATTAGTGTTTATAGTTAACCAACTTCTGGTGGAGTTTTTGCCATTTGTCGCATGAGTGTTTTTGTACTTGGTTGCCACCCCCCCCCCCTCGTCAGTGGTGAGTGTTTGGTTTCCGTTAGTCATAGCAATTCATAGGTAAATTCATTTTTAGTCATTTTGTCTTTTCTAGTTGCCGTACCATGCATGTTTTTCGTTTTTTTATATGCTCATCACTGTCATGTAAAACATGATTCAGTTAATGGCTAGTCCGTGCAATAAAAGGGCAAGGGCAGCCTATTACATTGTCTACAGCAGCTAAAACACACCAGTGAAACACAGCTAAGCACAGCATCAACGCCCTCAGGTGTTTGCAAAGATGGAATTCCAAGGGACCAGCCCATCCTGATGTTTTCAGCCGTTTCTGGCCTGGCGCAGGGAAAATGCTCCAGCCGATAGCACGGCTTCCAGGCATTGAGCGGGACTGGACCATCACGAGGGGCTTGTACTCGCATTGTCGCTTGTCTGTGTGCACCAGCTATCGATGGTGGTGTGCATTAATCAGCTACATGCTTCCTGTGCCAGACTTTTCTAGCTTTTATTTTTTTCATGTTGATTACAGTATGTAAAAATGTGCCTTCCGCATACACTTTAAGCATTCATGATGGACGAAAGATGTGGCATTCAGGATGTCGGTGCTGTAAACAAATACTAAGAGGGGTGCCGGTAGGGGGCGATAGGGGTTGAGGAAGAACAGGAGAAAGCTGTTTCATTGCTTCCAAGACAGTCAAATGTCTGGGTCCTGCTGTACCTCCCAGACACGCCATTTTCACAGGGTACATTTGTGCACAGTTGAGCTGCGCTTTCAAAAGCATTTATAACAAAAGCAGACATTGTCCCTTACTTGCACAGTTTCATCTCTCGCTAGGTTGTGAAACTGAACATTGCAAGCATGCAGTAATACTGTGTGCCTTCTCGTCCAAACATAACTGCAATCTTTGAACTTTTGCGGGGTGTTAATCCTTGAGGAGAGAGAGAGAGAGAGAAACGCTTAATTGAGGCCAACAAGTAGGCGTGGGATATGGGCCGTGCAGGGCCGGTCCCCGCCTCACGCGGTTATCGCGTCCCGATGACTAAAGCCCCGCGCCGGCGTCGGCGGGTTTGGCGCGCGTCGGATCCCCGAGGCGTCCTGCCCCCGGGGGTCCCCCGCTGCGTTTCCCCCCGCCTCTGCCGTGCGAGAGCAGTCTCGAGTTGCTGAACGACGGCTGTCTGCGTGTCCAGGTCTGCGGACCTCATGGCGTTCGTGATGCTAGCGGGCAGCGGCCCGTACGGGTCCGCCGCCTCTCTCGGTCGCACTTCACAATCCCACATGATGTGGGCTAGGGTTGCTGTCACCGCACCGCACATACTGCACTTTTCAGTGGCGTATAGTTCTGGACACACGTGGCGCGCCAGTGCCGGCGTTAATACTGAATTTGTCTGTAACTGCCGGAGCAGCACCGCCTGGTGTCTCGTGAGGTCCTTGTGGGGCGGCGGCATGGTGCGCCGGTTGTACCGGTACCACCCTAGCACTTCACTGTATGTTACGATGGGGTCCGGTCTCCCGTCATCGTCCCCGTCACCCACAGTCGAGTTCGGTCGGCGCCCGGGACCCCCGCTTAGGGTTCCCTGGCCTGCTGCCGCGCAGTCGGTGAGTGCGTGTGTGGCGGCGTCCGCCGTCTCATTGCGGTTGGGGTGGCCGCTGCCGTTGTTGCTGATGTCGACGTGCGCCGGGAACCACCGAAGGTAGGTGGCCTGCGTCGTTTCACTGCACACTGCACTGCATTTCGCTATTTTCATTGCATTTTCACACACCGCGTTCCGCGCGAAACCTGTGATGGCTGTCTTCGAGTCACTGATGACGGTTGTACATCCGGGATCTTGGAGCGCCAGGGCGATCGCCGCCTCCTCTGCCTGTCGCGCCGACCTGACTCGAACGCTGCAGGCGTTGGCCACCTCGCCCGTTGTCGCTCGAACCGCCACCGCCACGTAGGTCCCGGGCCTTCCCGGGTATGCCGCGGCGTCGACGTACCTGGCGCCTGTGTCGGTGGCGTGGACATCTGTGATTGCCCGTGCCCGTGCTGTCGCCGATCCTGGTGGTGGCCCGGGTGCATGTTCCGGGGTAGCGGTAGGACCCGGAGTCGTAGCGTCTCTTGTGGGAGCGATGGGACGTCCCCTGCTTGCGCCGTCTCGTTCGGTGATCGTTGCAGGCCGATCCTGCCCAGGATGGCCCAGCCCGTCCGCGTCGCTTGCAGCCGCTCGAGCTGCACTGTGCGTTGCGCTTCGCTGATCTCCTCCAGGGTGTTGGGCACTCCTAAGGAGAGCAGCCGGTCGGTGCTGGTGCTTTGTAAAAGACCGTCTTGTACGTTTTGGGTACAAGACGCTCTGTAGGGCTGTCTTGTACGCTTTGCGGATTGCGGCATTGATGCGATCGCGTTCTTGCGTGAGCCAACTGTGAAACGCAGCTACATACGCCACGTGGCTTATAGCGAACGATTGTAGCAGTCGTAACAAGCTGGCCTCTCGCTTACCTTGGTGTTTGGTGGCCACACGTCGGATGAGACGCGCCGCCGTGCCGATTTTGGTGAGGAGTCGATCCACCGTGGTCTTATTGCTGCCACTCGCCTCCAGGTACATACCCAGGACTCAGAGGGTGGCTACTTATGGGAAGGGGATGCCGTCTCTTGTGCGAACCGTGATGTTGGGCTTGTCGTTGCTGTTCTTGCCGCGTCTGCCCGGGCGAGCGACGATCAGGAGCTCGGACTTCTGAGGCGCACACCGGAGGCCCGTGTCGGCGAGGTGATCTTCGATCGCTGTTACTGCTTCCTGCAGTGTATTCTCGATGTGCCCGTCGCTGCCGCCGGGCACCCACAACGTGATATCGTCGGCGTATATCGTATGCCGGACTTGCGGGATCCCTTCGAGCCGTCTCGCCACCTCGATCATTACAAGATTGAAGTGGAGCGGCGAGATGACCGATCCCTGCGGGATGCCGACGCTGCCGAGCTGTTTCTCCGGCAGTTGGAGGTCGCCCGCGCATATCTCAACCGTCCGCTCGGACAGAAAGTCCCTGATGTAGTAGTAGGACCATTTCCCGAGGTTGAGACGGTACACTATGGCCAAGATGGCGGAGTGTTTAACGTTATCGAATGCACCTTGAAGGTCTAGGCCGAGTACCGCCTTAACATCTCGGGTGCGTTCCGGCTTGTCATTGATGTCTTGGTAGAGTTGGATCATGGCGTCTTGCGTACTCAATTGCGCCCTGAAGCCCAGCATGGAGTTGGGGTACAGGCCCAGCGTTTCGAGGTACCGTTGCCAGCGGTTGTTGAGCACGTGTTCCAACACCTTGCCGACGCACGACGTCAGCGATATTGGTCGGAGGTTGTCGATGTTCGGGGGCTTGCCCGGTTTCAGAATGAGGACGGTCCGAGCTGTCTTCCACTGCTTCGGTAGCCAGCCCGCCCGCCAGCGCTCGTTGTAGAATTTCGTGATTGACGCGATGGCTGCGTCTCCGAGGTTTCGCAGCGCCTCGTTTGCGACGCGGTCGGGGCCGGCCGCCGACTTGCAGCACCGCTCGGACCTCGATGTCCCTATCGAGCTCGGGGTTGGCTTCGCCGGCATAGTCGTGGTGTTGTTCCCCGGGGGTGCTCGGGAGGTACTTGGCGTTCAGGCATCGTACCGTCTCATCTCGCCCGAGCTCTTTGACGGCGCGGTGTACGATTTGCGCTAGGCGATGCTGCTGGTACCCCTTCGTCGAAGTTCCAGTGAACACAAGCACATCTTGTAGACACCTAAAAATGATCTTGTTTAGCTGTTCAAGACATCTTGATCTTCACATTGGGACAGCTACCACACATCTATATGACATCGTGGCAAGACCTCCAAGATGTCTACGCAACACCTGATCAAGATTTTTATGGACATTGCCAAGACGTGAGATAGCCATCCAGTAGCTCGGCTAACGCAACGCTATGCCTGAGCTACAAGACATCTTGCAAGATATTCTTGACAACATCTCAGAGGCTGCTAAAAATTCCAAGAAGATGTCCACAGGACGAATATTAGACACCTCATAGATAACTATACTGAATTTAACAAAACCTTCATTCTCTGTTTTGACGTTTTAAAAAATCTTGCATAGTCCTGTACGAGACAACTTCTAGGCATGCCAGATAAAGGAATAACGTCTCGTAAAAATGTTTTCCAGTAGTTGTGGAGACAAAGGAAAACCTCTCATAGGAGTTTATGCCAGCTATAATGTAGTTGTCTTGCTACTATCTTAGCAAGATGTCATCAAGACGACTTTTATAGCTCTTCCTGTGCATTGCCTAGGAAATACATAGAAATGCTGTTATCAGTAATAGTAGAGTGCACAAATATAACGGGATTACATCTAAATATAACTGACATTACGTGTGGGGCAACATAATCTCAATTCACTGTATTTCCCATGGCCCCGCAAATTAGAGAGCTAAAGCTTCCAGACATTTTAAATGTAACAGTAAGCACACAGTGCAACTTTTGCCAGACTAACAAGTTTATTATTCCAATAAATCAGGATAAACATGAAGTTAGAATAGTATAAAATATGACTGAAAAAATGTGGCAGTAAATAACACAAGGCACTAAAATTGGAACTACACAAATGTGATAGATAAAAGATAGACAACCCGTCCTTTTGGGTGCCACATAACCATAAAACATGGTTATAAAAAAATGACTAGATGGTGAATGTCTTTCAACCTTGTACTGAAAAAAAATTAACTGCAACAAGCTAAAAAAATTAAAAAAATATCCGCGATCAAACAAAATGTATCAACAATTTGAAAACTTTGAACTTAAAAAACTCACAAAAATAAGCTTCATATCACAAAAAATGCATAAAAAATGGGCCTGTTTCAGGTGGGGCGAGTCTTGATCTTTGAAGGTCTGGAAATTCAAACAGGCAGGCCGGATGTTGCAAGGTTAATCTTCCTGCGATGAGACAAATACACTAAACTGAGTATACAGACAAGCACCCAAGGGAAATACTAGGCTGCAGATTTTCGAGTTAGGATGACCTTTTCTTAGGCCACTTAGGGCAGGTACACAGCAAAGGCCTAATTAAGGTCGCTATTACTGTATTAGTTAAATATTATTTATGAAACATTTTTTCAATTACACACTTGGAAGGTCATGGGCAGAAGCAGTCAGCAGAGATCGATGATAGGGCAGGGGGGAAAATGGATATACATTTTCAGTGGTCTCAGTGTTGCCCCCCACTACAGAAGTGTTAAAAAGGACGTTTAAGACGAATGGCCTCCGAAATTTGAAATGCCATTCCAACTGCAAGTTTTCACCTTTTGCAAATCTACACGAAAATTCTCAAGAGCAGTTGGCAGTTTCTGCATTCCCTGCCATGCTTTCGTGTTGCCACTGCTGCCGAGTTTCATTCTCATAACATGGCAGAAAAATGTAATATCAGGCCAAAAAGCGCCGTTGTGAGCAATAAAATTGATTATAACGTACATACAGAAGCAAAACTTGTGCGAAATAGGCATTTTTTTTCACCACCATTGTTGAGTGCGATGTCTCTTTGTAATCGTAGTCTGAGGATAGTAAACCAAAACACGTGAAAAATTATGAGGAGTATCCTCTTTTAAAACCTACTTTTCCTCGTAAGTAAATTTTTTTGTAAATACGGCATGCAGTGACTGCGTGCGAGTACAAGCATTCGCGTTTCAAAGGCCTTTTTTGTCACAGGTCAGTTGTCATGCTCCTTTGACTCAAATGGCATTTAAACCGAATGCCTTAGAAACATGTGATGTAGCAGCTCAAAGGTGCCATTTGTGATATTACATTCGATTCAAAGGGTTTCGAAACGCTTCCGTAGCATGGGTACTATTTATACAAAATACCATATAACAAGTGAGGTTAATTATGCAAATTAGACGCAGGAAATGGTAAAATGTTACTTGATATATCTTTTGGGCAAGATTGGAGTAAAATCATTTTGAAAAATTTCAGGATCAAAACAAATTTGAAGGAGGGGCAAGTAGAAACAGAATGAGTGTGAGCTTATCTGCTCTATTCCCTTCCATCTTACCATCCACAATGGAACATTTTCTTCTTTGATGGGCTATGAGCTATCTGGCAAAATTGTGAAACTTGTAAGGACAAAATACAATGCACTTTCAACTCAACTCCTAACAATACTGAGCATTCTAAGTATGGGGGCTGAATGGGGAGGGTCAAGAGGAGAAGTTGAGGATAACACTTTTTTTGTGTTTCTTTACGGCATTTATTCTGCCATGTTTTCAACAAATAAAACAAAGCAAGGTAACAATCATGGAGAGGACAAAGAATGACATGCCTGAGCATTGCTCAAAGCCATTGGCTGCTGAGACTTTTTTTCAAGGTTGATTCGGCTGTTACACACCTCTAAAAATAATGCAGAGTGGTAAGAATAAACTTTCAAAATCCTCTACCTTGCCCAGCGAAGCCTGGCTGGGCAATTTTTCAGCCAGCCTTGGATGCCTGTCTGGATTTCTTGGAGGGAGGCCAAGTTCATCCCCTTCATCAGTCGGACCGCCTCTGCAAAATATCAACATTGGTTTGGGTGTTAAGTATGTATGTATAAAAACCAAAAAGCATTTGCCACTTTCCACATTAAGTAGCCATTCTGTTATGCCTCCCTCGGCACTGCAGACTGCTGACCTTCCTTACTGTATTTCCTCGATGAGCCCCTCATTCTTAACCATGTCATTAGGCAAAGCATAGCGAGGACCTCTCTTCTAGCAGCCTTGATACCGAAAGGTGGCATAAGAGGGTTACCCGCCAGTTAACTGCTCACAACAGGCTGTACACAATCGAGTCACAACCCAGGGGTTAAAAAGGTCCCTTTCATACTGCGATGCCATAGTGGCATTGGCTACCACACTCCGGTGTCAGAAAAGTTGTGCTAAATACATGAAAGTGACAGAAAGTGACGGAGAACACAATTGCCCTGGTAGCCGAATTGGTAAGGCATCCAAGATATAACCGGAAGGCGTGGGTTCGCTATAACCGGAATGCGTGGGTTCGCCCACCACTCTGGATGCATCTTTTCCCCACTTCCTTTCTTATACAAGTTTGAAATGTTAACTTCACTAATGGTACTACAGAAATAAAAGGCCTACCTATTCTCCTATGCCTGCCTTGGCATTGCAGACTACCAGCCTTCCTTTATGCATTTCCCCAAACGAGCCCCTCATTCCTAACCATATTATTTGTATAGTAAGAGATGATGTACACTGGTAGTTGCCAAGCCGAAAAGAAAAGCTACCCTTTTTATTGGGTGGCGTATATATGTAAAACATTGATTGGTTGATTGTGGGGCTCAACGCGCTGACACTCCATAGACGATGAGGCGTGCCGCAGTGGAGGTCTCCGGATTAGTTTTGACCACCTGGGTGTCCTTACGCGCGCCAAAATCTCAAACACACGGGCATTTTCATTTTTCACCCCCAGTACAGACGCGGCCGCTGCTGCCAAGAACCAAATCCCATGTCCTCGGGCTCAGCAGCACAACGCCATAGCCACTGTAGCGGGTCATTTACACAAAACAATTGTAATGGTAGGTGCCACCACACAGTAGTGTCTGCGTAACAAAAGGGCTGGGCTGTGGCAACCTCTACAGCGGAATTAATCTTAGAGATCTAGGGAAGCCAAAATGGTCGCTTGGTAAAAAATTGAGGTCAGCTTGTCCTAGAGCCAGCCCCCTGCACTTGCGCCTGTGTTCAAAGTGGCCAAAACAGATACTGGTGCCACGAATAGCACCGTTTTTCACTGCAACCAAAGCTCTCTATCTACTGGAAAAAAAAATCTACAACACTTTTGGCAGCTCAGACAGCTGGGCCACTAAAGGATAAAGCCAATCAAAAATCTTGCTACAAAAGAACACATTTTGTTTTCCTAGTGCATAGTGATGGGCCTAGTTACATCAGTTGGAAATATTACCACATTCTAATACCGTATTCGCGTGGTCAGTTCAGAGTGCTTTGAAAACTGGCTGCCCCTGTGGGGCGGTCGAACTCAAGCATGCAAAGAATGTTCGGCTGGTTGCTTCAGAGCAGGGTCCTCACACTGCTCTGACTCTGAAGTGAGATCACTGTCGAGATCAGGAGGCAAGCGGTCACCCGACACCAGCTGAAGCCCTTATCAGAATGAGGCTACATGAAATTATAGATGCTTCTAACCTGCCTCAACTTGTGCTTAAGGGGTCCATATATACTCAATTCTGCTATGCTGAAATACTGTAGTTACAACAATGACGTTTCATGAACGTTTTCTATCCCAAACAGCGTGTTTGCAAACACAGCTGGGGCAAGGTTAGGAAAAGCAAGACAGCTACTCCCACGAAATGTACTTGCGCAAGGGCTTTGCTTACATTTGTAACGGTATGCAAGTGGTTAGTGAATGCAACACAAAAGTTGACTCCGTTCACAGTCCGTGCATTTTTTAAACTCTGAAGAATTTTGGTGCCACTGCTATGAGATTTCTGCTACAGTCAGATACTGAGCTGGTGTAGGTTAGCTTGCAGCCCATTATTACAGCCCATTTTGCCGTCAAGGCATAGGTGTGCTTCATCAAACTGTTAAACTTGGCAAAAAATATTTTATAAGTTTACTTATGTTTAAAAAACTCCAGTACTGGCTCGCAAGCACCAGCTTGTCCGCCAGAAGTAGGGTGAAGACCATGCTAGAGAGGGAAGCGCTCTGAACCTCTTACCCATAAAAATGCACAACTCCCCAAAATCTGTTCACAGTAGCACCAGAGGTGGATTTTCCTTACATGTATTTAAGATTTTGCCCTGAAGAGCACTGCAGGTGCATTTTTTCTCAGGCGACGCGAAACAGTGTACACGTGAACGTATCGAAAGTACATCTCTTTTACAGCGTACAATCTCGGGCAGTTCATTATGATGGAAAAAAGGGTTCTTTTATACAGTCGCTCACTCACAAATATCACACTTACACCGCATGCACACGATAAATGCACAGCTCTTAAACCGGTGCACTCCAAGCGAAACTCGTTTATGCATGATGATGGTTAGAGTTTTTTGGCGCAAGGCCAGCTGGGGCAAAGAGCGCCAAACAAAAGTATCTAAAAGAAAATAGTGGCTACTAACGCCAGAATAACAATAAAATCAATTAACGGCAATGGTGATGGCTGTTCTATAGGGCCAGATTTTATTCTGTTTGAATCTGTTTCTCTTGTTTAAACTTCTCATAACTTCTGGAATAAGCAGCATGCGGTCCCTGGCAGTTCGAACAGGTGAAGTGCTCACATTCACAATTATCCGTTGGATGATCTTGTGCTGCACATTTGGCGCACGTCAGTTTCCCACAAGAGTTTGTGCCGTGGCCAAACCGCTGACACTTATAGCAGCGGTGTGGATTCGGCACGTAGGGTCGGACCGGACATCTAACGAAGCCTGCGTTGACCGACTCAGGAAGTGTTGAGCGGTCAAATGTCAAGATGATGTGTTTGGTAGGTATGATTTGATCGTTTCGGCATATGGTTATTCGCCTCACTGCCGTCACGCCCTGATCATGGAGGCCCTCGAGCAGATTGGCTTCAGTTTCACTTATAAGATCTGGATCAGAGATCACGCCTTGGCCGCTATTAAGGCTGCGATGAGGCGTGACCTTGATGTCAACATTGACCATGCGCGTTTGTGAAAGGAGGTTTGCGGACTGCTGTTTGTTGTCTACCTCAATCAAAAGTTCTACCGCTTTCAGTTTCTTGGCCTTGTACGACTTTCCGACAAGGCTTTCAAGATACTTGGAGATTAGAAACACGGACTGGGAAGTGATTGGTTTTGTCTTATCAAGAGATTCCGTGATCAGAAAGCGCGAGAAATTATCGGGCTTTTGGAGCGAGATTGATTGCAACGGAGAAAAAGATACTTCGGTGCGGCCCCTTTTCGGGGGCCGATCACGTCTGGGGGGGGGTGTTGGAAAATGCCATACGATACATTGGAAAGCAGGGTGACGGGGGTACTTTCTTCTTTGACCTTACCCTGGTAGTCAAAGAAATCCCGGAGCTCTCTGCCTGGTAGACAGGCAGGGAGCCCATCGGCCGGAGCTTGACCAAGGCTCCGACAGCCACCGTTCACGGCTTCTAACCCTTCACCTTTCAACTTCTAGCCACGGTAGGTGACAGCTTAAGTATGGGGGGCTCGGGGTACGCGGTGTCGCCACTCACCGTCACGAAGATTGCTCAAGGTGACACTTGTTTATGCATTTTAGAGACAATTCTAAAGGGGGAATGGACAAAGCATGAGCAAGGCTAGGTTTTCAGAGTGAGCAATTCGCGAACCTTAGGTGTTACTGCCACAGACTATTCCTGATAAACAGTGACGAAGTTAACCGGTTATGAATTATGTTCTTTTCACCTCCAGGCTTAAGTGCTCAGGGAGCATTTGGCTATGTTTTCATTCAATGTAATCACTGAAACAACCTGCGGCACTTACGTAATACATGTTGACGTGTAAGTTTCACTAATTTCTTACAATCCTTAACAGATACTGCTTCCAAGTTAGTGCTATGGATGTAGCTTTCCTTCATGATCACAACCACTGCAGCGCTTCTTCATGCAACCTAAGGCACTGAAGTTCACCTTTTGCACATGAAGTAAAGTGACACTAAAGCACCACAGCTAATGTCAGTGAGTAACAATGCAACTTCGGATGTCCAAGTTTCTGGGCATGTATTAGAATATGAGGCAGTAAAGCTTTCAGTGAGCACAAATTGCTCATTTCTACACTTTACAGTTGTGCACGCACATGGTCAGCGGAAGGAAGCGAATTCCTTTTGATTTTTTTAATTACACATACACAATTCGTCGGCCATAAAAACAAGCTCTGCTCTTGAACTGCCCCAGTGTTGTTCCTTGTAGCACGCAGACTCAAGTGCAATCAGTACGTAGTCTTTCCATGAACACAGCTTGTGTTGAAACTGAGCACTCGCCCTTTGTTCGGGTTAGTCGTACTGTCCCTCCTACAGTTTATGACACATTTTCGAAGAAATCACCTTCGCAAAACAGCACCTTTATTATCCAGCCTCCAGTAGCAGCGTCCACAACTTAGCACCTTTATTATCCAGCCTCCATTAGCAGCGTCCACACCTTCCTACAACTTCTGCTAGTAAAACTTTAAAACTTCCTTTGACCCCTGCACTCACCCGAACTGGCATGTCCGTCGGCAACCATAGTTTCAAAAATGGGAGCAGGTGGCAGTGAGAGCACTGCCTCGCCCCGAAAACCACCATCACTGCCATTTTGGTTTTCCACTCGTGTGTCGAGGTGCGCAGCAGCAGCCCCGACTTGCGCCAAACCGGGGCTTACTGGCCGGCAGGTCCGAGGTCGATTGCCTGCAGATGTAATGAGTGCATGCGAATTATCACTAATGCATAGAAATTCCCTTACAAAAGCAAGTGTGCTAGACAAACATAGTTTTCTACACTTGTACACACGGCATTCTTTTAGTTTGCCGAGTTCGTGCAATAAGTGCACTATTGACATATGTGTGCATATTTCTAAAAAAACATTTTAAATTTTGCCTGCTGCCCTCAAGGAATGCTCGCTCACTGGTGTAGGAGCAACTAGCTGCAATACCAATGCAATTTATGTTGACAGGGAAACACAGAAGACCCCTCACTATAATTAAATAAACGAAAAAAAAACTTATTGTGCGGAAAGTGTCCATTACACAAGAGGCACATAGTGCTTCCATTTGCATTTGATTCAGCATCATCCCGCTTTATGTCCAAAAAAGCTTAGTGGAGTTGCCCTGATGCCCAGGTGCAACCAATTGAACATGATTGTTGGCACAACCATTCTTTCGCTTTTCCCCCATTGTTTATGCTGCTGCTCGTGACATAACAAGGAAGGGCTTGTTTTTTGTTGTCAGCTTTAATTACACTTCTAGAAGTATTTTTATACCCACACAATCTTTATCTTTGGGTTGTTTTTGTTTATTTTGAAGTAACTGCTTGAAGGAGGTGAATTCAAATACATTTTGCAGTGATTTGGTGAAGCAATGATACGTTTTTGCAAAGTTGTTAGACTATTCTCTTTTTTCATTTTCATTTATTGGCATTTTAATGTGGTTTTTGTTTGTCTAAGATTAGTTCGAACATTTTATGTATTCTGATGTATGCTTTAATTGCTTTTATGCCTGCGTGTGTGTAGTCCTTGCAGTTAAGGGACAACATTTCACCGCTATGCATGAAGCATGCAGGTTACGCTGGCCACAGAAATCTACACTTCATAGGTATTAGCTACTATGGTGCCTGTTGGTCTCACCTGACAATGCGGTGCTAATTTACACTCAATTCATATCCACGTAACGACGTTCGTCACAATTACGTTGTCATCCTTATCTCGGCTGCTTAGCCCTTAACGGCTGTTGGGACAGTCAGTGCCTTATCACTGCGGCAAGCGGCGGAATGAGCGAGAGTAGTTCTGATGCGTAGAACGATCCCGCCAGCTCGAGTCATCTGCTAGGCTGTCCCCGCAATGAAGATATACGAGGCTGATCATTAGCGGAAAGGTGTTGCGTCGCGCTTGCGGGAATAGCCTCCCTAGCAAAAATTCCGATAGAGATTCTTATACACGTATATGCTTATTGCCACTGATAGACCTCTCAGTCTGTATTAGTCTATTAGGTCTAACAGTGTGTATTATTAGTCTGTCAGGTCTATTAGATTGTATTAGTCTGATAGGTCTACCACAGTGTACTAGTTCTACCATAACCAGTGGCAAGTTCGAACACAGCAATGAAACATCGCAACACATTTCATTATCACGGTACGCAGGCAAATTCCCCTGGCTGACAGAAATCTGGCTGAATAATTTAACGATACACAAGTGCGTAACCTGATTAAGAACGAACGAATAAATTGCAATGCGAATCCACAAAATAGCCACAACATGCAATCAGAAAAGCTCAAATGAAACCTGTATGGTCCAGCCACAGGTACACATCGAGAGCAATAACAGCCGATTGAACACCACTCCCATTGTAATGCAACTTCAAAACGGCATTCAACCTTCTGCAACACGCGATTAGAATGGAGTCTCTTCTTCGTGAGGCATTCCCAAGAGAATGAACAAAGGCGTCCCAAACGGCGAGGTGACTGATCACAGATGGGTGGGGCGGCGGCCCGTCTCATATTTGTCAATGTTAGGCGGGCGCTAGACACATCGCCAACACTTCTCGATGACGTGATGCGCACGTTTTCTTCGATGTCAGGCGTACGTTACACAGCATGGCAGAAGGAGCAAAGACGTCCGAAGCGGCGCGGTGACTGGTCCAAGATGGGTCGCGCTGCGGCCTAGTTCATGCTTTCCAAAGTCATGCGGGCGTTAGACACATCTCCAGCACTTCTCGATGACGCGATGTGCACGCGTCAGTTGCGAAATAACGCTAGAAGCCGTTTGCTTCTAGCCGTATTCTTCCCGAACGTACGCACACACCAACCCCGTTTTGATGATGTCGCCATATTGGCTACCCATCCGAGAGCAAGGCATGGCTTGGCTTGACTTCGCTGCAGTTTTTCCGGTTTAGATTTCGTGCTCATCTTGCGGCCTCGCAGGCGCACAACTCGTAGCTCCCATCAGTTCTCTTCATTTCTGATAGCAGCGCATTTTGTAGGAATGAAAGTGCACAAAGAAAATGTTGACCTATTTTGCATCATAATTTGGTTAAAGATTTACGGATATGTGCCAGTGAACAAAACACCGGGCCGTGAACAAATTTTTATAAATGTTATTGGCAAAGACAATACATGCTACCAGAGATTGCATTAATATTGACAGCAGGGTATCCAACTGCATGCGAGCCTCGATCTTATATACGCGTACACAAACACTTGCCGCTCTCACTAGTGCCCCATATACTACCCTGTTGTCGAAGAAGTTTGCCTTGGTTTTCTTCCCCACTCCTCTGTCCATGGGCAGCGCGCAGTGTTTAGTCGAATTTCGCAAATAGAGAAAACGATGAGGTACTTACCAGTGGCGAATCGTTCTCGGTTCTCTCCTGCCTGCCTCTTCTTCCAGCGCGTCTTCTCGTTGTCCCACAGTTTTCTCAGTTGGGTTACTGTTACTCGCCTGACTCCCTCTTGCGCATTGTATTCCTGCGCTATTCTCTCCCACGCTTGCTCCTTCAGCCTGTTCGCGAAGTTTGTAGACTCCTTGCTCTCGACAATGTCGCGGTACCCCACAACCAGTGTGCGGCACATTTCGCGCTCGTCAGGCGTGAACATATATCGCCTTACAGCACTAGCATTTTCCGTATCGCTGCTTTCGAAATTGCGGCTCGCATCCGGAGTGGGGGCGTTGACACTCATGATAATCTTATCAAGAGACAGGGGCACTCGACGAAATCGGCGGAGCAGCCGACACGAAAACGAAACAAAATTGTGCAGTGTGGCCAGACCAGAAACAGTTCTCTAGTTGTGTCATTCTTGTGCTCCGCTCAATCACAGAAAGTAATGTCGCTTGACGTGCCTGTTTATTTCTGTAAAAGAAAATAAAAACGTTGTAAAGCTACATTTTTGAGGCGTAATTTCATGTCTTCAATAGAAATGTGCAATAACCTCGCCCCCAGATGCCTTTCGCTGCTGCTCCGAAAGTGCGATCTCGAGGGTCCCTCCAAACGAAGGATTTCCTCGGAGGGTCGGTGTCACCACGTTTATGAAATGCATGGAGACCTCGAGTGGAGGTGTTGCCGTATCCTCCACTCTGTCGAGTGGAGGAAGCGCTTTGAGTGGAGGAGGGATTCAGAATACGGGGGTAACACTGGCAGCCGCACATTCTTTCCCATCAAGCATTCCAAGGTCTGGTCGGGGGCAGTAGCCGTTGCAGTGCGGGAACGGCTCAGTGACTACTTTTCTGGGGATGGTGCAGTGTCCTGGCAGGATGCGCGTGCTGGGGTGGATGTTAGTGGCTAGAAAAAAAAAAGCAACTTGGCCCAAGTGTTAGCCTGGCCCTGAAATGTGAGAAATGGTGAAGCTGTACCGTGGTGTTCATTGCACATTTTTTATTGATAGCGCTGAAGTCGTTCTGAGATAAGTGCCATAATTGCGGCTTGGCATTCAGCACGCTGAGGCCCTGTCATTTGCCGGATGTGACCGGCGACTACTGCACCAAACGCCGAACTGTCGTCGGGTGCAGGCATGGGAGCATCCATGCATTACGCCATTTTTGCGAGTGCTGCTGTACGCAGCTCCAGGAGCTCACCAGCTCGTTCCTGGCCGCCTGACCTCCCCCTCTTTGCAGGGGGCTCATCCCGCCCACTGCGGCGTGTTGCGACAGGGCTGGGAACTGGGCTCAGGGGGTGATTTTCAGCAGCGGTCCGCTCACCAGACTGCAATAAAAAGTACGAAGCAGGAGCTACAGCTTAATAATCCACGATTCCTTGATGTAGTAAATTAAGGTGTAAAGATCAATGAAGGAATTACCTTTATACCATCAGATAAATGCAGATTTAATGTGAACCAGGCCCATACCTTGTCACTTGCAACAGAGGCACGTGCTGGCGGTGTCGCACGACAATACGGATGGCTCTGGTGCTGGGTGCATGCCTGCGGGGGTTTTTCGGGCATGGCTGTTTCCTTGCCAGGCTGCTGGAGGTGTGGGGTCTGTACAACCGTGCCCGGCTGAGCGGGTCGTGCAGGCGTACCAGCCATGCCACGCAGGTTCGGACGGGTGGGTACAACAGCTGGGGTATTATTGCCAACTTCGCCACATGTAGGAGCCGTAGATGCTGGAACTGTAGAGATAAAATATAACGCGTAGGGTTAAAGAACAATTTCACAACCCTACAGAGATTTAAACATGCTTTCGACGCATCACTATGTATATCACTATGATGTGGAAAAGAATGCAGAGAAAAAGAAACTCGGTTTGTTAAGAGCCCACTAGCCACAAATACTGGTACTGGCTTCGTGGATGCAAAGCCATCAGTTCAGTTTACAACTTTGTATAATGTCCACTTTAAAACCCAAACAATGCAACAGTAATGTAATAATAAACACGTAAACATACCTCTCAGGTTTCCCTTTAAATAAACAATGGTCTCCTGCAGACCCTCATTGAGTTCCTGAAGTTTGTCAATCGTTCTTTTTTGAGCCGTTATGGTTTCTTTCAACTTTGAAATTTTGAACTCCTTTTCATTGAGCTTTGCTCGATTCACTTCCACGTTGTATGGTTTTTTTCCTTTAAGTGCCTTCTTTTTTTCTCTATCAGCGCTAAAAGGTCTTCGTTTGGCTTCTTTTTTTCTGCGTCCTGTCATCCACCTGCACGAACAGAATGCGCGATGACGATCAGTTATCGTGGGAAAAGAAATGGAGTGGGGAAGAAAACTCTTACCTCACGCTGCTCAGCGTCACTGGAGTCGCTGGACAGTTGTCGACGAACGCGAAAATGTTTCACTTTCGTTCGTATTGTAATTTCTTCTGTTGAATCTGCGCAGAAAATTGATCGGGCGTAATTAAAATTAGAGGTAAATCACAATAGCTCAGCACACCATTTCTCAGTCAGGACATCAACAGCATTTAAATGACTGCAGAATTGTACGACCACAGAATTTTACATCGAAGCGTTTACAAGCTGAATGCAACTGAGATCAGCACTCAGTTGTAACCGCATTCATGCATGTTAAGCGCTGCTCTTACCGCCAAGGAGGAGGATCCTCGCGGAATAGAAGTCTGCGCTTCCACTTCGGTCGGTCCATTTCACCAGGTATGGGCGGGAGGCAAAATCCGTGTCATCTTTTGGATGAAAATCCTTCACATCGGTCACTTGGAAAATGGCGCAGGTGTTATTGTCGCAATACCGCACATACGCATGCTTTGGTGGCGACTGTGACAAGTGTGTGGCGCCCCCCATCCCTGATATTCGTTGGCCGCTAAGTTCAGTGGCCCCACTAGGCTCGGTGGGCAACATTGTGGGTGGCCAGGCAATAAACATCGCCGAGCACGACTGCTCGGGGGTCAGTCACCGCCACCACCAGCATGCTGCACGACGCCGTGAAGGCAGCGCTGGCGATGGTGGCTGCGGGCAAGGACGCGGGCGAGCTAGCGCGTGCGGCCGGCTCACACAGGGGCTAGTGTGTCGGTCATGGCCGGGAAAGCCTTCAAGCGCACCTTTCCTGGCGTGTCCGTCGAGACGTCGGGCGTCATGCTGCGCAGCTACTCCGGACAGCCCGCCCAAGTCGAGGGTCAAGCCCAGGTCAGCGTTCGCCTTGGCGACAGGGAGGCCACCCTTCCCCTGTACCTGACCGAGGGACCGTCACCAACGCTGCTGGGCCGGAACTGGATCCAGGCGTTGGGCGTGCGGCTGCCGGAGTACCAGGAAGCGGTGCATGCGGTGGAAGACGTCCCGAGCCTCCTGACCAAGTTCGAGGCCCTGTTCCAGCCCGGGGTGGAGACATTCACTGGCACGGCGGCAAGCATTCATGTGCCAGAGGGAGCACTGCCCCGCCCAGCCCGACTGCATGGACGGCGTCATCGAGCAGCTGCTGCACCGGCGGGGGGCCGGCACCAACGGCGGCGGGGTGCTGGGCGCCAACGGCCGCCTGCTGCACCTGGTGGTGCTGGGCGCCAGGGGCAGCGCCCAGCAGGTGGCGTAGGCCATGCGGCAGGCGCACCCGCAGGGTTTCCGGCTCGACGACAAGGCCCAGTACGCGCTGGACTTCAGGATCATCGACGGCGATGTGGGCCTGCCGCACAACTCGTTCCGCACGGAGCCCCTGCCCCACGGCTGCCTGTGCGTGTACGCCAGCCAGCCGGGGCTGGAGTACATCCGCGAGAGCCTCGAGAAGACCCTGCTGGCCAACCTGGAGCAGGAGGACCAGCTGCCCTTCCACGGCCTGCCCCTGGTCATGCTGTTTGCGGGCCAGGGGGACTTCCTGCGCGAGGAGGGCATCAACCGGGCCAAGTTCTCCTCGGTTCTCCTCTCGCAACAACTTTCTACTTCCGAAAGTAAGAACTAACTTCGGCAAACAAACTATTCTGTTCTCTTGCTTGCACTTGTGGAATACCTTAAACCAGGACATTAAATCTTCTCATTCTGTCATACCCTTAAAAAAAAAACTGAAACTCTACCTATTGTCTTCATTACAGTGATGTGACGCGTCTTATTGTAGTTTTCTTCCTATTGTCAAAGCTGATTTTTTGATTATTTGTTCAGTACTCTTTTCTATTATGTTTACTAATGTTGTCATTGTAATTTTATAGTCATTTTGTTAATTTGTATAGGAGGTCCCGCTTGCGGTTTTTATAACCATGGGACCTCCTCCTGTATATACTGTGTACCCATATCATGTTTGTTTAATAAAACTTATTTTCAATTCAAATTCAATTCAAAAGAGCCTCCACTCCCCCCTCGTAGACGACGACGGCGGCGGCCTGGACGCCGTGCGGCTGGAGCAGGCACTGTGCGCGCTGGTGGATAGCATCGAGCGGCGGGCGGGCCGGCTGCACACCTACCAGGCGCTGCCAGCGGTAGCGGGGCCCCGGCCGGACCTGCGGCTGATGCTGTGCGGGGACCGGTATGCGCCCGAGCAGGTGCTGGCGCAGCAGGGCTGCCTGGCCACGGGCCCGCCACACTGCCTCAGCCTGGACTCCTTCAAGGGGAGCCAGCTTCACCGACCGCTTCCAGCACAGCTCCAGGGGCTGGTGCTACTCGCGCCACTGTGGCGCCACGTGAAAGTCCTTCGACACTGGGAAGGCTGACAGCTGGTGCGAGAGTGACACAGGTGGCACCCAATGCTGCCACACCTGCATCGTCACCTGTGCCCAGGCGGAGTGCGAGCGAGACTACGGAGACCGCCAGACCATTACTCGCTGGGGTGACAAGTGTTTTTTTGTGTTTGTGTAGGACAAACAAACTTAGGGGTGAGGGGTGTGACAAGTGTGTGGCGCCCCCCATCCCTGATATTCGTTGGCCGCCAAGTTCTGTGGCCCCACTAGGCTCGGTGGGCAACATTGTGGGTGGCCGGGCAATAAACACCGCCGAGCACGGCTGCTCGGGGGGTCAGTGTCAGTCACCACCAGCACGCTCCATGTCGTCTCTCGCCTGGAGGGTACCCCTATCCTCCCAGGTTCACGAACGCGGAGAGAGGCCTCTTGGCGTTTAAATCCCCAGCAATAATGATGTACTGAACTGGTGAGACCAGGAGGACCTGCGATGTCTGATCTAAAATTTCTGATATCGGGATGGACGGGGCAGCATAAAGAGCAATTAACAAATAAAGGAAAAGGAGCTAGAGAAGAATTTCAACGCTGATACAAATTGGGACAGCAAAACGGGAAAATATATGAAATGGAATGGCCCGCAAAAGCACAAAAAAGATCATTAAACATCCCCCTCCCGAGGGGGACGATCAAATGCAGAGCATTTCCGGGGGCGCACGACGTTAAGTAGTTTGCGTTACGTTAATGTTGTTGCACTTGTGGCAACTGCTGACGAGAGAGCGCTCGTCAGCAGTAATTTGAATGAGTCAAGGATATAAGGCGCGTCCGTAGCCTCCCATTCTGTGTCGGCTTTGTGGCGCAGTGGGTAGAGTACCATGTACATTGCGTTCCGCCCGCAGGGTCGAGGGATCGAAACCAGGCGCCGGATAGTATTTTCTTTTATATAGTGTAGGGGGAGGGGTGCGGACAACGACGGTGCGGACTACGACGGGACAACGCGGGTGCCATCATGAGTTACTGAAATGGTCTGCATTTAAAAAGCACTTCTGGATCGGTTGTTTGGTATATTTGGCATATGGTGTTGGGTAGGCCTAGAATCGATCAAGACCTGGTGCACGGGTTTCCTACAAAGGCGATGTTAAAGGGGAAAGCCTCGATATAATCGAGCAAATGTGAGGTAGCCGAACGGGTATGACCGAGATTAGCTTGTGAGAATCGAAGTCCATCTAGAGTACCCATTTATTGTATTTTAGGAAAAGGGTAGGAAAAAGATATATAAAATACAATGACGAGCCCTAGAAACAGAAATGGAATTCGGGAGAAAAGTGTAGTAGTAGGAAAGAAAAAAGGAATGTGAGTGTAGTGTTTAACGCCCGCTAACAAGAAACTTGCTGCGCTGCCCCTCCTCCCGCAGTTGGTGCGTGCAAGTAATCCCCCACCGACGCAGACACCGACCTGCATGAGCTGGCTCTGAAGTCAGGGTTTGAGGGCTTGTTCCACCTGCGGCTCACGTTAAGAGTGTAACTGGCATGCTCTGCGAGTGCGCAAGCTTTGGTGTGGTGTTGCCCGGCGCAGTTGTTACAAATGATTTCGGGACATTGCCCCGCATCGTTGCGCGGCCCAAAGCGGAACATTTAAAGCAGGGGAGCGCGTACAGGATCTCTGTAAGTTCACAAGAGGTCCAGCCTATGTGGACTTCCCTCTTTTCTCTTAATGCTGAAACCACTCCTGGGGAAACCTCTGCCACATGCACTTTTGCGCCGAAGCGTTCTGTGTAAGACGGTGCGGGGGCGGAACTCTTCGGGAGAAATGTTAAGGTCATTTGGCGCATTAATTTGTTTAAGGAGCATAGCTGGGACTATTGCAGGATCTACCCCTGAAATATTTAGTTGGGGCGGACGGCGAAGAGGTTTTGTACGTCCAAAGCGGATTGCGTAACTGAAGTCGCCGCAATGGCTTGCTCCAAGTTGTCTATATATTGCATGACCTGTGATGCCACTGTGAGACCACCGCGGCAAGGGCGAAAAATGTCCAGGCCAGCTTCGATGGCCGTGGGGTTGAATGTAGACTTGATCAATGTCGCGATGTCTGGGGCAGAAGACGCTGACGGAGACTATTTTTAGGTGGAGCGCGGGCTCCGGGCGGTTCCCACTCACAGTAGACGCAGGCCTCGAAGGAAGAGAGAGTCCCGGCACACCCTGCGCTGGATTCGGGGAGCTCCCCACCACCTCCGCACACAATGGGGGCTGACTGTCAACAGCCCCGTCCGGCACCCGAGAAAGGCGTCCGTGCACCCCGTCCAGCTCCCTGCGCAACTCAAGAACCTGGCCCTCTGCCCTCGCTTTCCCTGGAGAAAGAGGCGTGATTAGATGCTGGAGCTTGAAATATGTTTGTATTACTTTTCTGCGGGCGGAACAGGGCACTTTGTTGCGAGGCTCGTTAAGTAGCGTCAGTAGATCCTCTCCGAGCAGGGAACATGTTCTGCGGGCAAATCCCCTGCAGCGGGGGGATTGCCCTCTTCACACACCTTTCTGGGGAATTGACCTCTAGAACGGAAGCGCTCCCCGAAGCCAGGCACGGGAGATTTGTTACTGCTGTTCGTCTCCGCTGCTTCCACCGCAGCAACAATTGACAAGGCCTCATCCGTCGCAATAGCTACATGACGGGCAAATGGAGCGGGTAGAGGATAGTTGGGCCTCCATGGGGTCCGCCTGCATGAACTATCAAGGGAACGAGCACTGACTAACAAATACATCGAGCCGGTGCTGTTCTGGAACCCCTGTTAAGCCTACTGCTGAACGGGGCTGCCTAGGGCTAAAACAACGCCATGAGGCACTATCGCCCCCATCAGTTCAAGGCTATGGGCGTTAAATAAACCGTTCTGGCCCTGATTCCTTGAGAAAAAGGAACGAACTCATATATCCCCGCACGGGTCACCTTGAGTATTAATGGTGACGGTGAGCAGCGACACCGCGGACCCCGAGCTCCCAACATAAGCCGTGTCCAACCGTGGCGAGGTGTTTTTAAGGTGAAGGGTAGAAGCCGTAAACGGTAGCCATCTGAGCCTTCGTCAAGCTCCGGCCGATGGGCTCCCTGCCTGTCTACCAGGCAGGGAGCTCCGGGACCTCTTTGACTACCAGGGTAAGGTCAAAGGAGAAAGTACCCCCGTCTCCCTGCTTTTCAATGTATCATATGGCATTTTCAAAACCCCCCCACAGACGTGATCGGCCCCCGAAAAGGTGCCGCACCGAAGTTTCCTTTCCACCCCTACCAACTATCACCGTTTTTTGGTCATTGAATCAATAGACAAATCCAAACCCGTCTCCTCCCAATCTGTATTCCTCGTCTCCAAGTTCCTTGAGGGAATCATTGGCAAATCTTTCGAGGCAAAAAAACTACGAACAGGCGAAGTGTTGGTTGAAGTCAAGACGCAGCAGCAAGCCACAAATCTCCTCACCCAAACCCGCATGGCAGATCTGGACATCACTGTCACACCCCACCGCAGCCTCAACAGCTCGCAGGGGGTAATATCTCAGCCAGATCTGCTAAGTGAAACAGAGGCCGACCTTCTGGAAGGCCTGAAGGATCAGGGCGTAACAGCTGTCAGGAGAATCACCATCCGTCGCGACAATGTACAAATACCAACAAAGCAAGTAATCTTAACATTCAGCAGTTCAAAACTTCCTGAGCACATCAATGCTGGTTTCATTAGGTGTGGTGTACGTCCGTACATACCTAACCCCCGCCGCTGCTACAAGTGCCAGCGGTTCGGGCACGCTACGACTTCTTGCCGCGGCAAACAGACCTGCGCAAAATGCGCCGCACACGACCACCCCACTGAAAACTGTGACTCCCCCGCACGGGGCACCTTGAGCAATCTTGGTGACGGTACTGGCGATACCGCGGACCCCGAGCCCCCAAACATAAGCTGGATCCAACCGTGGCGATGTGTTTATAGGTGGAGGGTTAGAAACCACGAACGGTGGCCGTCGGAGCCCAGGTCAAGCTCCGGCGGATGGGCTCCCTGTCTGTTTATCAGGCAGGGAGCTCCGGGACCTCCTCAGCTATCAGGGTAAGGTTGTGGAAGAAAGTACCCCCGTCCCCTGCTTCTATACATACTGTATGGCATTTTCAAACCCCCCCCCCCCCCCAAACGTGATCGGTCCCTGAAAAGGGGCCGCACCGAAGTATCTTTTCCTTCATTGCCATCTTTGACATTTCCTGAACCAGATCATTACTCTCGATTTCTGTTCATGGAGTCCCTCAATCCAACCCACCCTCTTGCATCTCAGTCAGTCTTCTTGATCGCAAAATATCTTGAAGCCATAATAGGAAAATCATATAAGTGCAAAAAACAAAGGTCTGGTGAACTACTAATCGAGGTAAATGACAAGCAGCAGTCCACGAAGCTTCTAGCTCAGACTAGACTGGCTGATCTAGACATCAGGGTCACACCCCATCGGAGCCTCAACAGCTCGCAAGGTGTGATATCCGAGACGGATCGCTTGAACGAAACGGATGCGGATCTCCTTGCCGGCTTGAAGGATCAGGGCGTCACTGCCGTGAGACGCATCACCATCCGCAGAGACGACAAGGAGATTCCCACCAAACATATTATCTTGACTTTCGACCGGGCAGTTCTTCCACAATACATAAATGCAGGTTTTATCCGTTGCTCCATCCGTCCGTACATCCCGAACCCGCGGCGCTGTTTTAAGTGCCAGCGGTTCGGGCATGGTACGAACTCTTGCCGTGGCCGAACGACGTGCGCAAAGTGCGCAGCGAACGATCATCCGAGCGAGAACTGCTCAGCCGAAACTCTCACTTGTGTAAACTGCGGGGGGCCGCATGCGGCATATTCCCGCAAGTGCGAAAAATTTCAACTAGAAAAAAAGATCATAAACATTAAGGTAACCGAAAACATCACCTTTCCAGAGGCGCGGAAGAGGTTCGCCTCTTTCCCCCTGGGGAAATACGCCGACGCAGCTCGCCGGGGGGCGGAGCGGCGTCTCGTTTCCACAGGGACCCAGTTCAGCGAGTCTGACCTGGTCCCTCGCCCGCCCCCCCTGGGTTGCCTCTGGCAGCCCAACCCGCCACCACGCCGCTTGCTGAGGCAGCAGCGGTTGTGGTGGCAACCTCTTCCGTCGGGACCGGTGTCGCTCCCGCCTCTGTCTCCCCGCCCTCCAGTGCGTTGGAGGGTACAGAGGTGATGGACACCACGGGCCCCGCACCGGTTCCCACCGCCACCGCACCGCCCGTGCCGCCTCTGGCGCCCCGGACGCCCTCGGCGCTGGCGGCTCAAACGAAGGGCTCCCGAGGGGGGGCCAAGTCCAGGGGGCCCGGTCCGTCGGGCACCCCTCGGACATCCGACGACGAGATGGATGTCGGGCCGTACCTGCCTGCAACGCAGCGCAAGGAACGCGTCCCGACGCCAAAGCCTCCCGAGAAGCCAAAAAAGGCGAGAGTCACAGCCCCGAAAGACGACACATAAACAAACACACACACTCCAGTAGCTCTCACACTAAATAATGGGAAGAGAAAACATAATTCAATGGAACTGTAGAGGCCTTCTTAAAAATCTTGACGCTGTATACGAAATACTGCATGCTAATCAGCCAAGTGTGATGTGTCTTCAGGAGACGCATTTGAATTCCAAGCACACATATTTCTTAAATAGGTACATGGTCTTCAGAAAGGACAGGGATGGCTGCACACACTCTTCGGGCGGTGTAGCCATAATAGCCCGGAAATCCCTAGCATGCCACCCTGTCGCTCTCAACACCGTCCTTGAGGCTGTAGCAATACGCACAATAATTTTTAATAGGTTGATAATGGTATGCTCCATTTACATTCGTCCTGATTATGCACTTCTGAGCTCTGACTTCGAGGCGCTGGTCGACCAGCTGCCCGAGCCATACATCGTAACAGGCGACCTTAATGCACACAACTCTCTTTGGGGCTCCTCTAGAACGGATGCCCGAGGTCGCCTGATAGAGAAGTTTCTTACATCTTCAGGAGCATGCCTTTTCAACAAAAAACAGCCTACATACCATAACTTAGGACACAATACATACTCGCATCTTGACTTGGCTATTGGTTCCGCAGTTCTCTTTCCATGTCTTGAGTGGGGTGTGGGCACGGACCCATATGGTAGTGACCACTTCCCCACTTCATTAACGTATATAGGTATAGGCCCGAGCAGTCCATCTTCCCATAAAAGGTTTAATGAATCAAAAGCAAACTGGAGCACATTCACACAAACATCTCAACTACACCACACATCCATAAAACACCTACACGTGGAGGAAGCCGCCCAACTCATCACGGCGCACATCCTCGACGCTGCCGAAAAGTCCATTCCCAAGGCCTCCAGTGGGTCCCGCACCCCAGGGAGGCCCTGGTGGAACGAGGACTGCATGCGGGCGCGAGAGGCCCAGAACAAGGCGTGGGGTGTCCTTCGTCGGTTCCCCACGTCACATAACCTCATTTCTTTTAAACGGGCAAAGGCTTTTGGGAAGCGAGTGCGTCGTGAGGCGAAAAGGGAGAGTTGGCGCACCTTCCTCACTTCCATCAACTCATACACTGACACGCGAAAAGTGTGGACACGAATACGAAAACTAAAAGGACAACAGACACACAGCCTGCCCCTGGTTAGTACAACAGGGGACACACTGGAAGACCAGGCTAACACACTTGCACAACACTTCGAACACGTGTCCAGTTCAGCACACTACACCAACACTTTCATTAAACACAAAGAATCATGTGAGAAGAAGTCCTCGCGAGACACTAATAAGTCGAACTCATCCTATAACACCCCCTTTTCACTTCATGAGCTGAAGGTCGCACTCGGTACTTGTAAACCTTCAGCTCCAGGTGCAGACAGGATTTCATACACAATGATACAACACTTACATGCAGACACACTTGAAACACTCGAGGTTAGACTATGGGAGTGTTTTGTATGGTTCAGGAAGGGAAACTGCATTGAAAATGCTCGACCCAGTGCAGCACTTGGGCCTTCGACTTGCGTCTGGTGCTTTCCGGACTAGCCCCGTGCAAAGTCTGTACGTCGAGTGTGACAGATGGTGTCTGGGGTACCAGCGCGAGTATGTGGATTTGGTATATGCTTTTAAAGTTTCATCAATGTCTCACCATCCCATTAAGTCTATAATGAACGATACATCTACATCCCAACTGTTTTTAAGTCGTCCATCTATTTCTGCGCCTTTCTCGCTCAGGGTCAGGGAGAAAGCCTCTGAACTTTCTGTCTCGTTTTTAGACACTTTTACAACATCTCTCATTGATTCTGTAGCCCCATGGCATCTTCGTCCCGTATTGTGTGATTTGTCGTTTACGCAATTTAAGAAAAACACGGTGCCCACAACTGCCGTTTTGCAGCATTTCATGTATCTTCAGGCGAAATATGGGGCAACAGAATTTTTACTGATGCCTCAAAAACATCCATTGCGGTGTCTTGTGCTGCACACGGACCCAATTTCAGTGCTTGTAAAACCATGCATGTGAATTCTAGCATTTTTACAGCGGAGGCATATGGTATACTCCTTGTTTTAAATCACATCAATGAACATCATATCGCAAAATCCATCATTTTCACGGATTCACTAAGCGTCGTGCGTACATTATCATCCCAAAGGTCTTCAAAAAATTACATTGTCAATCTGGTTTTTAAATCTTTGATGTCGGCGTATGCGTCAGGTCTGAATGTTACCATCTGCTGGGTTCCAGGCCACGCTGGCATCGCGGGCAATGAGTTTGCTGATGAAATGGCCGCTGCTGCTGCACTGAGAAACACTCTAGACATAGCAACAGTACCGTACACTGACATGAAGCCAGTCATCAGACAACACCTACGTAAAACATGGCAAACACACTGGAGTGAACAGTCAGACAACAAGCTACACGTAATAAAGCCACACTTGGGACGATACACAACTGACTCACACAACAGACACACTGAAGTGACCCTAGCAAGGTTACGGATAGGCCACACACATGCAACACACTCGCACTTGCTCCCCGCACGGGGCACCTTGAGTAATCTTGGTGACGGTACTGGCGATACCGCGGACCCCGAGCCCCCCAACATAAGCTGTGTCCTACCGTGGTGATGTGTTTTGAAGGTGAAGGGTAGAAACCTCTAACGGTGGCCGTCGGAGCCCAGGTCAAGCTCCGGCGGATGGGCTCCCTGTCTGTTTACCAGGCAGGGAGCTCCGGGACCTCCTCAGCTATCAGGGTAAGGTTGTGGAAGAAACTACCCCCGTCTCCCTGCTTTTCAATGTATCATATGGCATTTTCTAAACCCCCCCCCCAGACGTGATCGGCCCCCGAAAAGGGGCCGCACCGAAGTTTCTTTTCCTCCTTTGCAATCGATCTCTCCCCCAAAGCCTGATAATTTCTCGCGGTTTCTGATCATGGAATCTGTTGACAAGACAAACCCCATCACTTCCCAATCTGTGTTTCTAATCTCCAAGTTTCTTGAAAGCCTTATCGGAAAGTCGTATAAGGCTAAGAAACTCACAGCGGGAGAAGTTTTGATAGAAGTAGAAAGCAAGCAACAATCCTCTAACCTCCTCAAGCAAACGCGCATGGTAGATGTTGACATCAAGATCACGCCCCATCGCAGCCTCAATAGCTGCCTGGGCGTGATCTCTGATCGGGATCTAATGAATGAGACTGAAGCAGACCTGCTCGAGGGCCTCCGAGAGCAGGGCGTGACAGCAGTGAGGCGAATCACCATACGCCGAAATGATGAAATAATTCCAACCAAGCCCATAATCTTGACACTTGACCGCTCTAACCTTCCTGAGTCGGTCAACGCAGGCTTCTTGAGATGTGCAATCCGACCCTACGTGCCAAACCCGCGCCGCTGTTTCAAGTGCCACTGGTTTGGGCACGGCACAACGTCTTGTCGTGGTAAATTGACGTGCGCAAAATGTGCAGCACATGATCATGAAACTGACAATTGTAAATCCGAGAACTTCACCTGTGCCAACTGCCAGGGACCACACGCTGCCTATTCTAGGAGCTGTGGAAAGTTCAAAGAAGAAAAACAGATCATTGCCTTGAAAGTCAACGAAAACATCACCTTCCCAGAGGCACGGAAGAGGTTCGCCTCCTTCCCTCTGGGCAGGTACGCCGACGCAGCTCGCCGGGGGGCGGAGCGGCGTCTTGTTTCGGCGGGGACCCAGTGCCTAGAGTCGGACTTGGTCCCGCCCCCGCCCCCCCCCTGGGTTGCCTCTGGTAGCCCAACCCGCCACCACGCCGCTTGCTCAGGCAGCAGCGGTTGTGGTGGCAACCTCTTCTGTCGGGGCCGGTGCCGCTCCCGTCCGTGCCTCCCCATCGTCCAGTGCGTTGGAGTGTGCCATGGACACCACGAGCCCCGCATCGGCTCCCACCGCCACCGCACCGCCCGTGCCACTTCTGGTGCCTCCGACACCACCGGCGGTGGCGGGTCAAACGAAGGGCCCCCGAAGGGGGGCCAAGTCCGGGGGGCCCGGTTCCACGGGCACACCCAGGACATCGGACGACGAGATGGACGTCGTGCCATTCTTGCCTGCAACGCAGCGCAAGGAGCGGCCTCCGACGTCCAAGCCTACAGATAGGCCGCCCAAAAAGCCCAATCCAAGAGTCACAGCTCCGAAAGACGACACATAAACATACACACTCCAGTAGCTCTCACACTAAATAATGGGAAGAGAAAATATTGTTCACTGGAACTGCAGAGGCCTTCTGAATAATCTTGACGACGTGTATGAGATTCTGCATACCAATCAGCCAAGTGTAATGTGTGTTCAGGAAACACATTTGAATTCTAAACAATCAAATTTCTTGAATAGTTACCTGGTATACAGGAAAGACAGGGATGGCTGCACACACTCTTCTGGCGGTGTGGCCATAATCGTCCGGAAATCCTTAGCATGCCACCCTGTCACCTTGAACACTATCCTTGAGGCTGTAGCAATACGCTTAATAATATTTAATAGGTTGATAACGGTATGCTCCATATACATTCCTCCTGATGTTACACTTTTGAGTTCTGACTTCGAGGCGCTGGTTGACCAGCTGCCCGAACCATACATTCTAACAGGCGACCTTAATGCTCACAATTCTCTTTGGGGCTCTTCTCGTACGGATGCCCGAGGTCGCCTGATAGAGAGGTTTCTTACATCCTCTGGAGCATGCCTTTTCAACAATAAAAAGCCTACATACCATAACATAGGTCACAACACATACTCCTGTCTTGACTTGGCTATTGGCTCCGCAGTTCTCTTTCCTCTTCTCGAGTGGGGTGTGGGCACGGACCCATATGGCAGTGACCATTTCCCCACTTTATTAACGTATATAGGTAAAGGCCCGAGCAGTCCATCTTCCCATAATAGGTTCAATGAAGCACGAGCTAACTGGAACACATTTACAGAGACATCCAAACTACACCACACATCCATAGGACACCTACACGTTGAAGAAGCTACCCAACTCCTCACGGCGCACATCCTCGACGCCGCCGAAAAGTCCATTCCCCACGCCTCTGTTGCCCCGCGCAACCAGCGGAGGCCGTGGTGGAATGAGGACTGTAGGCGGGCGCGAGAGGCCCAGAACAAGGCGTGGGGTATCCTTCGCCGGTACCCCAGGTCGAGTAACCTCCTCTTGTTCAAACGGGCCAAGGCGTTAGGGAAACGTGTGCGCCGTGAGGCAAAACGAGAGAGTTGGCGTACATTCATAACATCAATTAACTCCTACACAGACACACGGAAAGTATGGACACGAATACGGAAACTCAAGGGACATCAAACACACAGCCTGCCTCTGGTCAGTACAACAGGGGACACACTCGAAGACCAGGCTGACACACTCGCACAACACTTCCAACACGTTTCTAGTTCAGCACACTACACAAACACCTTCATGAAACACAAACTCGTGGCCGAAAAGAAACCTTTACATGACAATGACAGGTCAGCCACCTCTTATAACTCCGAATTCACGCTTCATGAGCTGAGGGGTGCTCTGAGCACGTGTAAACCCTCAGCTCCAGGCCCAGACAACATTACATATACAATGATACAGAACTTACACACAGACACTCTTGTAACACTTCTTCACCTTTTCAACAAGATATGGCTTTCGGGGCACATTCCAAAGTCTTGGAGGGATGCCATAGTTGTAGCATTCTTGAAAGAAGGGAAGGACCCTTCTTCTCCCGCTAGGTATCGACCCATTGCCCTGACCAGCTGCCTGTGCAAGCTTCTCGAGAAGATGATAAACCGGAGGCTCGTGTACTTTTTGGAGTATAACGGCCTTCTCGAGAGCTGCCAGGCAGGCTTCAGGGCGGGGCGATCCACGAATGATCAACTTGTGGCACTAGAGTCGTATATTAAGGATGCCTTCGTGCATAAACAGTTCTGTTTAACTGTCTTCTTAGACCTTGAAAAGGCATACGACACCGCTTGGCGTTATGGGATCCTTAGGGACCTCAAGTCATTCGGTCTATCGGGTAACATGTTAAACACTCTTGTTAGTTACTTGTCAGACAGAACGTTTCGAGTAAGAGTTGGATGTGCACTCTCAAACATTTACGTGCAAGAAAATGGCGTGCCACAGGGTGGCGTGTTCAGCTGCACTCTCTTCATAGTAAAAATGAACTCTCTTGGTAAGGCACTGCCACCCACAATCTCTTATTCCATGTATGTAGATGACGTGCAGATATCCTATAAATCATGCAATATGTCAATCTGCGAACGTCAAGTCCAGCTTGGTGTAAAGAAACTTGCCGGCTGGGCAGACAAGAATGGTTTTGAATTAAATCCTGTAAAAAGCTCCTGCGTTGTGTTCTCCAGGAAGCGCGGGGTCCATATGGACCCAGACATTACTCTTAATGGCGTGTCGCTTCCTGTGAACAAGGAGCACAAGTTCTTAGGTGTTGTGTTTGACCAAAAACTCAGATTCATTCCACACATCAAGGAACTTAAACATAAATGTCTTAAAACAATGAATATACTTAAGGTTCTCTCCCATCAATCTTATGGTTCCGACAAAGAACTCCTACTACGGCTCTATACTGCTTTGGTTGGGTCTCGTTTAGACTATGGCAGTGTGGTATATGGGTCGGCGACTAAAACAGCGTTGCGAATGCTTGACCCAGTGCTACACTTGGGGCTTCGTCTCGCCTCGGGTGCTTTTCGCACTAGCCCTGTCGAGAGTCTGTATGTCGAGTGTGATAAGTGGAGCCTTGAGAACCAACGAACGTACATGGACTTGCTATATGCTTTTAAAATTTCATCACTGAATAATCATCCTTTTTATCCTGTCTTTAACGATACATCAACATCTCTGCTCTTTGCAAATCGCCCATCCGTTCCTCTGCCCTTTTCACTTAGAGTGAGAGAGCGAGCCTCGGATCTCAGTGCTTCGTTTTTAGATGTGTACAGGTCATCCTTTTCTAACAGTTTACCGCCTTGGCAAGTTCGCCCTGTGTCGTGCGACCTTTCTGTTATGAGACTTGACAAAAATCGTGTACCACGAGCTGCAATACTGCAGCACTTTCTGTCTTTGCAGTTTAAATACACATGTGCAGAATTTTATAGTGACGCTTCTAAAACCTCCAGTATGGTGTCGTGCGCTGCTCATGGTCCTAATTTCAATGCAGCCAGAACCATGAGCATGCACACATCAATTTTTTCAGCAGAAGCGTATGTAATTTTACTGATTGTACGACACATCTTTGAAAATCACATTCCCAATTCCATCATATATACAGATTCTTTGAGTGTTGTTCGCGCACTGTCATCGCATACACCCCCCAGAAACCACATAGTTAATCTTGTATTCTGCACTATCATGTCCGTGTATGCACAAAAGCATGAGCTGGTCCTCTGCTGGGTCCCAGGACACACAGGGATCTCTGGGAACGAGTTGGCAGACGAGAGGGCCGGTGCGGCTGCACTCAGGAACACTGTGGACATTACAACGGTACCCTACACAGACCTCAAGCCACACATAAGACAACACCTGCGTAGAACATGGCAAACACACTGGGACGAACAGACAGACAACAAACTACATGTAATAAAGCCACACTTGGGACGGTACACAACTGACTCACACAACAGACACACGGAAGTCGCCTTGGGTAGGCTGCGGATAGGGCACACCCATGCGACGCACTCGTATCTGCTGACGGGATCATCTAGACCCCAGTGCAGCAGGTGCGGAGAGGCCCTATCCGTGATGCACATTCTCATACAATGTAAGGCACTCGACACTACACGACGCAAACACTTCCCTCAACTACACACACGACATATTCCACCACACCCGTCATACTTCTTAGGAGACGATGCCATGTTTTCTGTTCAACGCACCTTTCAGTTCCTATCAGAAGTTCACTTTTTACAGCTCATCTCATACCACCCATAGCTTTTACCCCCTGGTCCTATACACCAGCCACCTTATTTATTCTTAACCACTCTTGTTCTTCACCCTGGCCATTTACACCAGCCGTGCTCATAGCTTTTAACTGATTTTATTTGTTGTTCTCTCCTCATCAAATCACTTTGTGTTTGGCGCTCTTTGCCCATGTCGGCCTTGCGCCAATAAAATCAAACCATCATCATCATCACTCGCACTTGCTCACTGGATCTCCAAGACCCATGTGCAGCAGGTGTGGAGAGGGCCTATCCGTAATCCACGTACTCATCCAATGCAAGGCACTTGACACAACACGACGCAAACACTTCCCACAACTATACAGACAACACGTTCCGTTTCACCCATTGTACTTTCTAGGAGACGAGCCCATGTTTTCCACCAAGCGTGTTTTTAAGTTTCTTACCGATGTCAATTTTTTGCATCTCATCTCTTATCATGCATCATGACAACCTGGCCCTTTACACCAGTCATCTTCATTAGCTTGTTTTAGTTTGTGTATGTTTACGGAAACCCTCTCTACTTTTACTTTCACATCGCTGTCATGAAATCACTTTTGTTTGGCGCTCTTTGCCCTTAGCTGGCCTTGCGCCATTAAAATCCAGATATCATCATCATCACTTCTTCACCTCTACAATAAAATATTTCTTTCGGGGCACTTCCCACGCTCTTGGAGGGAGGCCATAGTAGTGGCTTTCCTAAAGGAAGGGAAGGACCCTTCCTCTCCCGCCAGTTATCGCCCCATTGCCCTGACAAGCTGCCTGTGTAAGCTCTTCGAGAAGATGATAAACAGGAGACTCGTGTACTTCTTAGAGTACAACGGTCTTCTCGAGAGCTGTCAGGCAGGCTTTAGGGCGGGGCGATCTACGAACGATCAACTCGTTGCGTTAGAGTCATATATTAAAGATGCTTACCTCCATAAGCAGTACTGTATGACAGTATTCTTTGATCTTGAAAAGGCGCACGACACTGCTTGGCGGTACGGCATCCTCAGCGATTTGAAGTCCATTGGTATGTCGGGTAACATGTGGAACACGCTTGCCAGTTACCTCTCTGAAAGAACGTTTCGCGTGCGAGTTGGAACTGCACTCTCTAGAGTTCATGTGCAGGAAAACGGTGTTCCGCAAGGTGGAGTTTTGAGTTGCACGTTGTTTATTGTAAAAATGAACTCTCTTCGGAAGGCTCTGCCACCAACCATTTCCTGCTCAATCTATGTAGACGACGTGCAATTATCCTTTAAGTCTTGTAACCTGTCTATCTGCGAGCGCCAAGTCCAGCTTGGTGTTAACAAGCTAGCTGGCTGGGCAGATAGCAACGGTTTTAAATTTAATCCAGTGAAGTGTACTTGTGTTTTGTTTTCGAAAAGGCGCGGCATTCGGCCGGATCCAGACATCAAACTCAATGGTGTCTCAATTCCAGTCAGAAATGAACACAAGTTTTTAGGTGTAGTCCTTGACGAAAAGCTCTCGTTCATTCCACACATAAAACAACTTAAACATAAATGCTTAAAGGCCATGAATATACTCAAGGTTCTCTCCCACTCTTCATATGGGGCTGACAAACAACTTCTTTTACGTGTTTTTACCAGCCTGATAGGTTCACGATTAGACTATGGAAGCGTTGTTTATGGGTCAGCAAGTAAGACATCCCTGAAAATGCTGGACCTAGTGCTTCATCTGGGGCTCCGGTTGGCATGTGGCGCCTTCCGGACTAGCCCGGTCGAAAGCCTCTATGTGGAGTGTAATAAGTGGAACCTACAACGTCAGCGAGCATACACAGATCTTCTTTTTGCTTTTAAAATTTCATCTATGCCACACCATCCTTTTAAATCGGCTTTTTATGATAGGTCTCAGACTGTACTACTCCTAAACCGACCATCGTTCTCTGCGCCCTTCTCTTACAGAGTTAGAGAGGAAGCGTCAGAGCTTTCTGTCTCCTTTCTAGACACCATACAAAGTTCTCAAACAGATTTTATAGCACCATGGCATCTCCGCCCTGTATCATGCGACACATCCTTCACACATGTAGATAAAAACCGAGCTCCCACATGTGCAATTCTGCAGCACTTCTTGTATTTGCAGCAGAAGTATCAATTTTCTGAATTTTATACGGACGCCTCTAAAACTGCCACCTCTGTGTCCTGCGCGGCGCATGGGCCCGGCCTTAATGTCACTAGAACCCTTAACAGTAATACCAGTATCTTTACGGCAGAGGCTTATGGTGTACTTCTTGTTGTTAATCATATCCTTCAAAGTCACATCCCACAATCCATTATATATACAGACTCCCTCAGTGTCGTGCGGGCGTTGTCGTCAACAAAGTCTTCAAAAAATCACGTTGTAAATCTAATAGTCAAGGGTATTATGTCGGTGTATGTACGCAAATTTGAACTGGTTCTTTGCTGGGTCCCTGGCCACAGTGGTATAGCCGGGAACGAAGCAGCGGACCGAATGGCTGCTGCTGCTACACTCTCGAATACAGTACACATAACCACATTACCCTACACCGACGTGAAACCACACATCAGACAAGAACTTCGCAAAACATGGCAAACACACTGGAGTGAACAAACAGACAACAAGTTACACGTAATAAAACCACACTTGGGACCATACACCACCGACACACGTAATAGATACACTGAAGTCGCCTTGGCTAGATTACGGATAGGGCACACTCATGCAACGCACTCGCACCTTCTCACGGGGTCTCCAAGACCTCTGTGCAGCAGGTGCGGAGAGGCCCTATCCGTGATCCACATCCTCATACAATGTAAGGCACTCGACATTGCACGACGAAAACACTTTCCACAACTACACACACGACATATTCCACCACACCCGTCATACTTCTTAGGAGATGAAGCCATGTTCTCTGTTCAGCGAACCTTAAGGTTCCTATCTGAAGTTCATTTCTTACAACTCATCTCTTATCACCCATAGTTTTACCCCTGGTCCTATACACCAGCCACCGTATTTATTTTTTAACCACTCACGTTCTTCACCCTGGCCCTTTACACCAGACGTGCTCATAGTATTTAACTGACTTTATCCGATTTCCCTCCTTATCTAATAACTTTGTATTTGGCGCTCTTTGCCCATGTCGGCCTTGCGCCATTAAACTTAAACCATCATCATCAGAAAACTGTGACTCCACCACCTTCACCTGCGCAAACTGTCAGGGGCCGCACGCGGCATGGTCCCGCAGCTGTGAGAAGTTTCACAAGGAGAAGAAGATAATCCACGTAAAAGTCACCGAGAACATCTCCTTCCCTGAGACGCGAAAGAGGTTCGCCTCTTTCCCCCTGGGGAGGTACGCCGACGCAGCTCGCCGGGGGGCGGAGCGGCGTCTTGTTTCGGCGGGGACCCAGTACCGCGAGTCGGACTTGGTCCCACTCCCGCCCCCCTCTGCGTTGCCTCAGGCAGCCCTACCCGCCTCCGCACCGCTCGCTGAGCCAGCAGCGGCTGGGGTGGCAACCACGTCTCGTGGGGATGCTGCTGCACTCACTGTTTCCTCCTCTCCACCGGCCCGAAGCACCTGCGAGGGCCCGGAGGAGATGGAGATGGAGGAAACCGCAGAAGTTCCCACCTCCTCCGCACCGCCTGTGCCACCCGGCGCTGTCGTGACGCCCTCGGCGGTCGCGGCCAAAACGAAGGGCACCGCAAAGGGTGCCCAGACCAAGTCTAGGGGGCCCAGTCCGCTGGGCACCCCCTTGCCCTCAGATGACGACCTAGACGTCGAGCCGTTCCGGCATGCACCACAGCGGAAGGAACGGGTTCCGGCGTCCAGGTGAGTAGAGAAAATGAAAAAGCCCCTTCCAAGAGTACAAGCCCCGAAAGCCGACACGTAAACACACACATACTCCAGTAGATCTAAACTTCAGTAATGGGAAGAGAAAATATCATGCAATGGAACTGCAGAGGCCTTCTTAAAAATCTTGATGATGTTTATGAGTTACTACATTCCAATCAGCCAAGTGTCATGTGTATACAAGAAACACACTTAAATTCCAGACATACAAACTTTTTCAATAGTTACCAGGTATTTAGGAAGGACAGGGTTGGTGGTGGTACATCTTCCGGGGGTGTGGCCATCATTGCCCGAAAGTCCTTGGCGTGTCTCTATCCTGTTACAGACCGTCCTTGAGGCTGTTGCCATTCGTACTATAATTTTTAATAGGTTAATAACTCTATGCTCAGTTTACATCCCTCCTGATTTCCAGCTCTTGAGCTCGGATTTCGAGGGCCTTGTGGATCAGCTACCCACACCTTTCATTCTTTTAGGCGACCTCAACGCACATAACTCTCTTTGGGGCTCTGCTCGCACAGATGCCCGAGGTCGCCTTATCGAAAAATATCTAACATCTTCCGGAGCATGTCTATTCAATACAAACAAGCCTACATACCATAATATAGGACACAACAGTTATTCACACCTCGATTTGGCGATTGGCTCTGCAGTACTCTTTCCATCTCTAGAATGGGACGTTGGCACTAACCCATATGGCAGTGACCACTTCCCAACCACATTAACATACTTAGGTAAAGGCCCGAGCAGTCCATCTTCCCATAACAGGTTCAATGAAGATAGAGCGAACTGGAGTACATTTACAGAAACATCTAAACTACACCACACATCCATTGAACAACTACACGTTGAAGAAGCTACCCAACTCCTCACGGCGCACATCCTCGACGCTGCCGAGAAGTCCATTCCCCACGCCTCCGGTGCCCCGCGCAATCAGAGGAGGCCGTGGTGGAATGAGGACTGTAGGCGGGCGCGAGAGGCCCAGAACAAGGCGTGGGGTATCCTTCCACGGTACCCCACGTCGGGCAGCCTTATTTTGTTCAAACGGGCCAAGGCGTTAGGAAAACGTGTGCGCCGTGAGGCAAAACGAGAGAGTTGGCGCACCTTCCTTACATCTATTAACTCATACACAGACACACAAAGTCTGGACACGAATACGAAAACTAAAAGGACAACAGACACACAGCCTGCCCCTGGTTAGTAGAACAGGGGACACACTGGAAGACCAGGCTAACACACTTGCACAACACTTTCAACACGTTTCCAGCTCTGCACACTACACAAACACTTTCCTGAGACATAAAACCGCTTGTGAAAAGAAGTCCTTACATGATAATAACAGGTCAAAATCTGGTTACAACTCTGAATTTACTCTCTATGAGCTGAAGGCTGCCCTGAGCACATGTAGACCTTCAGCTCCAGGCGCAGATCAGATTACATACAAAATGATACAACACCTACACCCAGATACTCTTGAAACACTCCTACACTTATACAACAACATATGGCTTTCGGGGCACATTCCGAGATCTTGGAGGGAGGCTATTGTAGTGGCGTTCCTGAAGGAGGGTAAGGACCCGTCTTCTCCCGCCAGTTACCGACCCATCGCCCTCACCAGCTGCCTCGCAAGCTTCTCGAGAAGATGATTAACAGGAGACTCGTGTACTTCTTAGAATACAATGGTCTTCTCGAGAGCTGCCAGGCCGGCTTCAGGGTGGGGCGATCCACAAACGACCAACTCGTCACCCTTGAGTCGTATATAAAGGATGCCTTTGTCCACAAACAGTTTCGTGCTACGCTCTTTTTTGATCTTGAGAAAGCCTACGACACCGCTTGGCGATACGGGATACTTAGCGATCTGAAATCATTCGGTGTTTCGGGCAATATGTTTAACATTCATTATAGCTACCTGGCAGAACGAACCTTTCGTGTAAGAGTTGGTACTGCCCTTTCAAATGTTTTTGTGCAGGAAAATGGTGTGCCTCAAGGTGGCGTTTTGAGTTGTACGTTGTTCATAATCAAGATGAACTCACTTCGAAAGGCGTTGCCACGAACGATTTCCTGTACAATGTATGTAGATGATGTCCAAATATCTTTTAAGTCGTGTAATATGTCAATTTGCGAACGCCAAGTCCAGCTTGGTGTTAATAAGCTAGCTGGCTGGGCTGATCAGAACGGTTTTAAGCTAAAACCAGTTAAGAGCACTTGTGTTGTGTTCTCCAAAAGGCGTGGGATCAGGCCAGATCCAGACATCAAACTGAATGGTGTCTCGATACCGGTCAAAAAAGAACACAAGTTCCTAGGTATCGTCCTTGATGAAAAACTTTCCTTTATCCCTCATATCAAACAACTAAAACAAAAATGTATTAAAACACTGAATATTCTAAAGGTCTTGTCGCATCACTCGTACGGTGCTGACAAACAACTTCTGCTGCGAGTGTTTACTAGCCTGGTAGGCTCTAGGTTAGACTATGGGAGTGTTTTGTATGGTTCAGGAAGGGAAATTGCTTTGAAAATGCTCGACCCAGTGCAGCACTTGGGCCTTCGACTTGCGTCTGGTGCTTTCCGGACTAGCCCCGTGCAAAGTCTGTACGTCGAGTGTGACAGATGGTGTCTGGGGTACCAGCGCGAGTATGTCGATTTGCTATATGCTTTTAAAGTGTCATCAATGTCTCACCATCCCATTAAGTCTATAATGAACGATACATCTACATCCCAACTGTTTTTAAATCATCCATCTATTTCTGCGCCTTTCTCGCTCAGGGCGAGGGAGAAAGCCTCTCAACTTTCTGTTTCGTTTTTAGACCCTTTTACAACATCTCTCATTGATTCTATAGCCCCATGGCATCTTCGTCCTCTATTGTGTGATTTGTCGTTTACGCAATTTAAGAAAAACACGGTGCCCACAACTGCCATTTTGCAGCATTTCATGTATCTTCAGGCGAAATATGGGGCAACAGAATTTTTTACTGATGCCTCAAAAACATCCATTGCGGTGTCTTGTGCTGCACATGGACCCAATTTCAGTGCTTGTAAAACTATGCATGTGAATTCTAGCATTTTTACAGCGGAGCCATATGGTATACTCCTTGTTTTAAATCACATCAATGAACATAATATCGCAAACTCCATCATTTTCACGCATTCACTAAGCGCCGTGCGTACATTATCATCCCAAAGGTCTTCCAAAAATTACATTGTCGATCTGGTTTTTAAATCTTTGATGTCGGCGTATGCATCAGGTCTGAATGTTACCATCTGCTGGGTTCCAGGCCACGCTGGCATCGCGGGCAATGAGTTTGCTGATGAAATGGCCGCTGCTACTGCACTGAGAAACACTCTAGACATAGCAACAGTACCGTACACTAACATGAAGCCAGTCATCAGGCAACACCTACGTAAAACATGGCAAACACACTGGAGTGAACAGTCAGACAACAAGCTACATGTAATAAAGCCACACTTGGGACGGTACACAACTGACTCACACAACAGACACACGGAAGTCGCCTTGGGTAGGCTGCGGATAGGGCACACCCATGCGACGCACTCGTATCTGCTGACGGGATCATCTAGACCCCAGTGCAGCAGGTGCGGAGAGGCCCTATCCGTGATGCACATTCTCATACAATGTAAGGCACTCGACACTACACGACGCAAACACTTCCCTCAACTACACACACGACATATTCCACCACACCCGTCATACTTCTTAGGAGACGATGCCATGTTTTCTGTTCAACGCACCTTTCAGTTATTATCAGAAGTTCACTTTTTACAGCTCATCTCATACCACCCATAGCTTTTAACCCCTGGTCCTATACACCAGCCACCTTATTCATTCTTAACCACTCTTGTTCTTCACCCTGGCCATTTACACCAGCCGTGCTCATAGCTTTTAACTGATTTTATTTGTTGTTCTCTCCTCATCAAATCACTTTGTGTTTGGCGCTCTTTGCCCATGTCGGCCTTGCGCCAATAAAATCAAACCATCATCATCATCACTCGCACTTGCTCACTGGATCTCCAAGACCCATGTGCAGCAGGTGTGGAGAGGGCCTATCCGTAATGCACGTACTCATCCAATGCAAGGCACTTGACACAACACGACGCAAACACTTCCCACAACTATACAGACAACACGTTCCGCTTCACCCATTGTACTTTCTAGGAGACGAGCCCATGTTTTCCACCAAGCTTGTTTTTAAGTTTCTCACCGATGTCAATTTTTTACATCTCATCTCTTATCATGCATCATGACAACCTGGCCCTTTACACCAGTCATCATTATTAGCTTGTTTTAGTTTGTGTATGTTTACTGAAACCCTCTACGTTCACTTTCACATCGCTGTCATGAAATCACTTTTGTTTGGCGCTCTTTGCCCTTAGCTGGCCTTGCGCCATTAAAATCCAGATATCATCATCATCAACAAACTCATATATGCAGCAAAATCGCAGAGCCGAAGCGCACGATCTTCCTTGTTTGAACGCTGATGATGATCCAATACATTGACATCAGAGACGAAGGAAATGGTGCGTGAACAGGCGCGCGTATCTGAACCTGCTCCATCATGGATCATGTCATTAAAGCCTTTCGTCAGCTTTTTTTTTGCGCTGGGCAATACATCACCTTACAATTGTTAGAGTTTGCTGTGGTCCTGATCTCTCTATACGCTGGAACTCCGCACAGGACCCTCCCCAGAATCATGGCTCCTTCCCGTGAGACTGAGGCTGCGTTTTATTTCGCGGATAGCTTGACAGACAGGTTACGAAGCAGTCAAATTAGACGTCTGAAGGAAGCAGAATTGGGACGGCGCAGCGGTCACCAACGCAGACAACTTTGTAGCAGAAATGTGGAGTAACGCCAGCCGGAGGCTCCGTAAACAATAATACCGTTGTTAATAAAAGCATTACGTGATTTAAAAATTACAAGCATTTGAAGGGCCACCACACGTGGATAATCGAAAACAACTCACGTAAAGGTATTACCCTTTTTGTTACACTAATCGCGCAGTGACCAAATTATGTTTGTATAAGGTAAAATCCAAGGTATCTATTTGTTTTCTTTAAAATTGACCGGCGTGTTGTCGTGGAAACGATTGGAAGCAGACGATATTTGAAAGAGCGCAAATTCAACACGAACGAGTGAGCTCCCTGTGCGATGGGTGAACTTTCAGAAGAGGAAATGCTTTTTTTCTTCTTAACACTGCTTAATTGGCTGAGCTCCTCGACTGGGCTACTTGTGCTGCTGTCTCGACGTAACGTATTTTCTGTTACATGAATAAGAATCTGCGCGCTGGACTGTTGCCTTCACTAAAAGAGCTTCGCGTGTACGGAACAGTTAACAGATTTGCATAGTTGCGTGGGAAATATAATACACCCGAAAATATAACCGTACCAGAAGGGAGCGATAAGGTACAAATTGCGCGTTCGTTTACCAGCGTTGGCCCAGCGTGAAAACAAAGCTTCAATGACGGCGTTAAGTAAGCTTAGAAATTGCGAATGCTATAATTGCACTCATGGGGGTTTGTACGTTAGAGGAAAATAGGGGCGAAGAAGGCAGTCATTTCGATGCCCCCCGCACGGGGCACCTTGAGTATTCATGGTGACGGTGAGCAGCGACACCGCGGACCCCGAGCTCCCAACATAAGCCGTGTCCAACCGTGGCGAGGTGTTTTTAAGGTGAAGGGTAGAAGCCGTAAACGGTGGCCGTCGGAACCTTGGTCAAGCTCCGGCCGATGGGCTCCCTGCCTGTCTACCAGGCAGGGAGCTCCGGGACCTCTTTGACTACCAGGGTAAGGTCAAAGGAGAAAGTACCCCCGTCTCCCTGCTTTCCAATGTATCATATGGAATTTTCAAAACCCCCCCCCCAGACGTGATCGGCCCCCGAAAAGGGGCCGCACCGAAGTTTTCTTTCCACCCCTACCAACTATCAACGTTCCGAAACATGACAACTATCCCCGTTTTTTGGTCCTTGAATCAATCGACAAATCCAAACCCGTCTCCTCCCAATCTGTATTCCTCGTCTCCAAGTTCCTTGAAGGAATTGTTGGCAAATCTTTCGAGGCAAAAAAACTACGAACAGGCGAAGTGTTGGTTGAAGTCAAGACGCAGCAGCAAGCCACAAATCTCCTGACCCAAACCCGCATGGCAGATCTGGACATCACTGTCACACCCCACCGCAGCCTCAACAGCTCGCAGGGGGTGATATCTCAACCAGATCTGCTAAGTGAAACAGAGGCCGATCTTCTAGAAGGTCTGAAGGATCAGGGCGTAACAGCTGTCAGGAGAATCACCATCCGTCGCGACAATGTAGAAATACCCACAAAGCACATAATCCTAACATTCAGCAGTTCAAAACTTCCTGATCACATCAATGCTGGTTTTATTAGGTGTGGTGTACGTCCATACATACCTAACCCGCGCCGCTGCTACAAGTGCCAGCGGTTCGGGCACGCTACGACTTCTTGCCGCGGCAAACAGACCTGCGCAAAATGCGCCGCACACGACCACCCCACTGAAAAATGTGATTCCACCACCTTCACCTGCGCAAACTGTCAGGGGCCGCACGCGGCATACTCCCGTAGCTGTGAGAAGTTTCACCAAGAAAAAAAGATCATCCACGTGAAAGTAACTGAGAACATCTCCTTCCCCGAGGCGCGAAAGAGGTTCGCCTCTTTCCCCTTGGGGAGGTACGCCGACGCAGCTCGCCGGGGGGCGGAGCGGCGTCTTGTTTCGGCGGGGACCCAGTACCACGAGTCGGACTTGGTCCCGCCTCCGCCCCCCCCTGGGTTGCCTCTGGCGACCCAACCCGCCACCGCACCGCCTGCTAAGTCAGCAGCGGCTGTGGTGGCATCCACGTCCGTTGGGGATGCTGCTGCACCCTCTGTTTCCTCCTCTCCACCGGCCCGAAGCACATGCGAGGGCCCGGAGGAGATGGAGCTGGAGGAAACCGCAGGAGTTCCCACCTCCGCCGCACCGCCTGTGCCACCTGGGGCGCTCCTGACGCCCTCGGCGGTCGCGGCCAAAACGAAGGGCACCGCAAAGGGTGCCAGGTCCGGGGGGTCCGGTACGCCGGGTACCCCTTCCAAATCAGATGATGACTTGGATGTGGGACCCTTCCTGTCTGCTTCGCAGCGGAAGGAACGGGTCCCTCCATCTAAACCTCCAGAGGAGGTAAAGAAACCCCGTCCAAGAGTACAAGCCCCGAAAGACCCTACATAAATAGTCACACTCCAGTAGCTCTAATACATAATAATGGGAAGAGAAAATATCGTTCAATGGAACTGCAGAGGCCTTCTAAATAATCTTGACGACGTCTATGAGATTCTGCATGCTAATCAGCCAAGTGTAATGTGTGTTCAGGAAACGCACCTGAATTCCAAAAACACAAATTTCTTGAATAGTTACCTGGTATACAGAAAGGACAGGGTTGGCTGCACACACTCTTCTGGCGGTGTGGCCATAATCGCCCGCAAATCCTTAGCATGCCACCCTGTCACCTTGAACACTATCCTTGAGGCTGTGGCAATTCGAACGATAATATTTAATAGGTTGATAACGGTATGCTCCATATACATTCCTCCTGATGTTTCACTTTTAAACTCTGACTTCGAGGCGCTGGTTGACCAGCTGCCCGAACCATACATCCTGACAGGCGACCTTAATGCTCACAACACTCTTTGGGGCTCTTCTCGCACGGATGCCCGAGGTTGCCTTATAGAGAAATTCCTAACATCTTCAGGAGCATGCCTTTTCAACAGTAAACAGCCTACATACCATAACATAGGACACAACACATACTCATGTCTTGACTTGGCGATTGGCTCAGCAGTTCTCTTTCCTCTCCTCGAGTGGGGTGTGGGCACTGACCCATACGGTAGTGACCACTTCCCCACCTCACTCACATACATAGGTAAAGGCCCATGCAGTCCATCTTCCCATAATAGGTTCAATGAAGCACGAGCTAACTGGAATACATTTACGGAGACATCCAAACTACACCACACATCCATAGGACACCTACACGTTGAAGAAGCTACCCAACTCCTCACGGCGCACATCCTCGACGCCGCCGAAAAGTCCATTCCCCAGGCCTCTGGTGCCCCGCGCAACCAGCGGAGGCCGTGGTGGAATGAGGACTGTAGGCGGGCGCGGGAGGCCCAGAACAAGGCGTGGGGTATCCTGCGTCGTTACCCCACGTCGAGTAACCTCCTCTTGTTCAAACGGGCCAAGGCGTTCGGAAAACGTGTGCGCCGTGAGGCAAAACGCGATAGTTGGCGTACATTCATAACATCAATTAACTCCTACACAGACACACGGAAAGTATGGACCCGAATACGCAAACTGAAGGGACATCAAACACACAGCCTGCCTCTGGTCAGTACAACAGGGGACACACTCGAAGACCAGGCTGACACGCTCGCACAACACTTCCAACACGTTTCGAGTTCAGCACACTACACAAACACTTTCATGAAACACAAACTCGTGGCCGAAAAGAAGCCTTTACGTGACAATGACACGTCAGCCACTTCTTATAACTCGGAGTTCACAATTCATGAGCTGAGGGGTGCTCTGAGCACGTGTAAACCCTCAGCTCCAGGCCCAGACAACATTACATATACAATGATACAGAACTTACACACAGACACTCTTGTAACACTTCTTCACCTTTTCAACAAGATATGGCTTTCGGGGCACATTCCAAAGTCTTGGAGGGATGCCATAGTTGTAGCATTCTTGAAAGAAGGGAAGGACCCTTCTTCTCCCGCTAGCTATCGACCCATTGCCCTGACCAGCTGCCTGTGCAAGCTTCTCGAGAAGATGATAAACCGGAGGCTCGTGTACTTTTTGGAGTATAACGGCCTTCTCGAGAGCTGCCAGGCATGCTTCAGGGCGGGGCGATCCACGAATGATCAACTTGTGGCACTAGAGTCGTATATTAAGGATGCCTTCGTGCATAAACAGTTCTGTTTAACTGTGTTTTTCGACCTAGAAAAGGCCTATGACACCGCTTGGCGTTATGGGATCCTTACTGACCTTAAGTCATTCGGTGTTTCTGGTAGTATGTTTAACACCCTTGCTAGCTATTTGTCGGAGCGAACCTTTCGCGTCAGAGTTGGTTCTGCACTGTCAAAGGTACACGTGCAAGAAAATGGCGTGCCGCAAGGCGGAGTTCTAAGCTGCACTCTCTTCATAGTAAAAATGAACTCCCTTGGGAAGGCACTGCCGCCTACAATTTCTTACTCCATGTATGTAGATGACGTGCAGATATCTTTTAAATCATGTAATATGTCCATCTGCGAACGTCAAGTCCAGCTCGGCGTCAAGAAGCTTGCCGGCTGGGCAGACAAGAATGGTTTTAAATTGAATCCTGTAAAAAGCTCCTGCGTTGTGTTCTCTAGGAAGCGCGGGGTCCATATAGACCCAGACATTACTCTTAACAGCGTGTCGATTCCTGTGCACAAGGAACACAAGTTTTTAGGCATTTTATTCGACGAAAAGCTTACATTCATCCCGCATATCAAACAGCTCAAATGCAAATGCTTAAAAACAATGAATATTCTTAAGGTCCTCTCACATCAATCTTATGGGGCCGACAAACAACTCCTGGTGCGCCTTTACACGGCCTTGGTGGGGTCTCGGCTCGACTATGGCAGTGTCGTGTATGGGTCTGCTACAAAAACAGCACTGAAAATGCTCGACCCAGTGCTGCATCTTGGCCTTCGCCTCTCATGTGGCGCATTCCGCACTAGCCCTGTTGAAAGTCTTTATGTCGAGTGCGACAAATGGTGCCTAGGGCATCAGCGGGAGTATGTTGACCTGTTGTATGCATCCAAGATCGTGTCTCTGACTAACCATCCTTTTAATCCCACCATGAACGATATCTCAAATTTACAACTCTTTTTAAACAGGCCATCGATTCCCTTACCGTTCTCTCTCAGAGTTAGGGAGGAGGCTTCTGCACTCAATGTCCCCCTTTCTGACACGCACAAGACACCCATTCATAATTTCATCGCACCATGGCATCTTCGTTCTGTATCATGCGACTTGTCATTCACTCTTGTAGAAAAAAATAGGGTACCCAGGAATGCAATTCTGCAGCACTTCCTGTTCCTGCAGGACAAGTACAGGTGTGCAGAATTCTATAGCGACGCGTCGAAAACTGGTTCTACAGTATCTTGTGCAGCGCACGGACCAAATTTTAGAGTCAGCAAAACAATGAATTTTCATAACAGTATTTACACGGCAGAAGCATATGGCATTTTACTCGTTTCAAACCACATCATCAGACACAAAATTCCCAAGTCCATTGTGTACACAGACTCTCAAAGCGTTGTACGGGCACTGTCATTAGGAAGGTCATCTAAAAACTATGTTATAAATGCTCTTTTCAAGGTACTAATGTCTGCATATGCCTCAAATCTTGAAATAACTATATGCTGGGTACCAGGGCATTGTGGAATCCCTGGTAATGAGGCCGCCGACCAAATGGCTGGTGATGCTGCTCTCATGACTAAGGTTGACATTACAACAGTACCTTACACCGACCTAAAGACACACATCAGACGACAGCTTCGTAACACATGGCAATCACACTGGAGTCAACAAACAGACAACAAACTACACGTAATAAAACCACAACTGGGACGCTACATAACTGACTCACACAACAGATACGCTGAAGTCGCCCTGGCTAGGCTGCGGATAGGCCACACACATGCGACGCACTCCCACCTGCTCACTGGAACTTCGGGACCCACGTGTAGCAGGTGTGGAAAGGGCCTATCCGTAGTCCACATACTAATCACATGCAAGGCACTTGACACAACACGACACAAACATTTCCCTGAATTATACAGACGACACATCCCTTTGCACCCATCACATTTTTTAGCCGACGAACCCATGTTTTCTAGTCAGCGTGTTTTTAAGTTTTTAGCTGAGGTGAACTTTCTGCAGCTCTTGTCATATCACGTATAATCACCCTGGCCCTATACACCAGCCATCGCCATTGTCTTTTGTTTAGCATCACTTTTACTTTTACCCCGCACGGGGCACCTTGAGTAATCTTGGTGACGGTACTGGCGATACCGCGGACCCCGAGCCCCCAAACATAAGCTGGATCCAACCGTGGCGATGTGTTTATAGGTGGAGGGTTAGAAACCACGAACGGTGGCCGTCGGAGCCCAGGTCAAGCTCCGGCGGATGGGCTCCCTGTCTGTTCACCAGGCAGGGAGCTCCGGGACCTCTTTGACTACCAGGGTACGGTCAAAGAAGAAAGTACCCCCGTCTCCCTGCTTTTTCCTATGCTATATGGATAAATCAAAACCCCCCCCCAGACGTGATCGGCCCCCTAAAAGGGGCCGCACCGAAGCATCCTTTCCTTCTTTGCCTTCTATCTCGCTCCCAAAGCCAGATAATTACCCTCGTTTTTTGATCATTGAATCTGTAGACAAATCGAAGCCGGTTTCCTCTCAATCTGTATTTCTTGTTTCTAAATACCTCGAAGGTATCATCGGCAAAGCATATGATGCCAAAAAGCTCAGAACTGGTGAAGTGCTAGTTGAAGTTAAAACTCAGCAGCAATCCACAATCCTCCTGAAACAAACCCGCATGGCAGATCTGGAGATCAGGGTCACACCCCACCGCAGCCTCAACAGCTGTCAAGGTGTGATCTCTGAGCCAGATCTCACGTCCGAGACCGAGGCCGACCTTTTGGAAGGCTTAAGGGATCAGGGCGTCACGGCTGTAAAGCGCATATCAATACGCCGCGATGACAAACAGGTAGCAACTAGACACATTATCTTGACCTTCGATCGATGCACCCTTCCAGAATCCATAAATGCCGGTTACATACATTGTTCTGTCCGCCCATACATCCCGAACCCACGGCGCTGCTTCAAGTGCCAACGGTTCGGGCATGGCACAAACTCCTGCCGCGGCCGCCTTACCTGTGCAAAATGCGGCCAACATGACCACCCATCCGAAAACTGTAACACCCAGAGTTTCACATGTGCCAACTGCCAGGGGCCCCACGCAGCGTGGTCCCGCACTTGCGAGAAATTCAAACAAGAAAAGAAAATAATCAATGTCAAAGTAACAGAGAACATCACCTTCCCAGAGGCGCGAAAGAGGTTCGCCTCTTTCCCCCTGGGGAGGTACGCCGACGCAGCTCGCCGGGGGGCGGAGCGGCGTCTGGTTTCGGCGGGGACCCAGTACCGCGAGTTGGACTTGGTCCCGCCCCCGCCCCCCCCTGGGTTGCCTCTGGCAGCCCGACCCGCCTCCGCACCGCTCGCTGAGCCAGCAGCGGTTGTGGTGGCAACCTCTTCCGTCGGGACCGGTGCCGCTCCCGTCCCTGCCTCCCCGTCCTCCAGTGCGTTGGAGGGTGCCATGGACACCACGGGCCCCGCACCGGCTCCCACCGCCACCGCACCGCCCGTACCACTTCTGGTGCCCCCGACACTTGCGGCGGTGGCGGTTCAAACGAAGGGCCCCCGAAGGGGGTCCAAGTCCGGGGGGCCCGGTTCAACGGGCACACCCAGGACATCGGACGATGAGATGGACGTCGGGCCGTTCTTGCCTGCGGTGCACCGCAAGGAACGCGTCCCGACGCCAAAGCCTCCCGACAAGCCAAGAAAGGCGAGAGTCACAGCCCCGAAAGACGACACATAAACAAACACACACACTCCAGTAGCTCTAACACTAAATAATGGGAAGAGAAAACATAATTCAATGGAACTGTAGAGGCCTTCTTAAAAATCTTGACGATGTATACGAAATATTGCATGCTAATCAGCCAAGTGTAATGTGTGTTCAGGAAACACATTTGAATTCTAAACACACAAATTTCTTGAATAGTTACCTGGTATACAGAAAAGACAGGGATGGCTGCACACACTCTTCTGGGGGTGTGGCCATAATTGCCCGGAAATCTTTAGCATGCCACCCTGTCACTTTGAACACCATCCTTGAGGCTGTAGCAATACGCTTAATAATATTTAATAGGTTGATAACGGTATGCTCCATATACATTCCTCCTGATGTTTCACTTTTAAGCTCTGACTTCGAGGCGCTGGTAGACCAGCTGCCCGAACCATACATCCTTACAGGCGACCTTAATGCTCACAACTCTCTTTGGGGCTCTTCCAGAACGGATGCCCGAGGTCGCCTGATAGAGAAATTCCTTACATCTTCTGGAGCATGCCTTTTCAACAGTAAACAGCCTACATACCATAACATAGGACACAACACATACTCATGTCTTGACTTGGCGATTGGCTCAGCAGTTCTCTTTCCTCTCCTCGAGTGGGGTGTGGGCACTGACCCATACGGTAGTGACCACTTCCCCACCTCACTCACATATATAGGTAAAGGCCCATGCAGTCCATCTTCCCATAATAGGTTCAATGAAGCACGAGCTAACTGGAATACATTTACAGAGACATCCAAACTACACCACACATCCATAGGACACCTACACGTCGAAGAAGCTACCCAACTCCTCACGGCGCACATCCTCGACGCCGCCGGAAAGTCCATTCCCCACGCCTCTGGTGCCCCGCGCAACCAGCGGAGGCCGTGGTGGAATGAGGACTGTAGGCGGGCGCGAGAGGCCCAGAACAAGGCGTGGGGTGTCCTTCGTCGGTACCCCACGTCGGGTAACCTCATTTTGTTCAAACGGGCCAAGGCGTTAGGAAAACGTGTGCGCCGTGAGGCAAAACGAGAGAGTTGGCGTTCCTTCATAACATCAATAAACTCCTACACAGACACACGGAAAGTATGGACAAGAATACGGAAACTCAAAGGACAACAAACACACAGCCTGCCCCTGGTCAGCACAACAGGGGACACACTCGAAGACCAGGCTGACACCCTCGCGCAACACTTCCAACACGTTTCCAGTTCAGCACACTACACAAACACTTTCATGAAACACAAACAAACGGCCGAAAAGAAACCTATACTAGATAACAATCGGTCAACATCTTCTTATAACTCAGAGTTTTCACTGCATGAGCTGAGGGCTGCTTTGAGCACGTGTAAACCCTCAGCTCCAGGCCCAGACAACATCACATACACCATGATACAACACCTGCACGCAGACACTCTTCTAACACTCTTACATCTATATAACAAGATGTGGCTTTCGGGGCACATTCCAAACTCTTGGAAGAAGGCTATAGTTGTTGCTTTTCTGAAAGAGGGAAAGGACCCGTCGTCCCGCTCAAGCTACCGTCCTATAGCCCTGACGAGCTGCCTGTGCAAGCTCTTCGAGAAGATGGTAAATCGCAGGCTCGTGTACTTCCTCGAGTACAACGGTCTTCTCGAGGGCTGCCAGGCAGGCTTTAGGGTGGGGCGATCGACGAACGATCAACTAGTGGCTCTTGATTCGTACATCAAGGATGCCTTCGCGCATAAGCAGTACTGTTTAACTGTCTTTTTCGACCTCGAGAAGGCCTACGACACCGCTTGGCGCTACGGGATCCTCAGTGACCTGAAGTCATTCGGTGTCTCGGGTAACATGTTAAACACTCTTGTCAGTTACCTGTCAGAAAGAACGTTTCGAGTGAGAGTCGGTGGTGCACTCTCAAGGGTTCACGTGCAAGAAAATGGCGTGCCACAGGGTGGCGTGTTGAGCTGCACTCTCTTCATAGTAAAAATGAACTCTCTTGGTAAGGCACTGCCACCCACAATCTCTTATTCCATGTATGTAGATGACGTCCAGATATCCTATAAATCATGTAATATGTCAATCTGCGAACGTCAAGTCCAGCTTGGTGTCAAGAAACTTGCCGGCTGGGCAGAGAACAATGGGTTTAAATTGAATCCTGCAAAAAGCTCCTGCGTTGTGTTCACCAGGAAGCGTGGGGTCCATCCAGACCCAGACATTACTCTTAATGGCGTGTCGCTTCCTGTGAACAAGGAGCACAAGTTCTTGGGTGTGGTGTTTGATCACAAACTCACATTCATTCCCCACATCAAGGAACTTAAAAATAAATGTCTCAAAACAATGAATATACTTAAGGTTCTCTCCCACCAATCCTATGGTTCCGACAAAGAACTCTTGCTTCGCTTGTATACTGCTTTGGTTGGGTCTCGTTTGGACTATGGCAGTGTGGTGTATGGGTCGGCGACTAAGACAGCCTTGCGAATTCTTGACCCAGTGCTACACTTGGGCCTTCGTCTTTCGGCGGGTGCTTTCCGCACTAGCCCTGCTGAGAGTCTGTATGCCGAGTGTAATAAGTGGAGCCTTGAGAACCAACGGACGTACATGGACTTACTTTATGCTTTTAAAATTTCATCGCTGAATAATCATCCTTTTTATCCTGTCTTTAACGATACATCCACATCTCTGCTCTTTGTAAATCGCCCATCCGTTCCTCTGCCCTTTTCACTTAGAGTGAAAGAGCGAGCCTCGGATCTGAGCGCTTCGTTTTTAGACGTGTACAGGTCATCCTCTTTAAACATTTTACCGCCTTGGCAAGTTCGCCCTGTGTCCTGTGACCTTTCTTTTATGAAACTTGACAAAAATCGGGTACCGCGAGCTGCAATACTTCAGCACTTTCTTTCTTTGCAGTTCAAATACCCACGTGCTGAATTCTACAGTGACGCTTCTAAAACCTCCACTATAGTGTCGTGCGCTGCTCATGGTCCGGATTTCAGTGCATCCAGAACCATGAGCGTGCACACAACAATTTTTTCAGCAGAAGCGTACGGAATTTTACTGATTGTACGACATATCCTTGAAAATCAAATTCCCAATTCTATCATCTACACAGATTCTTTGAGTGTTGTTCGCGCATTGTCATCGCATACACCCCCCAAAAACCACATAGTTAATCTTGTATTCAACACTATCATGTCGGTGTATGCGGACAAGCATCGGCTGCTCCTCTGCTGGGTCCCAGGACACGCTGGGATCGCTGGGAACGAGTTGGCAGACGAGAGGGCCGGTGCTGCTGCACTCAGGAACACTGTAGACATAACAAGCGTACCATATACAGACCTCAAGCCACACATAAGACAACACCTGCGCAGAACATGGCAAACACACTGGGACGAACAGACAGACAACAAACTACATGTAATAAAGCCACACTTGGGACGGTACACAGCTGACTCACACAACAGAAACACAGAAGTCGCCTTGGCTAGGCTACGGATAGGGCACACGCATGCAACTCACTCGTATCTGCTGACGGGATCTCCTAGACCCCAGTGCGGCAGGTGCGGAGAGGCCCTATCCGTAGTGCACATACTAATAACATGCAGGGCACTTCACACCACACGACGCAAACACTTTCCAGAAATCTACAGACAACAAATCCCACTCCACCCATCGCACTTCTTAGGCGATGAACCAATGTTTGCTATCAAACGGGTTTTTAATTATCTGTCAGAAGTTAAATTTCTGAATCTCATATCGTATCATGCATAATCACAACCTGGCCCTCTACACCAGCCATCCTCATTGTCTTTATTTGTTTTTACTTCTGGTGCTATTCACTTCTAGTATTGACTTTAATATGTGGTAGCTAACCATCTTTTTTTTTTTGGCGCTCTTTGCCCCAGTTGGCCTTGCGCCATTAAAATGCAACCATCATCATCATCATCACTTTTACTTTTAGTCAAATGTTTTAGTATGTACGGTCTCATCACAATTCAATAACTTCTTCTTTGGCGCTCTTTGCCCGTAGTCGGCCTTGCGCCAATAAAACCCAACCATCATCATCATCATCATTTCGATGCCACAGAAGATTACTGCACGATCTAGGTACAAGTTTCGCGTACCTAAATGTCACGCTGTTCATCTTGGATTTAAAATTGAGCGCATATCCTGCACTCGCAGAATTCATATAGTGGCACAACATGCTTAGCCCTAGCAGTTGCAAATAGAACAAATTTTACCTCGGTGCTTTCTAATATATAAAGGGCAGCAATGAGCATTTGGCTGCTAAGTTTCAGTTTTTAGCGTTAACAAGGCTTGCGCGGGAATGAGGGGTAGGGGCGAAGGCGGAGGTGGTCGTTTTCTAGAGGTCAGGAGTGTTAGTAAGGTGTCATGGGAGCCCATCAACTGCGCATCAATAAATAACGATTACCGATCGTTGTTTCTGTCGCAAGCTACGCACCAACCTTACGCAGACTCTCACCGTACCAGCCATCTTACAATTAATGTTCCCGAATAAAAGCACTGAGCAAAACAACAGAAAGGCCTTGTGCCCCTACTGAAAAGTTCCGTATATACGGAATTATGGGAATACGGAGTTCATACGAAGTGTTAGGCCCCCAAGCGTAATGAATGTAGATATTAGTTCTACAAACACGAGAATTATAAATTCGCACAATATGAACGTTTGGCACAGTTTTCGTGTTTTTATCTTCAATAATAAGCAAAATCACGCTCCGTATGACTTCCGTATACTCCGTATATACGGAGTCCATACGGACAATGATTTCGCGGTTCTATTGATCACACAGACTTAAAACCGGTGTCAAATGTTTCAATAGGCATACACTGTTTCATTTTCAAGTGCTTCTCAAAACTATTTCTTGTTTTGTGACGGCTTTGTGTCATGCAAGGAATGTACTCCGCATTCCCATAATTCCGTATATACGGAACGTTTGAGGAGGGGCGCCACACATCCCTCAATGTTAAACTGATTGTTGTTTTCATTTCCGCCCTCTCCGCTTTTTGGAGGCTAAAGGCTTTAGCCCCTCATCTTTCCTCTCCTTCCTGAAAGGACACAGAGAAGGGAAGGTCTTGTCGGGAATGTTGTGGGAGGGAGAAGCGTCTTGTGGACGTTATTATAGGAAGAGGGAAGCAGACCCATCGGCGTATACTGCTTGAGCAAGACCGCTTGGTAGTTCGAATAGTGTAATTGTTGGCGGGGGGATATACATTTCTATGCCGTAACTTGGGAAAAAAACAAATAAAACGGTGCACATCAGCTTCGGTGGGGGTGGGGGGGGGAGCTGGGGAGTGTGGTAAGCGCGTACCATTTGCGTAGGATTTCGAATGCATGGATGGTATTGACTATAGGTACTTGTTTAGGATATTTTGCACGCGCCAGCTGATTGGTAACGTCTTTTCTTTTTCTTACAGCAGGAGAAGGGGTCCCTACTGCTGCCTCAGCCAAACGTGTGTCCTTTTGGAGCACCTCTACAACGAATACTTGAACTTCAATCACCACTTCAGAATTACACGGCAGACTTTTGGGCCCTGATGCAGTTTCTCTGCAGCAATCTCCCTCTGAGGAGACATGGATGGTGTCAGGAGCTCCGTCTCTTAATATTTATTTTCTGATTGGGTTGTGGTGCTGCTTTTCGTGTGGTGGCTGCCTGTTTTATTGTTCTCAAAACAACCACGTTTCAGAGTGTCACTTCAGTGTTGAAGCTGTTTGCACATAACCTTGAGAAGGTAGTGTATTGGCCCAAACCTGGAGACCTGCCACACAATGAACAAGGATTTCGTGTACTGGCCGCCAACAACCGGTTCAGAGGTTTCGTTGGTGCAATTGATGGCTGCCACATCAGAATAGTGGCTCCTCCAAGTATGCATCTGGGTTACTTTTGCAGGAAAGAATTCTATTCAATACAGTTACAAGCAGTATGTGATCACCGTGGTGTCTTGGAAATTTTTGCCGGCTACCCAGGATCAGTGCACGACACAAGAGTGCTGCGCAACAGCCCCATCTACAAGCATGCCCTCTACCACCCTCGGGGCTACGCGCTACTTGGAGACTCCGGTTACCGCAGCATGGACAATCCACTCACGTTAATTACACCCTACAAGGAGCCCCAACAACCCATCGAACTGCGGTTCTATGCAGCGCATGCGAGAGCACGATGTGTTCTCGAACGTAAATTTGGCCTAATGAAGGGATGATGGAGGTCAGTGTTTACCAAAGCTCTTGAAGTGTCTGTTTACAAGGCACCTGATGTTGCTGCTTGTGGAGCCATGTACAATGTGTGTACATAGATGGATGATGAAGCACCAGAGGAACTGGAGGATGACGACAATCTAGAGCCGTACAACGAAGATGATGACCAATGCAGGACCGGATAAGACGGCATCAGAAAGAAGAAAGACCACAGCTGCCAGACTCTCCTGTCCAGTCGTATCATTAAATCACGACTATCATAAAGTATTGTAGATAGCTGATGGAACTCTCCTTCAAATGAAGACCAGCAATGGCGGGAACTTTTTTGCTGCAGCGTTGTATCTCTTCATTTCAACAGGTTATTAACTACATGTTTTACGGCTGATAGAGATCTCTTGCAAATGACAACCCACCTTTGTGGGAACGTTTTTCACTTTTTACTGCAGCCTTGCAGCTGTTTATTCAACGATTCAACAAAAATTTTAAATACACAAGTTGTGAACACACGGTAATTTAATAGAATGAGTTACTTAGTACTTCGCGAAACAATAAACTAAATATTTTTCATAGGTTGGTTTGCCTCTCCATGTTCCTGAGGACACGTTTGGTAACGTCATCCGATGACTTCCTTTTTTGCCCTGTCTCTCTTGTTCCGATCTGTGTTCCTGCGGCTGCACAAATAAGAATGCCCAAAACACATGCGAGAAGTTGGTATAGATGTACTGAGAACACAGCAAATCTTAGCTGGTGGCTTTCAGACATGAACCCTCTTCAGAATTTCTGAGGCTAAGGCGTTGTACTTCTGAGCAAGAGCCTAAGATTTGATCCCAGGCACAACGGTCGTTTTCCAGATAAAGAAAAAAACGTAACATCACCCCAGGGCATATAAAATTTCCAGGCACTCTAAATTCATCTGCAGGCCTATAGTATATAGTACAACCATTCATAACTGCGGCGTATCTTTGAAACATATAACATAAAAAATGTAAGTTTGAAAGCCTGTACATTCAAGCAGGATGTAGAGTTGTGTTACGGTGCAGCGGGTGACTTTGTGTGGTCTTCAGAGTTTTTTTCCTTAACTGATAGTATAGTTCATAAGTACAGGTGTACAGCAAAAACTATATAAAACCATCTGAAAATTTTGCAGGAACATTTTTATATTTTCAAAACGAAAGTTGTTTACGATAGCTGGAAAATATGCTAGGCTACTATCTACATTAAGTTGGTGCCCAATGTTGTCAAAATAAAAGCAACAAGTATTGAAGAATTTTATCTTGAAATACTCATCGCAGCTTCATCAGATGGTAGCGTCTGGGCATTACCTGCGTTGGAAGCGGAGGCCAGAAGCTGTATGGGTTTATGATGGCTCGGCTGCCCATGATAGAGACAAGAAGGTCAAATTACGGCCACTGGAGCTCGCCTTCCTCGTTTCCAGGCCCGGTTGGCAGGTTCTTCGGATCCTGGAAGAGCAACGTTTCAGTTATATTAATTTTTTAACAATCTTGGAGGTATTAGCCAAACGTTTACGTGCAGAACAGGTTACAAATTTGCCTCTCATTGGTGAACCTAAATGGTAATAGCCATGGCATGTAATATGGCGTGTAAGAGCACCTAAATGGCACGTATTAACCACATAGTGAAAAGGATGGTTGGAGGATCTGTATACCTTGTACTTTCTGAGAAAGCTTAGCCATTCATCCGACGCTGCTCCACACTTACCCCCTTGAGGCCCAGTTCACCAATGATGCGCCTGAAAAAACGTTAGGACAGCGATAAAACACAAGACGTCGGCGTGGCTTCAAACCTGCTGAACACTTGTCCGGCCCGACGACGTGGTTTAAGCGGGTGTTTGTGGCCAACCAATCAGTCGTAGAAACCCACAAACAGAACTGCTGGTCATCCACCCTCAGAGTGGAATGGCACTGAATTTTTATTTCCCTTAATTTCTACCAATGCCGATGGTGCATGGGTCCATGGGTAGCTTCCAGCACTCATACAGGCTAGACCTTGGATGCTGCGTGCGGGAAGGCTGGAATCATTTCCTGGTTGGTTCTGGTTCGTACCAGCTACAGTAATGGCCCGAAAAGAGGGCTTGGAAAGGGCGATATACCCCACCTCAAGCGCCACTGGTAAGACTAAAGCGTATGTTCCCCTGACGCTCTCGCTTCCCCAAGAAGTTACTCTAAACCTGTCTCTGAGCGGCATTGGTATGCATTTTTTCACAGTGGGTATTCATTTTACCCTGAAGGTCCCGTCCTGGGCTTGGAATAAAGATTATTGCATCTCCTGTTTGGGGCTGACAGGGCTGCAAAGTTGTTTGTAGAGAAAAAATGCGTTTATTCGGAGGGGCCCATGCAGTTAGATGGCCCATGCAACGTGTGCAAGTTCGGTGTGGTTCACATGTCCTAGATGTATCATTAATTGGCACATGTGCAACATTTTTTTCGTGGGGTGGAGAGAACAATTCGTGCCCACTATAGGACAAAACAACATGTTTCACCTCAGCCTACAGCTATCTGCACTCGCATTTTTTACAGAGTAAACACCCTGTTTGGCATTCTTGCGGTGCTCGAGTGTTGTGCAAGCGCAGCATGCAGTTTTAAAACCCCAATAAAAAATGAGGTGCCAAGTGCTTCCTATGTGGCAAAACCAGAGTGGGCGGCGCACATGCCATGCGACAAAGCCAACTTTTTGGTCAGACAAGAAGATTGGTGGCGGAACAGGAGGAAGGGGCGTGTTTAGCCAATTTTCTTAAACTTGGGAACCCCTTGCAAGCTGCAGAACCCTACTAGGGAATTAACCATGCAAAAAGGTGCGCCTAGTGAACTCAAATAAACATAAAATAGGCATGCAAAACTTTAAAGTTTAAGAAGTCTGTAATAAATAAATGGGCCTCCTTAACTTACAGCCAACCTTGCTTCGCAGCATTTCTTTTTCCTGTGAACAGGTAGTCGAGTTCGTGCCTTTCAATAATGAATGCCTGGGTGTGTTCCTCTGAAACTGAAAAAGAAGTGTGGTCAGGTCTTTGTCTAACATTATGAGAGGTATCAGCAAAATACGCACTTGCACGAGGCACAAGAGCAAAGTAAATGTAGACAGGTTTACACCTACACAAAAATAAGCAATTTACGTACCTTACATGTAACGCCTCGAAACCTCGCATGAAAGCTTCGACCGTATGCCGAACAACAAGAATTTCAAGCAATATAAAAAAAAACACCAATAGATAGCATAGATGTACCTTGCCAACATCGCGTTCGCTCGTCAGTGTTCCCCTCGTGCCCGTAAGGCCCAACCTAACGGGCGCATAATAGCGACGATTGGCGCAACCAGGGCGTACAGAAAAACCATTGGTACGCGCCTGTTACGCTGAAACCACTGAAAAACATATCCGCGCACTACACTTTGAAATAAGCGCTCGTTCGAATAGACGGCTGGGTATACACCGAGTATATACCCAAGGAGAGTGGGGCCCAGTGCGTTCTGTGCTTTTTTTCCAAGGTTGAAAATAAGCTGTAGTGTACAAAAACAATGTCCCGTATTATCGATCTGCCTTGGGATGTAATGCAAGGGTTAGAAATGGTACAAGCACGGTTGGGTTGAAGCGGGTCGAGCGGTGTTAGGCCAAAGCCTTAGCGGGTCGCTCGCCCTTGCCGGCGTAGGGCACGACAGCCCGCACATTAGGAAAGCTTAGGCCGGTGCGCGAATACTTCGTTATTACGCGCCCTTGTGCTTGGGCCTGAGTGCTGTAACCTTTTCATTGCCCACATTTCTCCTAAGAGCCGTGAAAATCCGCTTTTCGCGTGAACAGACCCTGCGGACCTTCTCTCAGACCGTAGCGCATCGCACGACACGGGTACTTTCATTATGGAAAATACGTACATTTCAATGTCAAATCACAGCTTCTTGCTTCGGCCGGCCTGGACATTTCAAGATCCACAAATTTCACGGAGACCGCTGAAATACCACCTTCATCCACAACACGGGCCATGGCCTCATACTCGTACGCACGGAAGACTCCCGTTGAGCGCTTCCGGGATTCCCGCACATAACAGTCGGCGAAAAATAATCACGCAAACCAACGCAAAGCTGGTGCTGTATGCTTATCATTGATAGATCACTTGGCTCGACTTGAGATGACTGGACTGGGGAGCTTTGATGATAAAGTTGAGGCTCTAATTGTGGACTCGGATGGGACTGGCTGGTGGACTCTGTGCTGCGGACTCTGAACTGTGCGCCTGGCGGACTGTTGGAACAGACTTGTGATTGGTGTTCGCAGGGGGAGTCCGTTCTGTGGGGCGTGCTTCTGGGCGAACTGTGGGATGGTGTTCTGTTCCTGGTGCTGGATATTGTGGGCGGGGGACTGTGACGGTTGTGGTGTGGTGGGGGTGGTCTGTCGGGACTTTCTGGTTTTACATTGTTGCTGTTATTTTTGTTTTTTTTTTTTTTTGGGGGGGGGGGGCGGCTGTGCACGGCGCAATGTGCGCCTTTCTGTTCAGTGATGGACAGTGTATGCTGGGATCGAACTGCGTGTGGAGGGATGTATGGAGGGCGGCTTCGGGGAGGTTTCGGAGAATACTGGGGTGCGGGGAGTTGTGTGGCGGGCGTGTTCTCAGAGTAGCTTCCTTTCCGTGCATTTACTAATCAACTTCGTGCTGGTGCTGAGTTGCGTTGTTTGCCCGCCAACCGAAGTAACAGCCTCAGTTTTTTTTCTGTAACCCATTGGCTTTACTTCCTAACGATTTGGGAGCCTCGGCTTCATGTTCCTTTATTTTTCTAATCGGAATTAACTTGGCATAGTCTAGCTGCTGCAGGGTTGTTCCAGCTTTTATTTAGTTTGTTTTGATTTGTTAGGGAACAATTATTTTCCCCCTTTTTTTCCCGTTCCATGTGGGGTGCCTGGACATTTCGGCCGGCCGCCAACAAGGATAGGAGCGCCTGAGTACGCTCTTCGTAAATGAGCAAACAAGCCGAGACCTATACGGGCCGGGGGTGGAGGGCGTATATAGATCGAGACGAGTCTCACCGTAATGTGCGGAAGATATACCTCAACAGCAATGACCTCCTGGTTAGTGTTACACTACATGTTAAGGTATATGTGGGTATTGAGTAGATACATACGCAGCAGCCTTGCGAGGATGGGCACCCGTTACATTCTTGCTCCCATATTGTTTGGTAGGAAAATAATACCGCCCAAAAAAAACAGGTAGAAAGTGTAAGGGATTATGGTCCTGCAAGAACCGTGCCCATATCATTAGCTTGCCGTATTACACTCGGAATTTCAGTTCTTCGGTTTTGTTTGCGGAGCCGCATCAATTTCACTGTAGGATGCCTGGGTGAGTTGACGTCAAGAATTTTGCATTGTCCCGAATTTCCTGTTCTTTAGGCACCGGTACTGCCAATATAAGAGGAAAGGCTATACAAAGTCTAGAACTGTCAAAACAGCTGCGGCTATCGGTGATAACATTGGCGTGAATAGGATGCGCACAGCCTCCACGAGAGAGGACAGCACGGAATACAGGCCCCCAGTGTTTCGATCGTCTTTTGGTTCACAGTAATGTTGCAACAAAGTTCGACGAAGAGAAATTGAAGCCCGCGTTGTTGGAGCCGTAACTGGGGCTATCACAAACACCTCTGTAGATGGAGGTTGTTCCGCGTGTATTGGGGTAGAATCATGCTGTACGAAAAAGAGCGGTGCACCGCAGCGGCAGCAGACGAGCCAGCCTTCCGCCGGACTCGCTGGCTTTTCAGGCGCCATCATCGCCGATTGCGTCACTCTTTTTTATTGATCGGCTGTTGTTGAAACGTCCTTGCCACCTAGAGTAGTCAGTAGTTTAAACTAGAAGTTTCACTTCAAATTTCACTTCATACGACCATCGAACGGTGAACCAGCGAGTTACAGAGCCCCGTCACCGTCCCGGCACTTTCGTCGGCGCTGTAAACGTATTTAGCGCTGCAAAGCTTTTTCCCCTAATGGCAAGTTGATCGCCAGAAGAGATCGGACTCGTCAGGGATGGGCTGGTGACCACGTCGCAAAACAATCGGGAGCATCGAGCTCATTTTGCTTCTGTCAACACGGGATCCTATGGGACCCGCGCAGCTTTGTACTACACGGAAGTACTGCCCGGAAGCCGCTAGTGCAGCGCCCCCTGGGCAGCGCAGGAGGCCTATAGCGTTGTTTATTCCACCGCGCCCATCCTTTAGCGGGCCAAAAGTTTGGGTTTGTGGTCCTCTTGCCCCCCTCCCCTCAGACCCATCGGGTACGCATACGTGGACACCTGCTCTCTATCCGCGTTCTTAACACCTGCACTCATAGCCACTGTATGCACGCGCGCACACGCACCCACAAAGACAAACAAAACAAAGGTAGCAGAACCTCCCACTTCACGTGTACTAATGAAGTAATTGGGCATGGTATATGTTGTGTGAAGCTCTAAGGGGATCCTTAAAGCGGGTCTGTAGGCACTAATCCGCAACGTCTCGACCCAGAGAAGCTTGCAACTGAGAAGGTTCCGAAAATCTAATGCATTTAATTAGTACTGTGTGTTCAGTGTTTTATGGAGGGCAAACACAGGCCGCGAAGACTGTTTTACCAGTTGGGGACATTGTATAGCCACTTCGTGCGGTAATTCTGTAACCTTTGGAAGTACAGGCAGCCACAAAATAAAACGGACCATACGATCAGTGCGCTAAAACTACCAGCGCGTCATCTTCCGGGCCAGCGCCTGCTGTTGAGATAAACTGAATGCGCATGCTTGTCATTCGCAAGTCAGGGAGTGCATGTCACTTTTCTTGATTTCGGTGGCAGCGCCTCGTTTCTGGGGAATAAGAGACCCGGCGGCGGCTTGTGCTCAACGCCGAGCGAGCGGCACGATTCTTTCCAGCAGCCTGCGGCATGTGCCGCAGCTTTGCAATGGTTCGTATTGAGCATAGAGAAAAAATGAGTCACGAGCCTGCTACTACCGTTTTGTCGGGTGTGCGGTAGATTGACAGTGGAGCAACTCAGCGATAAAGCTTCGTGCGTGACTGAATGATTGTCGGTCAGTATGCAACCGAGGAAAGAGACAATATCAAATATTATTATCAGCTTCGAGATAATGTGCGTCAGGAGCCTGCTGTTATCATTTTGTTGGCTGTACGGTAGAATAGCATTGGAGCAACTTGGCGATAAAGATTCGTGCGTGGCTGAAGGTTGCCGGTCAGTATGCAACTGAAGAGACCGACAATATCAAGCATTACTGCGTCGCTGCTTCTCTCCACTCCAAAGTTTCCCTCGCCAAATATTGCGCATTTAGTTACATTATTATTCCCATTAAAAGTGATAACTGCCCAATGATGCGTTCTTATCCGCATGCAGGGCGTTACATGGTCGATGGGTGTTTATTATATTTTTATTCCTTTACGATTTGATTCTTCACGGCTTTTTATTTTGTTCTTCCTCCTTTGAGGGTGGTAAAACAGATGTGTGAGAGATTTCGTTAGTTTATTTTTTATTTATTGTGTATATATTTTTTCTTTCGCGGTTTTAAAAATTTCCTTCACCTCGTTATCTCCATCTTCGCTATTAAAATGATAAAATGCGTTTAACTGCGCCAATTGTGCATTTTTGTGGAAATGCAGAGCGTTACACGTTTGGTGGTCTGGCGTACTCGGCAAAGAATACCTGCAATTAAATGAGCGCTTGACCCGCCAGGGTGGCTGAGTGGCTAAGGCGTTGCGCTGCTGAGCTCGATGGCGCGGGTTCGATTCCCGGCCGCACGGGCCGCTTTTTCTCCCACTCCTCCCACGCACGCGGCAGTGGGAGGAGCCCGACGAGTCGCGCCAATGGGGAGGCGCGCGCCTCATGGCGGAAGTTAGGAAGCGCTCGAGACAGCCGTATGGCTGCGCCAGAGGTGTTTAGGCTTACCACCCCTGCAGATTTTGCATGGGCGCTTTCACTGGCGGCGCGGATGATGTTTTATACTACCGTTTTCGCCCAAATTAAAGCTCCTTTACGCACAAGCAACTTCGTGCGTGCCTTGAGCGGCATTTTAGAGAGCGCTTAGAAGCGGCCGCTCGAGCTGCCGACACCACTTCGCGGCCGAAGCCGCCACTATGTTGCCGCTGCCGGCCGCGCCGCGCGCAGCGTGCGGGTGGTTCAGCGGCAGCGTCAGCGCGCCAGTGGCATGCGCGGCGCGTTTTCGCGGGCCGAAAACGCTTCATGCGGTTCACGGTTTAGATTGCTGCTGCGGATTGACCGGAATCATGTGTGCTGGAGGTACCGCCCTAGAACAACCAAGCCTTTGCTGAATTGGAAGTGCAATCACTCAAAAGTAATCAAAGATGGCATAGCGCTGTCCTGTGTAGAGGCAGCGGGGACCAAGTCATGCCGGCACGCCATGATGGCTAGCGTTACAGAGCAGATGGCGCGTTTGAGTGGAGCTGGTTATCCAGAACACGTACTCACTCGAGCCTGCTAAAAAACGGCCGGATCGGTGAAAGCACGTGCAGGAACGTCAAGCCCTGATCAGGAAAAAGAAACGAAACGGGCGCACGTGTCGATTCCGTATGCACACAAACTTTCACACGGGCTGAAGAATGTGGCGGCTGGGTATGCGGTATATGGGTGATGCTTAAGACACCAAGAAAGCTGGGAGGTATATGCGCAGCCACCAAAAAGAAAGTAGAAACAAAGGGCGCAACGCAAGGCAAAGGCTGTGGCACAAAACATCGGTCCCAGCATGTAAGATGTACCACAGGGGTGGTTTACAATGTCCGATTATTATGTCGAGTGAGCTATGTCGGACAAACGGGAAGATGCATCGATGTAAGACTTAAGGAACATGAACGGGCCATCAACAATATAGACAAACTATCACAGTTCGCAAAGCATTGTGATGAGTGTGGATGCACGGCGAAGTTTGGCGCTACCTCGTGCTTGTGCAGACATACTTGTCAAACAACCAGGGTACAACGAAGCGTACGTAATCAAAAAACGAGGCGACAAATGTGTCAGCCACCCGTCCTTAAGGCTATTGCTGGAGTATCTAGGATATCTAGATAAGAACATGCGTTGCAATTGATAGCATCAGTGTGTAACATGCACCGGTAATTTGTGTATATGTTTCTTCATTTCAAAATAAATTTCAGTTGTGAGTTGCGCCCTGTTTCAGTTTAGCTCAGTCCTTCGTCCGGGTCTTTTTGCGCCTAGTGAAGATAAATATAAGCCAACTCGCCCAGTTATGTGTTTTGATTGCAAGACACCGAGATTGCGAGACACCACCGAAGCCTGCATGCCGAATTGCACTTGACAAGAGTATTGAAAAAATACAGCAAACAGCGTAAAAGCGAAATCTTCGACTCCCACGGTATTAAAAAGACAGGGTAAATTGATTGATTGAATAAAATTGATTGAAGACAGCAAGCGGACCGTAGAGCACCCGCCCGGCGAGAAGTGTGCTCAGTCCACGATGGCTTGGAAGTGACTCGCTCGCGTTGGCGTCTCTGCCAGCATGCGCTAAGTATAGGGGTGGGGGCTGGCCAGTGACTCCACCCACTGCTGTGTGGTAATGTTGGGGAGTGGTAGTTGGGTAAGGGCATTGGAGAATTGTACGGTAATGTGCCAGAGAGTTCCCAACTGACATGTGGCTGGGTATTGGGTAGGGAACATGGCGTGGTAGAGTGTATTGGGGGGAAGGTTTTTCGCTGTAGCTTGCGTAGTGTAACTACGTCGGTCCTGGAGTGAGTATGGTGAGGAGGGGGTATTTCTGTCGTTGTAGCGTGTAGTGGGCGAGGATATCGGCGTGAGTAAGAGGGGTGTGGACAGCGTTGGGGGCGGGGCGAAGAGGAGGGAGTACTAGGGCAGTCGGCAACGGCCCGGGGTACATTTTCGCGGGCCGTGGCATGAGCCGCTTCATTACCTTCTAATCCCATGTGACCTGGAGTTTGTACAATGTGTGCGAGGGGCAGGTGGAGATTCTGACGTAAAATTCGCAGGGCTTGATGAGAGATACGTCCGGTGAGGTAGTTGCGGCAGGCTGATTGAGAATCTGTGAGGATCGTACTGTGCTCTTCTGTGGTTTGTAACGCGGGGTCATTGGCTGCTTCTTCCGCTGTGGCGGGTTGTGACGTGCGAATCGTAACTGCGGTGAGTTCTCCCTGGTGATTGGTGACGCTGGCAACATAATCTTGCGGGTTGTATGCCGTGGCATCTACGTACCGAAGGGTGGTTTGTTGGGCTATGCAGTCGCATGGTGGTGAGCTCTGGCTTGACGGCGGGCGGTGTGATACTCTGGATGCATATTGCGTGGTAGGGGGGCGATGACCATTTCTGGTGGATTGGGGGAGGGATTCGTTCCTTTTAGTCATCGCGGGCTTGAGCTGAGTATCCGAGTGTGGTGAGTAGGTTTCCGGCCAGTGGGTGAAAGGATGAGCCGACGTAGTTGTTTCGCTTTGCGGGCTTCGATAAGTTCTTGCCATGTATTGTGGAGGCCTAATTAGAGTGATTTCTTGTGATTTCTTGGTTGCTGTATTAAAAGGAAGGCCGAGCGCTGTCTTGTAGGTTTAGGGGATTAGACTGTCGAGCTTCTTGATTTCTGCAGTTTTGAGGACTAGGTATGGCGTGCTGTACGTGATGCGATTTGTTAGAAGTGCTTGGATGAGTGTTGTGGTGTCATGTTCTTTGAGGCCAAGTCGTCTTCGTGCTACTCGATGCAGGAGGTGTGTTATAGCTGGGTTACTGTGCGCTGTAATTGTAAGATTGTTTGTGACCCGGAACCGTCTTGTCCTAATATGCTTAGTTGAGAAGCGTGGGAGATTGCTGCTCCGTTCAACATAACTATCGGAAGAGGTATTTTATTTGAGGTGCTGCTAGTTCCGTTTTGTGAGTCAGAAGCGACATGTGCACCCGATGATTTTTCGGGTGCACATGTCATACCTCTTCGTTGCGTCTAGTTTTGAATGATGTGAACAGGTTTCTGTATGGTGTCTTGTTTTTCTCCAGTGAAGCCAGTGAATGTCCATAGTGCCAGATCATCCTCATAAATGGCGTGTGTGAGGTGCGGAAAGGCTTGCAGCAGCGGAGCTAGGTCTCTCATTGCCAGGTTAAACAGATGGGGAGAGATGCATCAGCAAGCCTTCCATTGATCTGTTTGCTGGCGAGATTGACTATCTTGACAATTAGAGTGCGCTGCTGCCGTCATGCTTTTACATGTTTGTTTATTTCTGTTTGTGTTTTTCTTTCTGTTTTTATCTTTCTGTAGTGAGTGTGACTTGGATCTTCAGAGCTTTATAATCGATTTCACTGCGAAATAAAGCGTAGCTGTTAGTGCGCAAAACCTTTTTTCTGGAAGATGTACTTGGCGCCCAAACCTAGTTAATTTATGGCACGGAATGCATTCTTCGCCCTTTGAATGTGGAGTCGTATAGACCCAAAATTGTGAAGCAAAACCGATTCCTTACGACCGCCCGACGCGCATGCGAGAAAATCGGAGGGTGTGCCCGTTACACCACGGCCGTGATGGAGGAGCGGCGGGCGCGCACTTTCATGAAAGTGTGCGCTCGCCGCTCTTCCAGTTCGGCCGTGGCTACACTTTGGAATGCAGCCAGGCACGGTTTGGGCGCTGGGTCGTCAGCATATGAACTTCCCTCCCGGGCGTGTGTACGCACTCGATCGTCTGTTCTGGGTGTTAGTGGCTGCGGTTGTGTTCTGGTGAGGTTAGGAAAAAGTACCGGTTGACGTCACCCCTTGTGGGGTTCACAAGAGCCTGGACAGAAGAGTGCCAAGGCTATTCCCTCGGTGCACTGGTGTTTATTGCTGGCGCGCTGAGCAGCGGCGCCACCAATAATAGGATGTCGGTCAGCCCGAAGGAGCCAAGGTACGGGCAGATAATCCGCAGTCGTTGCGAAAACGTCGAGTTAGTAGAGAGTTTTAGTACTGCGTATGCTCGAACACATAATAGCCTAGAGTACGCAGGAGGCTTGCGTGTCCTGCACTGCGCATGCGTCACACGAAGGGCGAGCCTTGTTTTTTGCGTGTACGCTACGTACGCACGCCATTTTCCGGATTTTGCGTGCGTTCGCAAAGCGGTTTTACGTTCAAACATGACGACAAGAGCTGCAACTGCTCCTCGTATGCGCTTTTGTATGGACGGCGCCTGGCGTTGCTGTTGGAAGCCAACGCCAGCAACCCCTTCAAACATGCTACCAGATGGACTGTGATCATGAAACACGTACAGGCGGGCACCGGGAAACTGTTTAGCGCCTGTGCACTGCAGCAGAGGTTGGACCTCTTGTTGGCGCAATTCATCGCGAACAACTTTGCTAACCTATGGAAGCAAGTCCCCTGTTTTTGGAGCTTACGAAACGCAGACTTTTTTGACGGCTAGTTGTCTCGAGGTAGTGGCGTAAAGAAACCATTGTGCACGTTTTGTTATCATGATCCATCTAGTCACATCGGCACAGCGAACCCACTCGCCATGCCATGCTTATACGAGCGCAAACTGCTTTTTCGGAGGTCGGAAGCAGAAGAAGAGCACTCCGCCAAAGAAAAAGTTCTACAAGAAGTGTGGGACCTTGCTAGAGAAAACGCCTACAAGATGAAAGGAAGACGGACGGTCATCTGCTTTGCGTGCCACGCCCATGCTCACGCCGGACAAGGCCCTCGCCGCCCATTCCGCAATTACAGCCATGCCCTGTGAGGACGACTATCCCAGTGAGCGTTAGTGACTCGCACAGCGTACGCGGAGACCCATTATTTTTTTTGCATGCGCGGGAAAGGGGTAGCAATAGGAAGCAATAGAGTTGTCAAAAAACAAGTTTACAGTGCAACAGGTGAATTTGCGCCGCCCGCACCCCATTTAATTATATTCCTCTACCCACATGAATCACATTTCTTCCCAGAATAGCTAATCATCTGAGTCTTCGAGCGAGGGAAAAATTTATTGAATGCATTATTAAGCACCTGACTTGTATTCCAGAAATCGTTTCCAGTACTGCAATTTTTTTCGGTGATTTGTTTATGCTAAGGCATTCGTTATGATTAAATAACTAGTTGCAATAATGTAGTTTTGGGAAATCGTTTTCACGCTATTACATATAGTTTAACTGCCTACGCAGAATGTGGGACTTCAGATGTAGACTTCGACAATTCCCATTCAGCACTTTGGTTGCTGGAGTACATTTCAAGCCGCCAGGCACCTCCCCAGGAAGACGTGTCAGGAGAAGCATCTCCATCTGCCACGTCAAGTGGCAATGGCTGGTTTCCAGGTACAAAACTGCTCCGATAGCACCAGCACGTCCACCCAAGACAGTGCAGAAGTGACCGTAACACGAGCCCCTACACCTACCACTAGGCCAGGCAACCAGGTCGGCAGAACTACAGCAGGCCTCCCAACAGTTCGGAGTAAGTTTGACACATACCAGTACACGTTTCGTTGGACAACACTGCTCTTTCTTTTATTATTGTTTTTCATTTTTTACTGCTGTCAACTGCTTCTTGTGTGCGCTATTTTTTGTCTTGGCATGCACTGTTTTTGGTATACTCCAAACTTACCTCTACTGCATGGGTGATCGGTTGCTGCTACTCTTACTGACTTCCCACGAACACTATGTGCTTAGGGATGGCAATACACCACTGGGCCACTGTGACGAGCAATAAAACTGTCATCGTACCTAAAAAAAGTACTATTTCAAAGTGTAAGTCATCAACTGGTGGCAGCTGGTCTTTAAGAAAACCTGCAAAAGGGCTAAAACGACTCATAATGGCAGCGGTTTTATGCTGATCTTTATTTTTGTTACATAAAAAGAAAATGATTTCTATTTTGAAAACAGTGTTCCATACTCCCTTAAAGAACAATAAAAATCATATTCATTGATTTGTAAACAGCATTTGTGTCATGTTTTTTCAGGAAAAAGGAAAAGTTCTGCGCGCCCGAACACGACAGCCAACACTGAGGAAAAGGTGGAAGTACGAGCAACTCCTCCAAGAAAAGGAGCTTAAACAACACAAAATTGACTAAGAATTTAGGCGGCTGCAGGAGCTTGAGATAGACAAATAAAGCGAAAGAAATAGAACAAAAAGAGACACGGAACCAGCTGTACCAGCGCCACTAGCAAGAAACGGTTAGTCTTGTTGAAACACTCGTTCAGCGATGCAGCCAGTGACAGGCAATGCTCTGATCCTGTGCATTTCCTGATTCCTCTGATCCTGTGCAATCTCTGATCCTGTGCATTTCCAAGGCAGGTCTTGCAACCTGTTTAAGTGTTCATGCATAAAAGTTCAAAGCTCGAGGTGAAATTAAGCAATAAATTGTTGTGAATTATGTAGTTTTGCTTTCGGTGATTCGGGAAAACACCTGCGAGACTTCTTGCCGAAACTGCAATAAAAGCTTAGTATTAGGGTTAAATGTGGGTTCGAATACATTCAAACGAGTGCTAGGCATGCTGGAAACGCCACTTTCAGCCTAGGTAACATAATACAAGAAGCAGACGAATACAACCACTTTCATGAAGCAATGAAGTGTTCCACAAAAATACAGCCTGTGTTAATCTAATGCTCATTCCGCTTTAAGTAATCATAAAGGCAAGGTGGGTTCACACTAAAGTATTGTGACACCTGGTTGCCTACATGCAAGCTTGCAAGTGAGTCAGCAATACCGCCATATGCATTCGGGGCGCAGCCCATAAAAAAAATTTTCCGGTCATTTTTTTTTTAAATCGACGAAGAGAATCTCATGACAACCTTCCCAAATCCCCATTCCACTGCTTGTCTAAAACACGCATAGCCGCGTTCAAGTCTTGTTGTTCATGTGTCAATGTTGCTCCTAAGTAAGGCTCCCGAAGAAGCGGCCTAAGAGGGTATGCATGGTCTCTATAGATGACGTACTTCCAGCTTTTCGTACAGCTTGCTCTCACGAAGGATGTCTGCAAGTAGATCCTGCAAAGAATTACTGAAGACAGCAGGAGACATGGGGATCTTTGCAGACTTAGCACGCAAATTTTATCTCCCATTGCGCAAACTTTTGCACAGAGACAATATATTTTTCGTTTTGGTGTAAAACAGCGCAGTCAGACAATGTACAGAGTGTACAGGACGGGCACTGTGCCCATCCTGTGCACATGTTCTCTGACCATTTTTCCCCTGGGCTATTTTACGCCAAGATTAACAACCTACTTGCCCAACTCTCCACTTGGAGATAATATTTGCATTATAGCACTGCGCTGTTGTGTTGCGTTGGGAAATCAGGGTGCAATGAAGCTGTTAACTGAGTATTTTTTCTCCGTGAAAACACCATCTGGTAACAGAATAATTTTTAAAGGGATAAACTGTCAGGCAACAAAGAGAAATATTACACCCTGACGACAATTTATTTGCAAATGTTTCACAACTTACCAGACTCATGTCTGTAGCCTGGGTACGGGCCGTCAAGCTGACAGATGAGTCCATTTGGGCGCATAAGTGCCTGGTACTTAACTGCGTGCACCCTTTTGTGACCCGTGAAGAAAACACGCTGATCTTGAGACGGTCGGCAGATGGGCCTCGCTGTTCCATGGAAAGCGCCCAGCAAGTCCTGAGTGGGGCACCTTTGCGGTGTACAGTTTAAAAAAAACACACACGACATACGTTACCACCAGTGTAGAATATACAGCACAATGAAAAATGTTAATGAAATACCTTGTTGCAACACTGCCACACTACGGCTAATGATCAACCGCAATCCAGTGAAAGTAAGTAGTAGCAGCCTGCCTTAACAGCCTAATGCCCGACGGGCTTTTTTTTCAACACTGATAAATTCGACCTTGTACGTGTGCGGGTAGAAAGGGCTTCGCACAAGCGTCATAAATAGATATATTGTTGTACAGGCCTTGGTGACACATACTCTGTCACCCCTCACGATAACACAATGTTTATTTTATTTTTTGTACGTACTGAAGCTGCGGCGTGATCGTTTCCAACGGTAAAGCTACACCTACCTTCCGATGCGCGCTGCAATTGTGGCAAGCAGGTTAAGTAAGACCCCTTGGAGCCTTACTCGGGTAGGATATTTTGTCAACATAACGAATAAGTATTCTTGTCACCAAAAGCAGGAAAACACCGACCCCGCCGCGGCTGGCAATCGACCAGCAGCTCAGCAGCGTAACTACTCACTGATCCAATTAGCGCCGGCGCGGATAGATTAAATGAAAGGTGAAAGAAGCATCACAAAACCTTTAATGATTACTTTAGTCCTGCGCTACCCACAATATCAACACTACACCTCAATTCATGACATGATGTCCTTTAGATGATGGAGTTATCGCTGCGAATAAAGGACATTACTTGCGTTGCTGATTTCCTCCAAGCCGTGGAGCGACTACCAGCGGTGTTTGATAAGGCCGCCAAGGACGTAGCCAAAGTTACTCTCGATGTGCAGCATCACTTTGTTGCTGATACTGGATGTCACGGAGTAATGGCGGCCGAAATATTGTTGGAGGTCATACAGACGATTCGGATACGCCAGTATGCGGAGGCACATGTACAAGGCAAAGGTCCAATTAGTGCCGCATCATGGCCACCGTTCAGTAATTCACGGCGCATTTCCGGAGCTCGCGCCTTGTGGCCGCCGATGGCGCTGCCGGTTTCCTCCATGCTGCCCGTTATCGCCACCCCCCGCCAAAAAAAAAAAACAATTTTGTTGTTCTTTCCTTTTTTTTGCACCCATGATGTCACGCCTAACGGCCTTCGCAGAGGTTGCTTTTTCTTTTTTTCGTTTTTTTCTTTCGCGTGCGCTTTGCGACATTGACGCGAAAAGGTGCCCTCAGTTTGTTAGTTTCTAATCACCCTGATTGACGCGGGCACAAGTTAGCAGCTCTAGCTTGCCATAAGCTATCTTGGCGCTACAGGTTCTTTCAGTTTTTATTTTCCTCGTGCACGTTTCGCGACATTAACGCGAAAAGGTGCGCTCAATCGAAGTCCGGAGCCGTGCGCGGAGAATCTTTTTTCTTGCAAGCGCACCGGAACCGTCGCTGTTTTCTTTTGGGAGGTTGCTGTTTTCTGTTTTATTTTCTCCTTTCTCGTGCACGTAATACTGTATTTTATCCTCCTTATTTAATACCATGATGACCCTTAATTATGGATAATAAAGGTCAAGCTAATTCAATTAACAGTGGATATTGGACTGATCATTTATATTAAATAGCTAGCAACGATTGGGCCTGGTGATTTAGTGTGTGCGCTTGTTAGTGAGCGTAAGTGAGTTAGGCATGGGCTGAGCCCAAGGACACGTGTTCGAGCCCGGATTCAGTGGCTGCAAAAAACCCGTGTGTACAGATTTAGGCCCCTTGTGAAGGTCCCCAGGTGGTCTAAATTATTCCAGAGGTAAGATGTACTTTCGGCGCGTTACAACAACAACAGGATTCAAGAAGGCTGTGCAACTTAGATGACATCGGCAGAAACAAATAGCCTTTAGGCTGGACTGCTAGGTCGCGTTAGGGTGTACAAAATAGTTTTACAAAAAAATGAGTGCACTTCCACTCTGTGAAGAACGATGACCTGTGAAGCTTGGCGCAGTAATTGGAGTGCACGAAACAAAACACGTTGGTAACTTGAGCTTTCGCTTACGTCCTAGCCAATTATCGTAATGAAGCTTGGAAGGTCCCGATTATTATTCTAGCGGCAAACATGGAGCTGTCTGTTTCCCTCCCGCGTGGTAAGCATCTTATGTTTGTGCAACACGCCAACCCATCCGCTCGAATATTGAGGAAATCGGACAGGCGCCATTAGGCAGTTTGACGTCCATGTTCCCGCCAGCACAACGAACATGACAAAAGTAAGGGCATGAAATCTATAGCACCACATGCACCCACCACCTCCCACCCTCCACTCTCAACCCGTGCAAGTATAACACGCCATCCGGTGATGTGCGCGTGCTTATAAATGAATGACCGTCAAAATTGTCCCTGTGAAACCCTTGAAGCTAAACAATTGATATTAGCCAACGTCGCGATTCAAGCCGGCAACCTGATGTTCATTCGGGAAGAATTCGTAGCTACTCGACAAGCGGGAAGTTAAGGAGGCGAAAGCAAAACCATGCAAGTGAAAGCGAAACCATGCAAGACTTTTCCTGCACTAAGTAAACGCATCTACTAACGGTCTAAATGTACACCGATGCGTAGTTTATGAGATAAAGGTACACTGTTGTACTCATTCTTCATGATCGATGCGTCTTGTGCCTCATCTAGAACCGTTACTTTCTCGCGTTTTTTAAATAACCGTTTTTATATAGTGGAAGCCAGGCTTTACGCACGTGCCGTGTTTCCAGGGATCTCATCAAACCTTTTCGGTCTACCAACCAGTCTATTGGGACATGCACTAGCTTCGTGACAATGCCATCGGGCACACAAAAAAGCTTTCTCTAACATTTCGCTTTGCCCGAGGAAGGAATTTTCAGCTGTTGTAATTGCCGTTTCTAACGGAAGAGCGCGAGCGGCTGTTAAGGGCCGAACGGATTTTTTTGGCGGGAAGGGCCAAAAGCAAACTGGCGCGAAAAAATACTGTGGGCGTGGGATGGCTTCAACACGAGTTGGCCCGCATATTGTTTCCTTTTGTGCTATCCTCGCCGATGACTCCAAAGAAGAGGAGTTTGTGCAGCAGTTTCGGTATACCTCCAGTGCCTGCAGCAGCCCAACAGGAACGTGCAAATACTTCTGCCGGTGGTAAGCGAATTTCAGAATTCTGGGAACTGTGCAATGTGCTTGGCTTCAACCCGGATATACCCAACTGAACCGGAGACGTCGTCACCTATCGCCGGAAGAGTGCCAAAGGGTTCCGAGCAGCTTTTCGTGGCAGTACATGTAGAAGGCAGCTGTCGCAGATGCGTGGAACTGCTGCGCTGTATGGACAGGTGGGTGACGGAAGCTTGTTTGCCCGCGTGGTCTGTCTGGGCCGACCGAACGTGCACTTATCCCGGCGACAAGTGCTTTGGTTTACGTACTGAATGGCCAAGGACCTCTCCTCTTTCCATATGAAAGACCTGGTCAGCGGTCTTTTCCGCCTTTGCAGGCAGGCGAGGACGGACTGGAGTAGGTACGTTCGCGAAGTGGTGCAATGCGAGCTGCTTGAAAGACCTCCAATGGGCGGACCAGGCGAGATTATTCAAGTCGACGAATGCCTCATGAGGGGCAGAAGAAAGGCCAACCGCGGCCGTCTGTTGACCGGAGACGATGTCCCAGGCAAGCGCCAGAACAACCCCGGTGGCGTGGTTGACCGCGGCCCCTAGGTGTTTGGTCTCCGGTGGGTGAGTACTGGAGAGCTGCGGTTTTTCAAGGTAGACCAGCGGGACGCCAAAACGCTGGGCGAAAAGATAATTCAGAATGTATTGCCCGGCACCACCATCCAAAGTGATGAATGGGGTGCCTACCGCAGCATACCCCGTTTGCTAGATTCGCAAGGGAGCAACAAGAGCTTGGATTGGAAGTTCGTAAACCATTCAGAGAACTTTGTAGACCCCCATGACTTGGGTTCACACACAAGGAATCAAAAGCTCTTGGCAGAAGGCGAAGATGGAGGCGAAGTTCGAGACGAACGTTTGGAATCTCACCTCTACTGGGTGTGGTTTGTCCTTACACCGCCGATGGATGCGCACCGACCCCTTTCTGAGGCTCATTGAAGACATTTTCCGCCGCTACCTCATGTAGGCGAAGTTTCGCAGCCCCAAAGTGCAGCTATTGCAAAGTGCAATTATAACCTACCAATCAAAAGCCACATTCAGGAGTGAGACAGCTGCGCATATTGCGCCTTTCTGATACAATTCCATTTTCTTGCGCCAAGCTGCTCCAAAAGCACGAAAATAGCGAAAATTGCGCCAAACTGCTCCAGAAGAGCCTCAACGGTACGGATTTTGATGCTCATGTCAGTTTCGGCGGGGACAAAAGCCTCCCGCATCCCGGTCACCGCTTTTATAGTCGGTCGATCGCTAACACAGAAATGGCACAAATAGAAAGACTGAAACGAAGCAAGCGATAGCGTCTAAAATTCGATTCGCTTTCCGTCCGGGTTCGCTGAAACGGCCTTCTCGATTAGGCATCGCTGTGGCAACAAACATGGCCGCAGCCTGATCTGGCTACTACCAACGCGCTCAGTGCGTATCGCCGATATTTTCCCTGGTTTATTTTACGCTATCAGCTGAGTTCCAGTCTAATCATTCTATCTGTTGTGGCTCTGAACAGTGACGTTAACGCAAGGATATGGTTTGAGATTGGTGCCAGATTACGGGAAGTTGGGCGGCTTGAAAAGAAGTTAATTGAAATGTGGCGCCTACGTAGGACTTCGGCGTGGTTTGTGCGAAACGCGGTGCGCGCGTCTATAATCGGGTTCGTGAAGTGAATTTTGTGTTTTGTTGTGCTGTTGTAAAATGCTGAGGTGTTGCTGTGCTTCGAAGCGCGATCGCGGGCCTCGGGGATGGAACGGTCGACACGGAAGTTGCGGGCTGTGCTGCGGCGCCGTGACCTGTTCAGGCAGCGCCCAATAGCTGCAGGACCACACGGTTGCCATAGAACGCGACTGTAACACTTGATGTATGCAAAGTGAAATTTAATGCCAAAATCTAGGTGGCTAAAGATTAACGCTACTCAAATGACCATAGGGTGAACCTGCGCCCCGGGGACTGAAACGGGTTGGCTGGTTGGGCTATGCGACCGTTAGCTCGAAGCTGCTCAACTGTTGCCGTGACTACAGTCGTTCGTACAACACAGCCTGGGATTACAAAAATAATAATTTTAGCATTAAAACAGCAAAAAAAAAAGCGCCACAATTGCGGAGCCCTTAAATTTGATAAGAGTTTTAGCAGTTCGTCTGTTCCGTCGTGTACATAGTTACCATGCTCACCGGGACTCGTCCGGGCACTTGGGTATTCGTAGCCGTAGGGGGATTAGTTGCGCGGACCTGCCTTCGCCGTGTCCGCGCCTCCTCGCCCTTCCGCGCGCGTAGGCGCAGACCGTTCCGGCAACCCGGTAACAAAGTAACCAACAGAACAGACGGACTGCTAAAACTTTAATGTTAACGGCAGTTTTGTTGTCAGTGTTGCGTGCAGGCGCAACACAATATCACCAGTCAGGAAAAAGGTAGTGCAGTTAGTACTTTGTGATACTCTTAAAAACTCTTTCAGGTAAGGCTGTTTGAGTGTTCTGTGTATTCAAAACTGATTGAAATGTGCACTTGGCCCTGCAAATTGCTGAAATATTGATTTTTTAAGCTCACAAGACGATGTATTAAATGTCCCTAACTGCTCCAAATCAAGATTCTTCTGCTCCAAAATCGAAATTTTGCTGCTCGGAAAACTGCTCCCAAATCTGTTTGGGCTGTCTCACCCCTGCACATTGCAAAGTGCGGGTATGTTAAGTGCTGCCATCGTAATCTACAAGTAAAAAGTCAGTACTTTTAGACCTTTTATAGTGTCATTCTTTGGTGAAACATTTTTTTTCTGACAGACTTAGAATGCATTTTCGCGTAAATGCCAAATCTGCTTTGTGAATTGTCATATAGTGAAACAAAATAAAGTAAGCTCACACTAACGCTTCAGACTTTAAGGTTGCGAAGCTGAATGCCACCTTCACTACCATCACGAAGGTTTAAGTCCAAAATTGCATCCGATTTGCTTCCTCGCTGCTGCAACGACCTTTAATCCATCTTTGTTCCTATAAGTTTCGGCGTACCTCATATTTTTTTTGCAATTTATAATCGTTGGACGTCTCCCCTCGCATTCCAACCAAGTGTCGCCACGATTACGCCGAAAGCTTGTGTTCTTTATGACCTATCTTGGCCAACCTTCCTAAGTGGGCATACGTAACTTGACAGACGTGCGCCGCGGACGCTGGGCGGTCGCCGCGAGGCGCGCACACACGAGCGCTCGCTATTTTCTTGGTTTTTTTTTACTGCAGGACGGTCGCCGCAATCTTGGCCAATCTCACTAAGCGGGTATGCTTAGGTGACAAACGTGCACCGGTGACGCTGGCCGGTCGTCGCGAGGAACGTAAACTTGAGCGCTTGTCATTTTCTTTGTTTTAATAACTGCCGGGCGGCCACCACGAGGCCCACGCTCACATGCTGGCGCTCGGCAATTTATTGGCATGTTTAACTGCGGACACAAAAAATTACGATCTCCTAAATATTTTCTTTGGTAACGTTTACCCGCGCAAAGGGAGGAACACAAGAAATTCATCGCTTCGCCAAGTTTACTTTTTTATTATTCTTCGTTGAATGATTGGTGCAACAAAACAATTGCTCTGCGTACAGCGTTGGCAGATCGCCCAAAGACTGCAGAGAGTGCAGCAACGAAAAAGAAGGAATTCCATAATTTGGGTCTCAAAAAAGCGCACGATTGCAAGAGATTCTCAATTTCTTGCCGAAATCAGCTGAATAAATTTGTGGCCTATTTAATGAATAAATAAATCAGCTGAATAAAATTTTGACCTTTTTGCATCGATGTTGCGAATCGCCTGCGAAAGAGAATAAATTTGCGCCCGGCTCCAGACTTCACCGGCAGCTGAGCGCGCCTTGCACAGTCGATGTCCTGCAGCGAGATCGTGCCTGATCCTTGGGCGACGGTCGTGTAGAACACCAGGTTCCTGGCCCGTAGTTGCATGCGGGGTGCAGCGGTAGATCCCAAGGTACTCCGTGAGAGCCTCCTGTAGTCGGCGGTGTTTCGCGAGACACACCTGAACGTACTCCTTTAACACACGATTAAACCCTTCCACTGTCCATTTGATTGTGGATGACAGACTTCAGAGAATGTGTGGTGGATACCTCTATTGCGCCAGAATTCTTCAAACTCGACGGAAGTAAACTGTGACCCATGGTCACTCACTATCTCTTTCGGGTAGCCTTCACGGCTAAATATATTTCAGAAAAAGGACATCGTCGTCGCTGAGGTGACGTTAGAGGTTCCACTTGATGAAGTAGTCTACTAAAGTAATGGCAAAAAGACAGTCCTGAGGACCCCTTGTGAAAGGACCAATGATGTCGATACCTATCTTCTCCCACGGGGCTGAAGGAAATGTTACCGGCTGCATTAGCGGCACAACTGGCTTTGCTCGTTTGTCAACAGGTTGACAAACGGCACAAGTCTTGATCAATTGTTCGAAGTGTTTGCTCATGCCAGGCCACCAGTATTTTTGTCGGAGCCGTTGCTTTGTACGCGTGATGCCTGGGTGTGATTCATGGGCGATATCGAGAAATCTTCTCACCAACGAAGAAGGTACCAAGAACTGTTCCCCTCGGAGCAGCAGGTCATTCATCACTGACAGTTCGTCCCGAACCATGTAGGACGGCATAGCTTGTGGAGGCAGCATCTTGGCTGATGGCCACCTGGACGTTGTCCACTGCATCACTTGGCAAAGTACAGAATCCTGCGCAGTTGCGGTTACGAATTCCTCGTGAGTTAAACATGAAGAAACAAAGCAAACAGCATCTTCCGGCTCTGGAAGAGCTCCATACTTATACTGCGGTAGCCGGGAAAGGGCATCTGCGAGTCTTTTCAGTGCCCTTCTTGTATTATATTGTGTAGTTGTATGCCAACAGTCTGGCATGTCATCTGACAATTCTGAAAGGCTGACGGCCCGCTCCATCTGCACCGAGCAGCGTCACCAGTGCCTCATGGTCTGTGCGTAACGTGAACTGCCGGCCCCAAAGGTACCTTTTCCAATGCTCACATGTCCACATGCAGGCAGTGCTTCCAGTTTGCCTACCGAGTACTTGGCTTCAGCCGGTGTTAGGCGCCTTGATGCAAACGTAATGGTATGCAAGTCATCACCCTTCTGTTGCTGGAGTACAGCTCCTAGTCCAATGCCAGAAGCATCTGTTTTAACCACTATTTCCAGAGCAGGGTCAAAAAGCTGTAAGCAGTTACTTGCCAAGAGGAGCTTCAGCTGGTCAAAACAGGCGTGTATTTCCGGTTCCCAAGTGAAACCTACTCCCTTCCGTAAGAGCGTTCGTAGAGGCTCAACGAGTTCAGCATAGTGCGGTATGAATGTTGCATAAGACCCAACCATGCCGAGTAAAGAGCGCAACATTGCCACATTTGTGGGGGCTGGGACTGTCTGCATGGCCTCTACTTTGCTCACAAGTGGGCGAACCCCTTCTTCGGTCACTCGGTGACCCAAAATATGAAGCTCCTTCGCTCCAAAAAAGCACTTGTCATTCAGTTTTAGCCCAGCATGGGCAATGCACTTCAAAACCTGCAGAGGACAGGCGTCATGCTCCTCTTGTTTTGTGCACCCAAACACAAAAATGTCGTTAATGTACCAGAGAGTATTTCTGCAGCCTTTCAAGACTGCAGTCATCATTCTCTGGAAAGCAGCTGGTGCCGAAGCGAGTCCAAAACAAAGCATGGCCTGTGCAGGTACAAGTGTGTCGGTGGTGAAAGGAGTCAGGTCCCTGCTGTCTGGGCTAAGTATCATTTGATGATAGGCAGAGGCCAAATCCAGTCTTGAAAAGAACTTTGCGCCATGCAGCTTGTGCAGCAACTCTTCTGTATGGGGCAAGGGAAATGAGTCCATAATTATTGCTTTCTTACGTTCCCGCAGGTCCACACATCCTAATTTTCCCGTTATTTTTCTTTGTTACAACTATTGGGGAGGTCCATAAGGCACTGTCAGTTTTCTCAATCACATCTGCCTGTTCTAGCCGATCCAGTTCAGCTTCCACAGATTCTTTTACCGCAAACGGCAAGCGTCGTAGTTTAGCGCTTACAGGAGCAACATCCTTGTGTATCTTGACTTTATGCACAAAGCCCTTTGCAAGACACAAATTCCCATCAAACATGTCAGGGAACTGGGATAGCAGGTCAGGAGAGAGCCCTTCCGGTTTACAAGAAATGTGGAAGCAGCTCAGTGACGTACCATTTATCTGTAGTTGCAGTGTGTTGATGGCGTCGATGCCCAGGAGAGTTGTGCCTTGTGGTAGCATGTAGAACAGGAGTTGAGCATGCCGGTTCCGATACTGGACTAGAGTGGCGAAGCATCCTTTAATGTTGATTTTACTGCGTGAAAAATCGAGCAATGTCGCCGATGTTGGCTGGAGTGGTGGTAGAGGCCTCAGTTTGCTGTACGTGTCAGCAGCAAGAATTGAAACTGTAGAACCCGTGTCCACGAGAAAATCGACGGGAGTTTCTTGAACCTGTACATGCGCACTCCGGTGCTCTGTTCCCGATTAAGTTGCAGTACGCTGAGAGGTGTTGGATCGCGGTGCTGGACTTCTCGAACAGCGAGGGACTTCTTGCTAAGCTTCTCGCTACGACAGACTCTCTCGAAATGGCCTACCTTGCCACAATTGTTGCAAGTCTTGTTCTTTGCTTTGCAAATACTCGAATTGGCTAAGTCTTTCGCAGAGCCGCAGCGACAGCAAGTCCTACTTTTGTGTCCCGACGAGGCACGTTCGGCTGGCCCTGGCGCCAAACGCTTATCCACTTTTTGCACGTACCCTGCAGTGCTAGCAGATGACAACTTCTTGGAATATTTTGCAGTTTCTTCGATACCTCGCGCTATTGTGAGGGCCCTGTTCAACGTCAATGAGGAGCCTTCCAAAAGTAGCCACTCTTGAAGTGTGTGGTTGCTCGTCTTTTCTACGAGTTGGTCGCGTATGAACTCTTCGGCCCTGTCATTAAAGGCGCAGGAAAGAGAAAGTTCTCGCACCGCAGAAACGAACATGTGTGCGGTCTCGCCCGGCAACTGAACGCGTTGACCAAAACGCTGGCGCTCGATGACAACGTTAGTACTTGCTGCGTAGTAGGCCTCGAGCGTCTGTAGAGCAGTCTTGGATTCGTCTTCGTCCTCCGTAGGTTACTTCTCTGGTAGCGTGTAGTAGATTCGTTGTCCGTCGGCCCCGAGGCAATGTAGGAGGAGGGCTTTGCGGCGTGCTGGCAGGTACGCGTCGCTTGCCGACGCTACGAGGTAGTTCTCGAACAGCCGGCACCATTGCGTCCACTGTGTGGAAAAGCGTGTGGGGGAACTGCTGTTTATGTACGGTCGGACTTATCGTATCAAATGATTCCCGATTTCCAGAATGTTGATAGTAGCTATGTATCATTCGCTATCAAATTCTGTGACATAATACTTTCTCTTGCGTACCGCCCACGTTCTGGATCTATTGAAGACTTCCTCAAATTCTCAGAAAGGTCGTTTGAATGCAGCACAGCTCTAAGCTGACAAACTGTCTTGGTAGGAGATTTTTATACAAACGCTTGTTCTACAAATCCATCTTAACTGACGTTTTCAAGGAATATTTGAATCGTGCGGCTGTTTCAGTGTGATAGATTCCCCTACGAGAATTACGTCTTCCACGCAGAAGCTTTCCTCGAGACAACATAAAAGCGGGAGTTTTGATTCGCGATCTTAGTGATCACCCACCCATCTACTCTCATTCCTCATAAGTGTCTGTGTCAAACTGTCCATAACGTGCTAACTAGAAACTATTCTGAACAAAATGTCACGGGAGAGGACAATCCCCGCGCCGCCATGGCCCACCAACAAATGACAAGGAAGAAGCTCGGAGCGGGGCGCTGCCAACCCGGTCTCACTTATGGCTGTGTAGCGGCCACTTCGTCATCGACAGCAAGCGCCTACCATCATCATCATGGGCAGGTACCATCGCCAACAGCGCATGGCTTCGGCACGCGCTACGAGCCACGCGCCAGAGTTGAGAACACCCAGGCTTCTGCACTGCTCGGCCACAATCTACGGGCGCTCCTCGGTTCTCGGGTTCCTACTGCCACCGAGTCGCATCTGTAAACAAAAATAGGCCCTGCCGCATGGCCACATTGGTGCCTACAGCTGCATCTAAATATTTCTTTGCTTCATGCAAATATATCGCTTCCTCACCACATGTTTCGTGTCATCTGCCGCCACGTTACACTATAAATAACTTTATTGAACTTTTTTCTTCCCATCCCTTGCACAAATCATGTGAGAAAAGGATGTAAATTGTGCTTGCGATGCTTTTTTGTCTGCCTTCACGTCCTTTTATAATACGTGTTTCCTCCTCAAGCCATTCACGCAAGATAAAAAATTAATGAAACCCTGAATATCAGAAGACCTTTATAAACGAATAAAGCACCGAAAATAAGCTATTCCGAATCAGCAGAAAGGGAAATGACTTTAAGATATTTAAAAAGGTACAAAATAAACTAAATAATGATATAAAAAAGCTAAGCTTGATGACTGTATGAACAAATTTCAAGGCACTCCAGGAAATAAACTTTTTGTGTGGAAAGCGATGGACGAAATCCTAAACGAAAGTGATTCAATGAAACAAATTCACTTTCAAAGGAATGCGCTGTAGGACATACATGTTGAAAATACCTTCAATTCTTACTTCACTGCCGTGGGAGCTGCCACAGATATCCTACAACAAACGCAGTGTGAACGGTTGATAAAAGAGAGCTGTCCACATACCGCGTTCATGCATGTAACTGACCTGTATGAAGTTCAAAATATACTTCTATCGTTAAAGGACGGTTGCTCCTCTGGTGCAGATGGTGTTAAATCAAAACCGCAGAAAGTTGTTAGTCAGATAGTATGTTTTCCCTTTGCACATATTTGTAATCTAATTCTCTCCACAGGGGTATTTCCGGAGAGAGTTAGCTCGGATAGTGGTCATTCATAAGGGCGGCTCATTTAATGATTAAGTAATTATAGACCTATCTCCGTACTCTCTGTTTTTTCAAACATAGCCAAGGAAATTATGCGTAGAAGAATTACTGCGTTTTTGACAGCACAAAACGTGTTAGCCGAAGAGCAACAGGTTTCCGCAAAAATAAATCTGCAGAATTCGCCCTTCTAGAAATAAAAGAAAACATCCTCCAAACATAGAAGAGAAAAAAAATAACACTTGGTGTATTTGTTTATTTCAAAGAAGCCTTTGATTGTGTTCAACATGATATTCTTTTTTAGAAAACTTCCTTTTTAGAATACGTGGTTTCGCACAAAAATTAATGATAAGCTACGAGTTCACATCAGTAAATGGGGTAATTTATGAAGCGCTGTACATAAAATACGGAGTTCCACAAGGATCCATTCTTGGGCCTATCCTATTTTTACTGTATATAAATGACATTGCACATATCAAAGATTATACAAATATGGTATTATGTGCAGAAGATACCACCGTGTTTTGTTAAGGCGTAAATGTGCACGACTTCTTTGGTCAGGCAAATACCTAGTTAGACCGTTTATGCTTATGGTTAACAGCAAAAAACTACAACTGAACGTAATCAAAACTCAATACCTGTTTTTCAAATCAAACTGAGCACAAACATCGATTGGATTATATTTGCAATTTCAGTGTGCCGAAATACAACAAACATCAACAATTAAATTTATGAGGGTTGTATTTCAGGAAAATCTATCATGTTCACCAGAAATTGATGCACTTAAAGTAGACATTTCTCGCGCCATATTAAATAGGCTCAGGTATTAAATCCCGCAAGTTTAAAACGCGTAATATATCGTGCTCTTATACACTCCCTCTTAAGTTATTGTTCATTAGTGAGGTCAACCACTGCAAAAACAAGTTTAGATCTTCTACAGTCACTTCAAAGTCGAGCATTGCGTAAAATAGGACTTATTCAACTCAGTGAGAACATTACTTCGTGCTGCAGCGAGTATAGAAATATATCTCTCACAAAAACACAGACGTATAAATTAGTCATTGAAATATTGCGGCAATACAACTCGGATAGCCTGTTTCTATTTAAATAACAAACAAAAGAGAGCCCTTATGAGTTGTAAAAAACCTTATTAACCAACAGTAAAAACGGACAATTGGGCTTCTTGGTAGCTGTTCATCTTGAGGGTGGAAGCGCTCACAAAACAAGGACGAAAGTACAAAGTACATAGCGCCGTGTCGTCTACGTTCTTTGTACTTTCGTCCCCGTTTTGTGAGCGCTTCCACCTTTAAGGCTTATTAACGAAGCCATGATCCCGAACGAACTATGGTGACCAAAAACTGTCTTACACAATACCTGATGTTCCTGTGAAGGAAAGTTTGACATCCACCTAAATGCAGCCATACGGCTACACAGGAAAGCTATACAGCTTTCTCAGAAACTTCGCAGTTGAAGAAAAATTCGTCCTGGTCCAGGATTGGAACCCGGGACCACTGCTTAACCGGAGCAGTCGCTCTACCAACTGAGTCGTTAGTAGCGCGAAAGCGAATTGATCAACAACTCGAAGTGAAGGACAGGTGTTAATCGACCAGATTTAGGGGAAATCCCCAAGGTGGAGTAAGTTTCTGTGAAGGAAAGTTTGACATCCACCTAAATGCAGCCATACGGCTACACAGGAAAGCTATACAGCTTTCTCAGAAACTTCGCAGTTGAAGCTTTCCTGTGTAGCCGTATGGCTGCATTTAGGTGGATGTCAAACTTTCCTTCACAGAAACTTACTCCACCTTGGGGATTTCCCCTAAATCTGGTCGATTAATACCTGATGTTATGAATGGACACCCCATGAAGCCTTAATTTGAGGAAGAATTGCGTCGCACTACGTGAAATTTATTAAACAGCTACTCTTTTTATTGGCTAGATTTTATGGTCTGATTGTAACTATAAGCATAAATCTTATTTTGCAATACCACGCTCTGCTCAAGATGTTTTGTATTTGTGTTTGTATTTTTGCATTTTAGACTGTTTTTTTCCCTCATCATTATAAACAGCTCGGTACAAAAATTGTAAACCTGCCCGGTAGTATCTGTGTGTGCTACTCTCTCCCATTCCTGGTAAATTTTTCTTGTATGTTTTTATTGCTTTGTCGCACCGTCTGCGGCTGAAATGGTGGCATGGCCTCAGTTAGGCAACCGGTTTGCCTTTAGCCATGCCCCCCAAAGCAATGTTTTGTAACATTGTCTCGAATAAACTTGTAAAGAAGGACTTTCCGGATGTTTGATTCGGTGTTGGCTGTCTTCGGGGGGCAATGCAAAATGGCGTATTGCTGTGCTGACAGTTAATGCAGAAGATGCTGAAGATGAGGACGTTATTAGCCGACAAGAATGGTTTGCAGTAGTAGTTTTTTGATGATTGGAAGGGACAATGGTCTTCTCTATTCCACTCCCCTTCCCTCTTTCTCGGAAGCACAGCAATATTGATGGGTTATGCCGCGTCCCTTGCATGTGAAAGCAGTTAACGGTTATTGTGCTCCTAAGAGCAGGTGGTTGACGGCTTGAATTCCTGACGCTGTGGTTGTATTGCTTACGGAAGCAGAAAACAAGACTCTGTGTGTCGGTTTTAAAGCCCGTTAGAGGTCCCGAGTTTCTGTAAATTAATCTGCGGCCCTCCACTAATCACGCCTTATAGCGGACGTGTTGCTTTGGATCGGGAAAAACTAGTCGTTTTAACTCTATTTCGTCTCAGATTCACAACAGTCACTCAAAGATAACGGTTCGCTTTGTCCGGTTACATTTCGTGTCCCCTGTTTCGGCTAAAGTATCTAGCATAACAAGACCCCATTTTGTTGAGTAAGTACAACCTGATAATGGAAGTCGTGAGCATGTAAGGATACGCTACAGAGGTGCTCAGTGCTGTCCACGGAATTTAGGCCCTTTAGAATTGAGTTGTAAATTAGGCACATAACGAGGGAACACTAAAACTTACTTCTAATAATCACAAACTCTTGCATGCACGACCTCATGCACACACACATATGCAAACACGCAGGCACAATATTTGCTGAGATGAAGGACATTCATTCATTTTATCTTTGAGACCTGTCAGTCAACGTCGTATTCAAGTTAAAATTATAGCTACACACAGGGTCTTAAAAAACACAAACTGATGTGTAGAATTCAGGCACACAACATTATTTATAGGTTGAAGTATCCCAAATTTAGAGATGAAACCTTGTATCCCAAATTTAGGGATGAAACGTGTAACGAAAATTTCGGGGTGTTTCGATGGGTTGATTTCCTGCTAACACATCAGTGCAGACGAACTAGGGTGTAGTGTTCCTCTGACGAAGTAGTGTACTGCTGGATCAGCCTTAAACAGTAAAAGTAGAAAAAAATATGTTGCCTACGCCGAAAATTAATGGCGCCGACTCAGGCTTCAATTAAACTCGGATCTCCCCGCACGGGGTACCTTGAGCAATCTTGGTGACGGTACTGGCGATACCGCGGACCCCGAGCCCCCAAACATACGCTGGATCCAACCGTGGCAATGTGTTTATAGGTGGAGGGTTAGAAACCACGAACGGTGGCCGTCGGAGCCCAGGTCAAGCTCCGGCGGATGGGCTCCCTGTCTGTTCACCAGGCAGGGAGCTCCGGGACCTCTTTGGCTAACAGGGTAAGGTCAAAGAAGAAAGTACCCCCGTCTCCCTGCTTTCCAATGTATCATATGGCATTTTCCAAACCCCCCCCAAACGTGATTGGCCCCCGATAAGGGGCGCACCGAAGCTTCATACCCACCCTTGCCAACAATTGCATCCCAAAAGCCAGATAACTATCCGCGCTTCTTGATTGTTGAATCTCTTGACAAGTCAAATCCTATCTCCTCCCAGTCAGTGTTCCTTATCACCAAATTCCTTGAAGGCATCCTTGGCAAGTCTTTCCAAGCCAAGAAACTGAGAACCGGCGAAGTTCTGGTCGAGGTGAACACTCGCCAGCAAGCCACAAGCCTCCTTACCCAGAATCGCATGGCAGATCTGGACATCAGAGTCACACCCCACCGTAGCCTCAATAGCTCTCAGGGTGTGATTTCTGAGCCAGATCTGATAAATGAGACGGAAGCCGATCTGCTCGAAGGTCTGAAAGGCGAGGGCGTGACGGCAGTGAGGCGCATCACCATGCGGCGAGATGATAAGCAAATCATGACAAAACATATAATCTTGACATTTGACCGTTCCACACTCCCTGAATCCATCAAAGCGGGTTTCATTCATTGTTCTGTCCGGCCTTACATCCCGAACCCGCGGCGCTGTTTCAAGTGCCAACGGTTCGGGCATGGCACCACCTCCTGTCGTGGAAAAACAACGTGTGCAAAATGTTCATCTCAAGATCATGATACAGATAACTGCCAGGCTCAACAATTAATGTGCAGCAACTGTCATGGACCTCATGCTGCGTACTCCAGCACGTGTGAAAGGTTCCAGATGGAAAAGAAAATAATCAACCTCAAAATCACTGAAAACATCACCTTCCCAGAGGCGGGGAAGAGGTTCGCCTCTTTCCCTCTGGGGAGGTACGCCGACGCAGCTCGCCGGGGGGCGGAGCGGCGTCTGGTTTCCACAGGGACCCAGTTCAGCGAGCCTGACCTGGTCCCTCCGCCGCCCCCCTCTGGGTTGCCTCTGGCAGCCCAACCCGCCACCACGCCGCTTGCTGAGGCAGCAGCGGTTGTGGTGGCAACCTCTTCCGCCGGGACCGGTGCCGCTCCCGCCTCTGTCTCCCCATCCTCCAGTACGTTGGAGGGTACCGAGGTGATGGACACCACGGGCCCCGCACCGGTTCCCACCGCCACCGCACCGCCCGTGCCACCTCTGGCGCCCCGGACGACCTCGGCGGTGGCGGCTCAAACGAAGGGCTCCCGAGGGGGGGCCAAGTCCGGGGGGCCCGGTCCGTCGGGCACCCCTCGGACATCCGACGACGACATGGATGTCGGGCCGTTCCTGCCTGCAACGCAGCGCAAGGAACGCGTCCCGACGCCAAAGCCTCCCGACAAGCCAAAAAAGGCGAGGGTCATAGCCCCGAAAGACGACACATAAACAAACACACACACTCCAGTAGCTCTCACACTAAATAATGGGAAGAGAAAACACATTTCAATGGAACTGTAGAGGCCTTCTTAAAAATCTTGACGATGTATACGAACTACTGCATGCTAATCAGCCAAGTGTAATGTGTGTTCAGGAAACGCATTTGAATTCCAAGCACACAAATTTCTTGAATAGTTACATGGTCTTCAGAAAGGACAGGGATGGCTGCACACACTCTTCTGGAGGTGTGGCCATAATTGCCCGGAAATCCTTAGCCTGCCACCCTGTCACTCTGAACACTGTCCTCGAGGCTGTAGCAATCCGTACGATAATATTTAATAGGTTGATCACGGTATGCTCCATTTACATTGGAGCCTAGAACGTCAGCGAACCTACACAGACTTGCTTTATGCTTTTAAAATCTCATCAATGCCTCACCATCCTTTTACATAAGTTTTTTATGATACATCCTTATCTCAACTTCTTACTAATCGTCCATCAGTCTCTGCTCCCTTCGCTTTCAGAGTAAGAGAAGAAGCGTCGCAACTTGATGTCATGTTCTCAGACACCATCAAAACCTCCGCTACTGAACTTCTAGTACCGTGGCAGCTTCGCCCGATATCATGTGATGTATCTTTTATAAGTGTCGAGAAAAACAGAGTGCCTAGAAGCGCGATCGTGCAACATTTCTTGACCCTGCAGCACAAATATAAGTGTGCTGAATTTTACACGGATGCTTCAAAAACTGCCACAACTGTTTCCTGTGCTGCGCATGGTTGCACCTTTAATGTCTGTAGAACTATGAATAGAAATACAAGTATCTTTACGGCAGAGGCCTATGGCATACTTCTTGTAGTTCAACATATTGTTCTGAGTCGAATTACGAAATCTGTAATTTATACTGATTCTTTAAGTGTTGTGCGTACATTATCCTCACAGAAGTCTAAAAACCATGTGGTCAATGCTCTCATTAGTACTCTTATGTCTGTGCATGCGTTAAACCTTGAGGTGACCGTGTGCTGGGTGCCAGGGCACTCTGGAATTCCAGGTAATGAGACCGCAGACCGAATGGCGGCCGCTGCTGCCCTTACAACTACCGTTGACATAACAACAGTACCCTACACCGACCTCAAATCACACATCAGACAACACCTTCGCACAACATGGCAAGCACACTGGAATCAACAGACTGACAACAAACTACACATTATAAAGCCACTCTTGGGACCATACACCACTGATACTCACAACAGACACAACGAAGTTACCCTGGCTCGATTACGGATAGGCCACACGCATGCAACACATTCCCACCTGCTCACGGGATCTCCTAGACCTCTGTGTAGCAGGTGCGGGGAGGGCCTATCCGTAGTCCACATACTAATAACATGCAAGGCACTTCACACAACACGACACAAACACTTCAGAGAACTCTACAGACAACGTATCCCACTACATCCATCGCTGTTTCTAGGGGACGATGCCAGTGTTTCTATGAAACGTGTGTTTGATTATTTGTCAGATGTTAAGTTTTTAAACCTTATCTCATATCACGCATAATCAACTCTGGCCCTATACACCAGCCATCACCATTACTTTTAATTGATTTTACTATGTCCGATTTACATGTTTTTATACCTACCTTTTTGTGGTAATCACCTCGCTTCATTATATAACTTCTTTTCTGGCGCTCTTTGCCCTCGTTGGCCTTGCGCCATGAAACACCAACCATCATCATCATCCATTTACATTCCTCCTGATTTTGCACTTCTGAGCTCTGATTTCGAGGCACTGGTCGACCAGCTGCCCGAACCATACATACTAACAGGCGACCTTAATGCGCACAACTCTCTTTGGGGCTCCTCCAGAACGGATGCCCGCGGTCGCCTGATAGAGAAGTTTCTTACATCCTCCGGAGCATGCCTTTTCAACAAAAAACAGCCTACATACCATAACTTAGGACACAATACATACTCGCATCTTGACTTGGCGATTGGTTTCGCAGTTCTCTTTCCATGCCTTGAGTGGGGTGTGGGCACAGACCCATATGGTAGTGACCATTTCCCCACTTCCCTAACGTACATAGGTAAAGGCCCATGCAGTCCATCTTCCCATAACAGGTTTAATGAATCAAAAGCAAACTGGAGCACATTCACAGAAACATCTAAACTACACCACACAACCATAAAACACCTACACGTGGAGGAAGCAGCCCAACTCGTCACGGCACACATACTCGACGCCGCCGAAAAGTCTATGCCGCAGGCATCCAGTGCATCCCGCAACCCAAGGAGGCCCTGGTGGAACGAGGACTGTAGGCAGGTGCGAGAGGCCCAGAACAAGGCGTGGGGTGTCCTTCGTCGGTACCCCACGTCAGATAACCTCATTTCTTTTAAACGGGCAAAGGCTTTTGGGAAGCGAGTGCGTCGTGAGTCGGAAAGGGAGAGTTGCCGCACCTTCCTCACTTCCATCAACTCATACACTGACACACACAAAGTCTGGACACGAATACGAAAACTAAAAGGACAACAGACACACAGCCTGCCCCTGGTTAGTACAACAGGGGACACACTGGAAGACTAGGCTAACACATTTGCACAACACTTCGAACACGTGTCCAGTTCAGCACACTACACAAACACTTTCATGAAACACAAGACATCTGTAGAAAAGAAGTCCCTGCGTGATAACAACAAGTCGCACACTTCTTACAATTCTCCTTTTTCAATTCATGAGCTGAAGGTTGCTCTGAACGCATGTAAGCCTTCAGCTCCAGGTGCAGACAAAATCACATACACCATGATACAATACCTACACCCAGACACTCTTGAAACACTCCTACATCTATACAACAACACATGGCTTTCGGGGCACATTCCTCGCTCTTGGAGAGAGGCCATAGTAGTGGCTTTCCTGAAGGAAGGAAAAGACCCTTCCTCTCCCGCTAGCCATCGGCGCATCGCCCTCACAAGCTGCCTGTGCAAACTCCTCGAGAAGATGATAAACAGGAGACTCATGTACTTTCTTGAGTACAATGGTCTTCTCGAGAGCTGCCAGGCAGGCTTCAGGGCGGGGAGGTCCACCAACGACCAACTCGTCGCGCTCGAGTCCTATATAAAGGACGCCTTCATTCACAAACAGTTTTGCACAACGGTGTTTTTTGACCTTCAGAAGGCCTATGACACCGCTTGGCGTTACGGGATCCTCAGTGACCTAAAGTCTTTCGGTGTTTCGGGCCATATGCTCAACACCCTTGCTAGTTATTTGTCCGAAAGAACGTTTCGCGTGAGAGTAGGTAGCGCACTCTCAAGAGTTCATGTGCAAGAAAACGGCGTTCCGCAAGGTGGAGTGCTAAGCTGCACTCTGTTCATAGTTAAGATGAACTCCCTTGAGAAGGCACTGCCACCTACAATTTCTTATTCAATGTATGTAGACGACATCCAGGTATCTTTTAAATCATGTAATATGTCCATCTGTGAGCGTCAAGTCCAGCTCGGTGTCAAAAAACTTGCCAGCTGGGCAGACAAGCACGGTTTTAAACTTAACCCAGAAAAAAGCAGCTGTGTTGTCTTCTCCAGGAGGCGTGGGATCCATCCGGACCCAGACATTATCCTTAATGGCGTATCGATTCCTGTGAGGAAGGAACACAAGTTTTTAGGTGTGGTGTTGGATGAAAGGCTTACGTTCATCCCTCACATTAAACAGTTGAAACATAAATGTCTAAAGGCTCTCAACATTCTTAAAATCTTGTCCCACCAGTCGTAGGAACGGATAAGCAACTCCTGTTACGTATTTTCAGAAGCCTAGTGGGGTCTAGATTGGACTATGGGAGTGTTGTGTATGGGTCAGCCACTAAAACAGCACTTAAAATGCTCGACCCAGTGCTTCACTTGGGGCTTCGCCTCTCTTGTGGCGCATCCCGTACGAGCCCTGTACAGAGTCTTTACGCAGAGTGTGACAAATGGTGCTTATCATACCAGCGAACCTATGTTGACTTGTTATATGCCTCTAAAATTTCATCAATGGACAACCATCCTTTTAAACCGGTTTTTAATGATACATCCACATCAAAGCTCTTTTTAAATCGCGCATCCATTCCTGTTCTCTTCTCGCTCAGAGTAAAGGACGAGGTCACTATTCATGCGGTCTCCTTTGTAGACACATTCAAGTCATCTATCACCGATCTTGTAGCACCATGGCATCTTCGTCCTGTTGCATGTGACTTGTCTTTCTTAAAATACAATAAGAACAGGACACCAAAAAGTGGGATTTTGCAGCATTTCATGTATATACAGGATAAATACAAGGCTGCAGAATTTTTCAGCGATGCATCTAAAACGTCCACTGCGGTGTCTTGTGCTGCGCATGGGCCCAATTTTGAAGCATGTAGAACAATGAATGTTAATACAAGTATTTTTACGGCAAAAGGATATGGCATATTTCTCGTTGTAAGTCACATAGTTGAACATCGTATTCCTACATCCGTCATTTATACAGATTCGTTCAGCGTCGTCCGTGCATTATCATCCGGAAAGTCATCAAAAAACCATGTCATTAATCTTGTCTTTAAAACAATTATGGTAGCTTATTCCTCAAACCTAGGGGTGACTGTGTGTTGGGTGCCAGGCCACTCTGGCATTGGCGGTAATGAAGTGGCGGATGAAATGGCCGCCAATGCTGCACTCCGAAACACAGTAGACATGGCAACACTACCTTACACAGACCTCAAGCCACACATTAGACAACAACTCCGTAAAACGTGGCAAGCAGACTGGAGCGAACAGACAGACAACAAACTACACGTAATAAAACCACACTTGGGACAATACACTGCTGACTCACACAACAGGCACATTGAAGTTACCTTAGCTAGATTACGGATAGGCCATACACATGTGACGCACTCGTACCTGCTCACGGGATTTCCAAGACCCCTGTGTAGCAGGTGTGGGGAGGGCCTATCCGTGGTCCACATACTCATACAATGCAAGGCACTTGACACAACACGACACAAACACTTCAGAGAACTCTACAGACAACATATTCCCCTACACCCATCCCTGTTTCTAGGTGACGATGCCATGGTTTCTGTGAAACGCGTTTTTAAATATTTGTCAGATGTTAAGTTTTTAAACCTCATTTCCTATCATGCATAATCAAATCTGGCCCTATACACCAGCCATCACCATTATCTTTATTGATCTTACTATGTCCAGTTTACAGATTTTATACCTACCTTTTGTGGTAATCACTTCTTTTCATTAAATAACTTCTCTGGCGCTCTTTGCCCTCGTCGGCCTTGCGCCATTAAACACCAACTTTCATCATCATCATCATCAATTAAACTCGGATCTTACCTCAAGCCCAAACTTCTGTGAAAAGGTTGGGGCGAAAACTTTAGGCATCCTCGAAGGGCAGGTTTCAGCCCCTATCGCTTCCTCGGAGTCACTTCCCACTTTCATGTTGACGTCGATTGCCGGGACAGGTTTGCTTATTGAGGCTCGATCCTCGTGAGGTCTTCCTGCTTTAGTGTACAGGAACAAAGAGCCCAATTCTTATCGTATTTGCCATTGTATGTTTTCATCAGTGAAATAGGATCATTTTCCGTGATAAAACTATTGCTGCTCTTAGTGTACGGGCCATGTGTGCGCTTATCAGCGGATGAAAGTAAACGGAAAGGATGCACACAATTGCTGGAGCCCGGCGAGTGTTTCGCAACGTATTTCAAGATAGCTGTGGGCTCACAAACGGTCTATTGTATATTGTTGGACTTTCAAACCCCTTTATCAGAGTGAACACAATAACCTTCCCCACCAAGTAGCAATGGGATGCAATGTTGCGATATAAATACTCTGGATGCCTACCATGATCTAGCATTTAGTTGGGGTGCTATTAGGGCATTTTTAGAGAAGTCCACTACGCGCATTTCCCATTGGTATCCAGCAGGCACGCTCCTTTCAACGAAATGGCGGTTCGAATTGCGGTAACAAAACGTATTTCTTTTTTGGTGGCGTATCTCACACTTCTACAAATGGCAGACCTAGTGGTGAGTAATTTTTATTCATGCAACAAATGTTCTTTTTAATTACACAGGTCCGCTATTTACGGTGGACCTGGAACATAAATCCGTCGCTTAACCAAAACCCTTGGCGTATTATCAACGTCTCTTCCTATAGCATGTTGAGACTATTAAAGAGTTGCAGAGCATGTATACTTCCTGTGCTACTTGGTAACAATAACAGCATGCCTTAAATTAGTCTTTTTATACGCGTTCCATCACAACTTGGTTACGAAACTTTCGGAGGCGTATCACTTCCAGCATTGCTCTACGCCTTTTACACGAGAGTCACGCTTTTATTAAAATTCAAATATTGCTTTGCAGGACAAGTTCTTGTCGATAGTTTATTATTAGGTACTCTTCAATCAAACTAAACTGAAGGAAAATAATTCAGAGAGACACTTCAAAGTGCTTGCGCGTAGAAACTCGGAAGCATAAATAATATTTCAAGCAATGCGATCTATTGTACGCCTGTGGTGAATATGCCACATTATGTTACGATGATGTCTTTGCCTTCAAAGGGGTACAAGTCTGGAGTGCAACCTTTGCGTCGTACGGGTTCCGGCGGTGTCGCCTGGCTTTAGATGTTGAAACCGCCTGCTTTTTGCTTGCTCTAGGCAGTTTCGTGTCGTCTTTCATGTTTCCCTGAGGAATAGTTCAATGTGTGGCCGCAATTAGAAACTGCCGCCGCAGTAGTCGCTTCAGATTCGACTGCAGCAAACACACCACCGAATTCGTAAACCTGTCTCAGTGCTGCGATTCTGTCCTGGCATAACCTTCGACATGATCTGTTTTTTTTTTCAAATGGGTAGTTTTGTCTTCTCTGTTCCTTTTAATGAGAACCTTTGCCCTTGTAAGCCCGACAAATCACAATTAGTGTACACTTTCTTTGCCGCGTTTGCAGTTGGCATACTAAAACTATTCCCCTAGGCTCTCTAGTTCTATATGACACAAGTTTCTAAGTCGGAGGCCACAACACATTCGGTATGTCTGGAATCAGTTAGCGATCGCCACGGATGGGTCGTGGAGGAGGGGAAAAAAATTGGCCGCCTATCCCCTCACAGCAGTGAAGTGTCGTCGAAAGACGATAGTCTTCCGACGCAGCTACCTCGTAAATGCATCCTTTTCGCCCTCGCCCACCTGTAACGCTTTAGTCCTCCCGTCTCGCTCCTCTTACGATAAACAGCGTGGAGGTTCCCTCCAGTCAGTTCAGTTTTCGCGCGTTCGACTGCTCGGGCGCCATGTACTGGAACCTTTCGTTAGTGCGGTACTCTGTGGAATGCCGCTCGGAGGGCTAGTGTCGCGCCAGCGCTTTTTGTATTTTTGAGTTTAAACATTTTTAACGGCGTATTTTTATTTTCTCTCACAAAAATCAAGAAACCGTGCATTTTTAATTCATAGAACACTGCAAGTACTGAACCACTTATTCACGTTTTGCCTGAAATATAAACCTAATGTTTTCTTTTTGCTCAAAAGTATTGACTATTACGAACATTGGCACCAGATTTACTAGTCTGGAAATGTTTTTCTATGTCAACGTATTGTACAAAAATGAGTTTAGCTTTTGGTCGGGCGGCTGAATCGTCGGACAGAAAGACCAAGCTTTTCGCCTTTAAATAGCACAGAAAAGAGTGTCGTTTTAAAAGAGGGGTTCGTAGTGTAAAGGTGTTCCGTAGGTTGCGGTGTCAACTCACATATCCAAGTACACCAAATTTTATTTTGTTTCCTTTTATATTGTGCGCTTTGCCGGCGATTTCTGCAACCAACGCCCGACCATATGATGTCGGGCGCTCCGTTTCGCGTAATGAAGTTAATGCTGTCGTACCGATATACTTCATGTTGAAGCTCAGATGCGTCTGCGCGTGTTGGGCATCCAGGTAACTTGTGGAAGCCGGAATAAAATTGCTAATGGCTGTACTGGAAGAAATCACTTTAAACATATTTCAGGAAGACGTTCCTAACATGGAAATAGTTGTGGACGGCAAATACAACATACTGCGATGGCAATAGGCAACTTGTAAAAGCAATTTAACGGACCACAAGCATGCCGCAGCACCGAACGAGTCAATCAAGATGAAAAACTTTCAAGCTTGTCCTGCCTCATCTTGGCGGTATCCTTTTTGTGTGTTGTGTAAAACTCTTCTTTTTTCGTCCCCCCCCCCCCCCCCTTTTTTTGCCGAACAAAATTGAGACTAGACCCCACAACATGAATACGTTGTTCACTGATGGTTCGGCGGTGGCAATGCCATTCAAGCAGGCATCGTCCTAAAATAGTGCGTGTGTTTTGTGCGCGACTTTTAGGCCACAATAGGACTTGCAGAATAGTTAATCACTGCTTATTCCTTAAAATAATCCAGGTCGCTTTGTCTCTAAAACCAATTGAACAGAGGAGAGAATCTAGTGGATACGATAGTCTCCGTTCTCAACGTCTTATGCATTAGTGGCGTAAGGGGAATTGCCGCATATTGTAGTCGCGTACCTATTAAGCCAGCCCTGCTGTACCCTTTGGCGACTACGCCATCAAGGTGTGTACCATACTTTCACGATTCTAACGCCCCCCGATTGTAACACGCAGGTACGTACAAAAATTCTAACAACTTCTTTGACGATGATTCTGCCGCGGAGATGTACCACGTACTTGGCACAAGACCTTATATTTGACACACGCAACTGTAGCAGCGAAAATCCCTCGTGCTTCATAAACTTGACTATGCAGCTCCTAGTGGTACTAACAGTGAAGCGGGGAAAGTTGAAAGTGGTTGCCAATGCAAGTGCTTCGACCTTCATATTTTCACGCTTGATGGGCTGCTCGTTCATTTGCCGTTCATTTATTAATTTTACGTTGGAGACTTGAAGTTCTTATAAACATCTATGCTCAGGGCCGGTGAATCGTTACGTGAAAATTTGGCTCTGGTATGTTTACGTGAATGGCGTGCTAATGTCTCTAGGACGCCCAGAGTGCATGATGCTTGCTGCTCGGTTCCCCTTGTGTAAACAAGTACCATATTTACTTGATTCTTAGCACCCCCTTTTTTCCAAACGCTCATGATGCCCAAAGTGAGGGGGGTGCTTAGATTTGAAAAAACATTAAATACCCCCCTCACGCCGTATCTCCACGAGACGGGCACAAGGAATAATCTTTCATTTGGCAAACATTCAAAAGAAGAATAGGTACAGACAGTGAAACCGCTGCTTACGTAGGATACTCAGTCAACCTCACTACCATTCGAGTCCGTTGTGCAGCCTGGATCGCCGTTCTCAGTAACCCGCCCTACCCCCCCACAGGTGGTCCTGTTCAGTTTAAGTCGTTTCTAATTGAAAACTTCATATATGACTTGGCCACAACGTCAACTCGGGCCCGCTTCCACGCGCCTGAAATCCATTTTAGATGCGACGGCATCTCATTCACTCGCCTTGTCCCTCCATGCGGCGTTGCCGTTGTCCGTCCACACCCCTCCCCCATTCTCCTCGCCGCGTGAGCTGCGCTCTCCGCCGCTCACCCCCTCTCCTCTCCACACTCTCTCGCGAGAGGCATTGGATTGGATTGGATTGGCTTGGATTGGATGGGATTGGATTAAAGTGGATTGTGTTGGATTGTGTTGCGTCATAGCCGCGGCAGGGGGTTCACAGCACGTTTCACGCGATGGGCGAATCAACCTAACGGAAACAACAACGGAACCCCCTATGCGTCGCATCTACACAGGGGTTCCCGCGAGGGGAGGTGGGAGTAATTTTTAAGATGGTTTCTCCGAACGGGGTTGCTTAGATTCGCATGCAAACTTTTTTCCAATTTTTTTTCCCCGAAAGTAGTGGAGGGTGCTTAGAATCGGGGGTGCTAAGAATCACAAAAATACGCTAATCGAAAAGCCTTGCGCTTGACAGACGCTTCATAGTGGTATCTCTTCGGAGCCACAACGACTGAAACGAGGTGCTAATCGGAGCGGCTGAAATGTGTGCAACAGATGACTAAGGCGTTCCCCTTCAAAAATGGGTGCACCAAAATTTACTGGCATGATGTTGACGGATTGGTTTATATTGGACTTAGTAGCATGCGTCAATCGGATTCTCTGATGAGTTTCCGCAAGATACGCTTAAATCAGCATCTAATCAACGACGGCAGCAGCGGTGTCGATTAGATTGTCCTCTAAATACGTGCATGGCTACCACTGTTGACGTAGTCCCACAAAGAAATCTCGTTTGTTTGCAGCAGTGTGTTTTTCGTTATCCGCACCGGTATAATGGTCGGCCGTGGTATCTCAAAGCACTGTAGGGATCGCCTGATGTACACAATTGATATTGCGCTTTTTATCTACGCAAACATGGGCCATACTCCTGCGATGCTGCTGCGGCGACAAATTTTGGCATGCATGGTGGAAAACCGCCTTCACATGTGACTTCGTGGCCCCCATAGAAACAGTGGCCGACGAATCACGGGATGCCCAAAGTGAGAGGGGTGCCTAGATTCGAAAAATATAAATTACCCCCTTTGCACGCCTTATGTCGACGAGCCGGGCGCAAGGAATTACCTTTTGTTCAGTAAACATTAAAAAAAAATAAGTGCAGTTAGTCAACCTGCTGCTCACGTATGATACTTAGTAACCTCACTAACATTCGAGTCCGTTGTGCCGTCTGGGCTGTCCCCCAGCAGGTCGTCTTGTGTTCCGCTGAAGTGTTTTGTAATTGGAAACTTCATATATGAATTGCCCACAACGTTGACTAGTGGCCGCTTCCACCCTCCTGAAATCCACTTTGCGATGGTTGCTTAAAATAGGGGGTGCTTACCCGCCTCGTCAAGATAAGGCGTAAAGGGGGGGGGGTGATTTATGTTGTTGAAGTCTAAGCACCCCCCTCACTTTGGGCGTCTTGTTTGGAAAAAGGGTGCGAGCCCGAATGGACGTGGCCAAGTCATATATGAAGTTTTCAATTACAAACCACTTCAACGGAACAGAAGACGACCTGCTGGGGTGTACGGAGAACGGCAGCCCAAGCTGCACCACGGACTGGAATGGTCATGAGGTTGACAGAGTGTCATGCGTAAGCAGCGGGTTCACTGTCTGTACGTATTTTGAAAATGTTTTCCGAAAAAAAGATTATTCATTGAACCCGTCTCGTCGAGATACGGCGTGAAATTCGTGTCTGTGGCACTGCTTCTTGCCGCTTAGAAGACGACTTTGATCTTGAGCCTGATTGTAACGCGGAAACAAATCTTAAAGGGTTTATGGTATATTCGTGAAAATACGGTGCACAATGCGGAAGAACCCTAGGACTGAGGACGACGTACATATATACGTACGACAGAACCCACGCAAGGCTAGTGGGAGTAGCCTGCCTAGTAGCATGCATCAATCGCATTCTCCGGTGAAAGTTTCTGCGGGATATGCATAAATCAGCATCTAATCAAGGACAGTTACAGTGGTGTTGATTAGATTGTCCTATTATTACGTGCATGGCTACCACTGTTGACCTGGTTCCGCAGAGATATCTCTTTTGTTAGCAGCTGCGTATGTTTCGTTATCAGCACCTGCATCTTGGTCGGCCGAGGTATCTCGAAGAACCGTATGGATCGCCTGATGTACACAACTGATATTGCGCTCTTTATCTACGCAAACATGGGACATAATCCGGTGATGCTGCTGCGGCGGAAAATGTTGGCATGCATGCTGGAAAACCGCCTTGGCAATGGCCTTCACAGAGGTAGTGGCCGGCGAATCAGGAGCACACATTTGTTTCGCGCTGTGTTCGCACAAAATGCTCTCGTCGCTGTTCGTTCTCGTTCCCTCTTCATTCGCTTGACCTCGCACCGACATAAAGACACACATTGCGTGTGGTGACGTTTCTTGGAGATGACGTACTTGCACGACGGCGTGGTGGTAAAACAGCCCAAATAAAGGAAAACGTTAAAGGAGTACTGACACCAAATTTTGACGCCTAAAAAATGATATAATTGGCTTTAGTAGTTTGTACAGATGCCTCACAGAAATTTTTGCAGCGATCGGAGGCCGGAATCACATCTAAAATCGATTTTGATTGTCCAGGCCGGGAGCTTCCACAAATCCGCAGCACTAGCGAAATCGCTTTCGGCGTGACGAAATATCGGCCTGCGTGTCTGGCCGGTTCAGGGTGACGTCATATAGTCGTTTCCGGAACCGGAAACGATATCCTGCGCTGCTGTTGTCGGTGGTATTCGTTTGGACAGGAGACGTGGGCGTAGCTGTGTGAGCAATGCTTGTAAACGTTGCGTGTTCGACGTCTTTGCTCTTCAGTTCGTGGCCGGCGCATGGTGTTCCCTAGCACTGGTGCCGAAAACTGCGCGGTGCGCGATGTCGACGGGCACCGCGGCGACGCGGCGGTGCGCGTCGCCGAGCTCGCCCAAGTTGTGCTATGGCAAGCTCGCGGTATGCGAAGTACTGCTCGTGAAAGCCTGTCCGGCAAATCGACGATGCCGCCAAGATACATTATTTTCCATGCGACGACATGCAGCCCTAATGTGGACTGAATTCGTGCGCGGCGGCGGCCGTAAGAACTGTCGCCCAAACCAGCGGGCTCGGGGTTGCAGGGGTCACCTTGGGTGTTGGGAACTTTAGGCTTAGTATCGTGACGACTATTTGATCGCTGGTATCTCTACAACTGCGAATGACCATACCTTACACAACTTTTCACCACACTATCATCCCCTTTTTCGCATATGGACCTTTATTTTGGCAATAATTCCTGTTTCAGCGATCGGTGACCAAGATATCTGCCGCGGCCTGTTTTGATTCTAGCGCGCAGGTGGCGCCATCTTTCGGCCGCTCGCCGCACCGCGGTGCCGGCAGTGCTGGGTCGGAGCGCCAAACCTCCGCTTCCGGTCAGCGTAGGCTTACCATCGCGGCAAATATCTCAACGCACTTTTAAATTCAGTGCTGATAACAGCCCCTAGCACAATTTTTCAACATACTAACATCTACTTTCTCGCTTGTGGAACTTCTTTTCGCGATCAGATTGATTAGAAGAGTGGCGACAAGCTGTTGCTATCACGGTCTGCGCCGGTTCGAGCCGCAGTGATATCAAAAAACGGACGACGGCGCAGACATCGCCGGCCTAATCACCTGTCCAAATAAAGTTGTTCTGTCTGTCGGGTGGCAACAACTCATGTCGACTACGCGGGCGAGTGCCGACCATGTGCAATCGTAGCAGACGATGCGGCGAACGCATGGAGGAAAGAAAAACGTCCCTGACGTCACGGGTGAGACCGTGACGTAAGGCTGGCCCGCTTGCAGGCTGGCCTTCGAACGGCCATTTTCCCGCGCGGCGACCAAATTTGAAATTGGTTGCAATAAACGTGCTATAATTAATTCTGTGTTGGCGGCTGACGGCTTTCGGTTCGATTTTCGTAATTACTGGGCCAATAGGTATTCTTTACAGCATAAAAACTGAAGCGAGAAATTTCGTGTCAGTACTCCTTTGAGCTGGCAGCCCCTATGATGCACAGGATGCACAACACGTGTGTCAGCTCGGTAACAGAGTGGCTACCTATTGACTGCCGAGGAGTAGGTCAAAATGGAAAACTCTGCTTGTGGACCTTTCGAAGTATTGCTGGTGTAGAGCCCTGACCTGGAGATCTCTACGATAATGTCATTCTGTTTAGTTTGTGCACTCCTTTTTTAATAGAGCGAAAGCTCCACTCTTTCATGTCTCAGAGGGTACCTCATCGCGTCGCAATGACCTTGAGAGTCCACAGCGCAAGTATTGCAGCTGTGCAGTAACGTCACGTGATCCGCTGTTTAGATGCGTCGCAGCTGTGCTTGCTTGCCCGCATTTGAAGGTCATTGCTTAGCTGATGCTTCACCGGTGCTTGGTCGCTCAGTCTTGCCATTGCGCGCCGGCTCCGCCGTTTGTGCGCGTGCTTCAGCGCAAGTTACAGGGTGAAACCAGTCATCCAGTAGATAGGCTACACGAAAGACTGCGAAAATTCAAGAAGATAAAGTTACCTCCTGCAACACCGCACCGAAGGCAAGCTAGAGTGGGACGTTATATGGGAGCTCGTTCGAGCAAGTATTTTAGTATAGTCTCTGCAAAACCAAGCCAAACATACGCGGTAAAACTGACCCATCTTTATAACTAAGTCAACTCGAATAAAGAAACCACGCCTGACGCAAGGGGCTCCTTCTATTGCTACATTGATTACTCCCACTACGTACCGATATCTTCCCTAATTTTCTTGCACCACCATTCCAGCCGCCTCTTCGTTACCTCTACGGTGCTGAAGTTGAAGCTCCCCCTCACCCTAAATCCCAAAGTCACCACCAACGTCGTCTCCCCCTCTCCCCGCGGTGGTAGTATCTCTGTGCAGTCCCTGAAAATATGGTCTGTAGTTTCCCTATCTCTACCGCAGCATGCACATGTTTCATCCTGTTGCCTGTAGATGCCCGTGAATTCCCGGCTTCAAAGAGCAGTGCAATGCCTCGCGTATTTCCATAAAAACGTTCCTGCTTTCTAGTTTCTCTGTCCTAGCCTCCATGGGGTTTTTTTCGCTTCCATTCTCTGTGCCCAACTCGTCGTCCCTGCTGCCTTTACCTGCTTTTTAACTGTTGTGTAAGCCCCACTTTCCCCTACAGACTTTCCGTACCCCTTGATCTGGTGTCTGGTCCTCCGTCTCAACCGCGCGCGTCCATGCTCCTCATATACAGGTACTTAAACACACTCGCGGCCCATTTTTTGTCCTCCAAGCCACGGCGTCGTTCCTCAAATTTTATCTTGCTTTTCGCCTCCCTCCCCTCAAAAGATAACCAGCCCATACCTCCCTGTACCGCTTCGTTCGTAGTTTTACTTTGGGACCCTAAGGCCAATCTGCCTACCGACCTCTGATTAACCTCCAGGCCCGCTTGGGTCTGTGGTGTTGTGCACAGAACCGAATTTCCGAAAGTTATTCCTGGTACCATGACCCCTTTCGAGACTTCCCTTACCACCTCGTATTTTCTGTATCCCCAGAGGGCTCTAGGCCTCATTAGAGCCGCGTTCCGTCTTCTTTTCGTTTTGAGATGAGCCTCATACGCATAGCTGTAATGTTCGCTGTCGTTAAGCCATACTCCTGAGTATATACATTCTTTTACCTGTGGTGTTTCTACTTGTTGCACTGATACTGTTTTGTGCTCCGTGTCGTCGTTAACAACCATGATCCCCGATTTTTCTCTGCTAAAGATAGACCCAGGTGCGTCTGTTCTGCTCCGCATATATCCATCAAGCACTGCATACCTATCCGGTTGTCCGCCATCACCAATAGGTCATCTTAATACATTAGTTCTGGAACTCGTTCCACCACCTGCCCTTCTTTTCTGTATGATAAGTCGAATCCCAGCGCACTGCCCTCTAGCTTCCTTTCTAACCCCGCCATCTAAATCATGAACTGCAGTGAAGAGAGAGGAAATCCTTGTTTCAAACCCTTGTAGGTGTATACAGGCATATTGTATGTTATCCCATGCCACACTATTTGCGCTTGGTTCTCCCGGTATAGTTCCCTCAGTAAGTTAATAAATTCTACCCTCACTCCCTAGTCCTACAAGATATTCAACAGCCGCGTTCTTTCTACATTATCGCACACCGCTTTACTGTCCACAAAGGCTAACCACAAAGGCCAGTTTTGCATCTTCGCTATGCATTGGCTTACTGTAAATAGGTCATCATCCGGTCTTCTGTCCTTCCGAAACCCATTTGGAAATTTCCCTAGTATCCTATTTTCTCCTGCCCAAGCTCTAGTCCGAACTTTACAGCCTGCATTCCTAACCTGTACAGCACCAACGTGACGGTGACTGTCGTGCAAGAGCTCGGTATAGCCCTGTCTTAGACCAACCCGCCATACTTGCGCTAATAAAGTTTCTTTATTCATCTATCCTGGCTGCTCCTTGTGTAAGTAGCTGTAAAATAGATGTAAAATAGTATGACGCCTTAATGTATCATGTTGATCCAGAATTCCGGGTGTTACGATGATGCAGTAATTCGATTTTGTTCTTCCCCGCAGACTGTGAGGATGGAAAGGCGGCCCTTCTTCATTATAGGCCACATGGTGAACTCGCTGTACGATGTCGACGTCTTTGTTAACAGTGGTGCCAACGCTCTCGAGGCAGATATACAGTTCAGCGCCACTGGAACGCCCACTTGGGTTTACCACGGCGTTCCGTGCGACTGCCTCCGTGAATGCACGAGGTACGCGACCATACCGGAATACTTGGACTACCTGCGAGATGTCACAAGTGAGTGTAAGCGTACGTGTAATGCCTTAAACTCTGCTTTGACTGCAAGCCCTGAGATGTGCGTAGTATGCGACTACATATCGCGTGGTGTAGACAAAGCCAGGGCGAGTAAATAAAACTGCAGCTCAATCTTGGGAGATAACTGATAGTGTGAAAAAAATTCTGGCTCCAACCTACGCTCTAAAAGTGGTTGGACTGGGAATCTGCAAAGGACACCCACAACAATTACCCATGCGACGTCAATTGAATTCTCACACGTGGCTGTAGAATGAGTAAAACCAGAGACAAGCGAAATCTACTAACCACACTTCATATTACTTTACAACAACATTCACGACTGCTTTATGGTTTTCTTCTTCTTGCGGCTATTCAGGCGTTTTTCTTTTCCGTGGCCTATCCAAGGTAGCCTGGAATAACCGAAAGGGGGTGCTATACCGGTCTTCCTTTTTATACAAGAAACGAGAAGCGAGAAGGCGACTTCGGACCGCATCAAAAAATAATTGCAGGCTTTAGAAGTTGTGTGATCCAACCTTGCCGCTTTCCACTGCCTGACGTCGAGGCAGACCCCAACCGATGAGACCCAGCAGTGGCCAGTTACAGCACGACCAGTCAGCTGTGGACGGGAAGGCCTGCCGTTCAACTTCCAGTCAGGTACTTAAGACGAGCGACTCAAGGATTGCCATGGTTGCAACTAGTGCGCTAGGAGGATACATCGCCCTAGCACGAGATCCCAACCCCGAGGATATCCTACGTAAGACATGTGCCTCTGTGGCTAAAAAAGGTACCAAGAAAAAGCTCGGTATTACCGCACTCACAAGCCCCACAACCACAGAAAGAAGAAGAGTCATGTACACGCAGGCTCGTGTCGCGCTCAGCGAAAACGTAATCCGCCTTGAGTCCCGTGGCCAAGTCAATGTGGCAAGGATACCCCTCGCGGATCTCTACAGGGGAATATGCGGCGCCGCTCAAGACAGGCAACTGCACCCACTTCTCAATATCGAGACCTGCTGGCGGCCCAACACCATTCTGGTGAGAACCAGCGACGAGGTGCAGACGCTACGACTATTGCGAATGTCAGCCATTCCGCTCAACACACGACCTACATTACCAACCAAGTTCCTAACAACCAAATCTCGAGAGGGGTCATCTGCATCTGCACGCCCGATGAGTCAAATGACACGCTTATGACAGCGCTACAGTGTGAACATGTCGACATCCGAGCAGCTCGAGCGATGGGACACCACGGCACGGTACTTATCACCTTCGCCGCTCCAGCACCTCCCAGAAGCGTCGTGTACTAAGGGCACACTCGACGGGTGGAACAGTATCAACCAAGAGCCTTCGTCTGCCAAAAATGTCACATGGCTGGACACAAGAACATTACGTGCCCCGCCCACCACTCCGTCTGTTCCGGATGTGGAAATGCGCCGCACACCCAAGAAGACGAGGAATGCCCACATAGCCTTACCCCAGAGAAACAGTACTGTAAGCCGTGTAAAGCCAATTGCCACCTCGCCGTCGATCCTCCTTGCCCAAAGAACAAAGCCTACGAGGAAAGAAAATTGCAGATGCAGTCCCGGCAATTGATGGATGGACCAACTTCCAAATGGGAGTGAGTAGTATGCCTGCAGTGCCCATATGCCGCGAGGTGGGGCCCCAAGCTGAACCGGGATCACGCAACCGTAACTGACTTCTAGAGCGGTTTGTGCCTTGTTTCCAGGGCAACCGATGTTTGATATTGTCAAAGAAATGGTGCTCCCTCCAGCGCTAGAAAGCTCAGAGCCGCGGAGGAGCATGTTTTGCCAACGTTGCCGCTCTCCACCACGCGTCGCCCCAAGCTGAACTGGCATTTTGTGCACGGGTTCTGTATCGGTTTAAAATGTCTTTTTCACATGCCGCCGCCAGGAATTACCACCGCCACAAAATAAGACCCGGCACCAGCGGGGCCACATCTGATACGGCGCTTTTTGGATAAACAGTGCGCTGTGCATCCAAGGGAGCGAGCGCAGTATCCTCCCCGTGCGGCTGCGAGTTCGCCGCCGATAGCAAAGTTCTGCAGCAACGTACACCGCGAAAGGGCAAGGCCAGGCCGCCGCACACATGCGGCCAGATTTTTCGTTCACTTTTCCAGCCTTGAGCGGAGAGCGGGATTCATGGTGTCAACAAAGCTTGCCCGTAGCAGACAGCTGTGTGAGCAGCGCAATGGCGGAAGTACGTCACCGCCGAGGAGCGTAGCATCATGGGAGGGAAGGCTCGCTCGCCGTCAACAGCGGAGAGTAAGTTGAAAGGAGGAGGAAACGCGGCGCGACGATAATACGCGGTTTTTGATTTACGATTTCTCAGCTAATACTCATCGCTTCAACAAAATTTTTGCGGGAGGAGATTGCTAATACATTGCTTTATTTGGTTACATGTACATCCACGCATCGGCGGAAGGTATTTCAGGACCCCTTTAATTCGGCAGAAACAACTACTGCAGCCACTACAGCAATGGTAGCGCACTTCGAGTCCATGCAGCAGCGTGGCCAAGTTTTCAATCAGTAGCACCCGCTCGCAGGACGCCATCGCCGATGGTGCGCCGCCTTCTGCGCCAATGCTTCGGATTCCAGACTCACCTACTACCGACGTGCTTCAATAGAATTGTCACTCTCTTCAATTGTGAACATCAAAGCTTAATGAACTTTTCCGGACTGTCTGCTGTCTAGCTCTCCTATTCTGCAGAAAACGCGCTGGTAAAAGTCTAAAATCCGTAGATATATGGGATATTTCCAGCCCAGTATTCATCGTAAACTCCCGTGACAAGACGCATATCATGATCAGGCGCAGTGCTCGGTGTTCGTTCACGACGACATAGTACACAGCAGTATCGACACGTCTGCCTTTTGCGACTCGCTGCAGGAGGTTGTGGCAGTGAGGTGCCCATTGCTACCTCGCTCACGGCCGCTTGTGGCGGTTTCCTGCTTCGCAAGGACACCCACTTGTGGCACCGCCAAGGGAGACGACTCTCGCAGCAGCAGCAAGACTACATGTGGATTCCGACTCCAGATAGCACACCCACGGGATGATTTCTGTGTGATTTCAAGGCACAAACACCCAGCCTGGGTGTTGTGCAAAGGAACAGAACTTTTCGAGATGAAGGCAAGCTGCGGGATGGAGTCGGCCAATGACCTCAATTATCCCACCCGGTACAGACTCCACGTAGGGCAGCGCTGTACGAACTCGGACCTCACATGGACCTCCAGCCGCTCGCTGGTGGGAGAGAAGAGGACGAACCCCGATCCTCTAGGCTCTGACCACTGTCCTGTCTGAATTGAGCCGACCCCAAATGGTCGAAAACGCGACCTGCCGAGAAGGACGAGGTGTGTGGACTGCGTCAAGTTCGGGACTCTGCTCACTCAATGTGAAGACAACCAGCCTGTCACTGAGGTACTACAGAAGGAAGTAGCCCCTGCCACCCTCACCTTGCATATCGAACCAGAGCTTTCTACCCCGGTAAACACCTTACCAATGTGTGGGTAGCGTGGAAACGTCTGCCAAACGTTTTCATTCGGAAAGGAAAGAGACATAAAGGCATTATCCGTCTGAGACGCAAAACTGCCGAAGCTAGGCGCTACGCCAAACACCTGGCTAGTGATAGGTGGCCAGACCACTGTGGGTCCTTCGGTGAAACGACAGGCGAACGTCGACTGTGACAAACATTTCCTACTCTGTGCGGTAAGTTAAAAGCCAAAAATACGCTTACTAACCTTGGCCTGAAACTCGACATTGCCCCGGCGACGTATGAATAGTGCGTTGCCACCACCTTGCTTCCCAAAGCCCCGTACGACAGCGACGAGGGCGAATAATCTATATATGATACAATGCCTGTTGTTTCCAAGAAAGGCTCAGACTCGCTGCTTACCTTTGCAGAGCTAGCAGCGGTTCTCGAGTCTGTTAATGCCAGAAGTGCACCAGGCAACGACGGCATAACCTGGGCGATGCTTCGCAATCTGGACGAACGACACAAAGGAAAATTGTTAGACGAGCTCTAGATGGTCTGGACAAGCTGCCTAATGCCTCACGACTGGCACCACTATACCATCATCATCATCATCATCAGCCTGTATACGCCCACTGCAGAGCAAAGGCCTCTCCCGTAGATCTCCATATGTACCTATCATGTGCTAAATATCGCCCTGTAGTGCACGCTATTCCTAAACCCGGGAAGCATACTGCAAGTCTAGGCAACTTGCTACCACTCTCACTCACGCCTAGAGAGAGAGAAAGAGAGAAACTTCTTTAATGAGACCGTTTGTGTGTGCGTGTGTCCGTCTTGTGGATTTTCTTTCGTCTTTTTTTTTCTTATTTGTATTATTCATGTTAGCATTTAACCCTCATCATATTTTCACCAACCACCTGAAGTCGCAAGACATTGTTCAAACACTGGATGGTCCGATTTCTTTGACCCTGCCCAGACCGGGTTACGCAAGCGGCTGTGCAACTGTGGCAGCATACATATGCTTAGGCAGCTTTTAAGCGTAGGTACGGGCGGTTCCGCCAGGTTCCCGGGCTCTCGGTTGCTGTCGATCTTCAGAGAGCTTTCGATTCGGTAGGACACAACTACCTGCTTGGGGGTCTGGCTGAGACGGGTGCGAGCCCCCATATCCAGAACTTTGTTCGAGCTTTCTTGCGACGTAGAACCTTCGCGTTTGCTTCTTGAACAACAGGCGTCACCTCGCCCAAGGTGTTTCATGCTGCCGCAGTGGGAGTACCTTAGGGGGCCATCATATCGCCTACCCTCTTGAACAACGCGATGGCTAAGACTGGCCGGGCAATCAGGACGATACCGGGCCTCGGCTCGACTGCCTACGCGGATGATGTCACCATCTGGGCCATTGCACAGAGTGTACCGCCACCGAAGTCGCTGTGACTGCTGTTCAAACGGGCCTCAACACGCTCTCAGAACACCTCAAACTAACCGGCATGTGTCTCCAACCAAGACGCAGTGCCTAATCATTCGGGGCTCTGAAGCTGAGCGTGCCAACGTCCACCTAACCCTGAATGTAAACGCCATATCGCGACCGATAGATGGCTGGACGCGAACGGTAGGCATTCTCTTCCTCTAAAATGGTACTCTCAACTCATGGCTATCGCAGCTCCGAAAGTCCTGGAAGTAAGTCGATACTGCACGTAGTACAGAGGATCGGCAGCCGATTCGACGGTGCTTGAACCGAAGTACTGCGAAGGCTTGTTACCACGGTCCTCACAGCTAAACCGTGCTACGGAGCCATGGCCATTGACTTAACCAAGGCACAAATGCTCAAGCTAGAAGTCTTACACCGAAACTCCCTTCGGGTGGTCACCGGCTTCCCACGCCACGCAAATGTTGAGGACCTACATAGGTAACGCGCCCTCCTTTGAGGTCATGCTCGCTGCCAGAAGAGACAGCAATACCTCAAAGTGAACTGTAACAAACGTTTTAAGGCGTATAATACGCCTTGCTGATGAAAGGGTTAGTCCCGAACCACCACCACTACCGCTGACACCACCGTAGGAGGACACGCTCGTTACTCGACCTAAACCACTGCTTCGGAGACGCAACAAGGAGTGACGCACGAAGGAACATACATACATACATACATACATACATACATACATACATACATATATACATACATACATACATACATACATACATACATACATACATACATACATACATACATACATACATACAGGAAATCCAGGGAGTAGTAGAACTTTGAAGATGGCCCTGAGGAAAGCAAGTTCTCTTTGCTGAAACGTAGGCCACAATCGTGCTTTTACCTTGTTCGAAGTTTTTCTTCTCTTACATACATACATACATACATACATACATACATACATACATACATACATACATACATACATACATACATGACAGCGTGGTGATGTCACTCATTATTTCCATGCTGCTGGGTACTTATGCTCTCGGAGTAGCTTACGCAACCGTAATCTTTACCGGTATGGCCAGTCGTGTGCCGCCTTCGTAATAATGAGTTTTGTCCTGACATCGCCAATAAAATTTACTTGGTGGGTAGAGGTGTACTGCTTCGCAGCGAAAGTTCAATGCCCTTCCACTCGGCGCAGAAAGATGACGAAAGAAGGTGTGGTGCGTAATTTTATCCGCTAAGTCTTCTTTGCGGGTAGTTGTCATGTAATTTCTTTCCGGGTACTTCCACGAAAGATTAAGTTATTGTAGGGTTTAACGCGCCGCCGCAATGCAGGCTATGATGCTTGCCGTAGTGGAGGGCTCCGGTATAATTTTGACCACCTGGGGATCCTTAACGTGCGCTGAAATCTCGTACACACGGGCGTGTTTGCTTTCCACCTCCATGAGAAAAGCGGCCGCCGCAACCAGGAATCGAACCCGCGACCTCGTGCTGGTTCCGCGAAAGCAACAGTTAAAGTAGTGTTCTATAACCATACTTCTTCCGTAAATGGCCATGTATTTACAGCAGTAATCCTGTAACGTTTACAACTTCACTGTGAACTAACCAACAGTGATAGGTAAATGCGACTCGGGTTAATGATAGAACTGTCTTAGCGGGTAATTGTTATGCAATTTGTTTCTGAATATTTTCCATGGCACAAGAGGTAGATCCGTTTTCTGTAATCACACTCCCTCCGTAGGTGCTCATGTTTAACTGCGCAACAGGCAATGTGGAAAAGCCAATTTACAAAGACCAAGCTAACATTGATCCCGTTACAGTCAAAAATTTCATCTTTAGGCACAGGCGCACTGCAGGGGACACTATATTTCAGGCCAACAAAAGCCGTCTTATATCGAAATACGAAGGCCCGAAGACCTGGTGTTGTTTTTTTTTTTTTTTTCTATACTGGGAACCGGTTTTTGCGCGGCTGAGAAACCTGCCGCAGAGAGAGCGTGACACGGTCGCAGTGGAGACTGTCGTCAGGGCCAGGCCTATTACAGCTGCGCTGTTAAAAATAAAACATTTACTGAAATTTATCGTCTCTAGGAACACCACACAGTTAATGGAATGGTTCCTTGAAGATGCCAGGAGAGGGGCATCTTGCTCCTCCGAGATACGAAACAACTAAATTTCGAAGTTCAGGCATGGCGTCGGCCTAGTGATGAAGAAATGTTCCCAACATATTTAGAAACGATTACATCCGGTGCGGGATGGCCACATCCGCAAGCTGATCACACGTAGTGTTTGCATGTTCAGGTGGTTATCTTTATTTTTCAATAAAGATTAACATCCGTGTGAGCATTTTATCATTGGCTATTATAGATTTCATGTTCCTTCATGCTCTAAGTGCACCCTGCAACCCTTGTTCCTTCTTAATTCAAAATCTGGAATACCTTCAGAACGTAGTGAGCAAGAGCCTCCGTATTAATGGGGGGTCACGCGGTACCCCAGTCAAATATTGCTGCCCGTCGGATAACTTAGAAACCTGCTGAAGCCGTTTTTTTTTTTCTTATTTCTCTGTCTTCGGGTTGTTTGAGCAATCGATGACGTAATGCAGGCTATATCGCACCAGTGGATAGATTCCTTACGGTTGCGAGAAATAAACGCATTCGATAGCCACTTCAAAGAAGACCGCCACAAAAGCAAAGCCTACACTGGAAGGCATATCTACTGGGATATAAAAATCACGCAGTAACGCTCTGTCCTGGCGCTAACAATGGTTTTCGCGGTTTCCAGCACGACCGTTTCAGGGCGCAAGGAAAGAGTGAAGCATTTATCGCCAGTCCCTGCGGCGCGTACTATGAAATAATCATCCAACGTCTACCCTCACGTAACTGAAATCAGCTTCATCTTTGGTAGTACACGAACCGAGTAATCAATTTTGCATATCTCACTTTTAATAGTAATTTTTTAATAGTGGGTAATGGTACGTTTAACCATTCAACTTTGAATTTTGGCGTGAACTGGCTAAATTATTCGCATGTTCCGATCATCCAGCCACCTATGATATGCCTATATAACTAAATGAAATTTTAGGAGGGGCTCTTAGTAATTAGCCTAACCAGTAAAACACAGTAGCTCACAAAAACAACACAAATATTTGTGGATGAGAATACACGCCACTTCTCTGCATAAAAATTTCCTTTTCTCTGCACACTCAAAATTTAATGATGATAGTTTACCTTTAACGACGATCCGGAATACTTGCATGCAACCTTGCAAGGAGTTTCCTTTTTATGTTAGGCCCTATTTATTCAAACCGATATGATCTGGAGTGACTTTTCACACTTCTAAATATCCGGTTTCTGGTTTTCTTTGCTTTTGCCTCTTATAGACGGCGGCAAGTTTAATGGCAAGATAACGTTCCTTTACCTGGACCTAAAGACGTCGAGTATAAAATCGGACGGCAAGTACCGGGCCGGAAAAGCCATCTCCACTTATGTCATTAAGCATCTCTGGCGAAAAGGTGAGTACAAATTTCCTTTTATATCGCTATGAACAAAACATCTTCCCAAAGAAGCAGTTTGGGCTTGGGTACGTTATCACTCGGAAGATCTGTAGCGGCGAAAGTTCATAGGGTCCTCTATCATCACATGCGTCTTCGGATCCTCACTTCATCAACCTCAAAGTTTTAATAGGGTGTATGTTTGAGCGAGTTGTCATCGTATTTTCGCTCGAGGGAATGCTACTGCTCAAAGGTTCCATGCTAACGTCGTTATTTGCTCGTTGCGAACACTAACCTTAACCTGATAACTGCGGCGAATACCATGTTATGTTGTGCTGTGGAAGCTAACAGTCTTTGCTGCTGTACGACCACGTTACAAGCAAGCGCAGCGTGCTCTGATGCTTCATCAGCCCCTCCTGGCAAGGTGGCCGTAAAGCTTCTGTCGTGGCCGCCAGGGTGTCCGGCACGGCTGCGTGACACGACTTCGTGCAATGGCCGCAGCTGGTCGCCACGTTTTAAGGATTTCCTCCTTTCCCCACCACGTATTCGTCGCCGTGACTGGCTCTCCAGAGCACGTGCTCACCTCCTGTTTATTGAGGGACTAAACTAAGCTGTATGTGGCTGTGGTTCCGTAAATATTTTGCTGTGTCAACGAAAGCATAATTCGCGCCCTCTTTTTGCCGGCGCCAAAAAACGTGCGTAATTAGCTTCCTGCGGATTTCCCAGGTGTAAGCGCCGTCCACGCTGGGACACAATCCCGAGTATCTACGTGTCTGCGAAACGTGACTCGTTCCATAGCGCTAGGTGTTTGCGTGGGGGCGTCTGTTTGCTTGCTTCCTTACTTGTTTCTGGGCTTGCTTGCTTGATTCTACTTCGGTCCTTACTTGCTATAGCTCTTTCTCAAAAATTGATCGTTGTTGCAAGCGGCTGCACACCTGTTTCCTTTTCCTTCCGCTCTCTTGTAGTTGCGAATACGCCTTCGGGTGTGGTAGTGTGCGTGTATGTATGTGTGTGTCGCATCTATTTTTATGCGCGAGAATAAAATACCCACCACGCAGACGTTTGCTGGCAGTCTACAACTTTCCAAAACCAATTTGTTTTAGTTTCTCCTTCGGACGCACTGAACGTGCTCTTCTACGTGGAAGGCCTCGGAGACAGGGAAATCTTAAAGGGAATCTCCGACAGCATCAATGCACTGCCTAACGCAACACTTTGGAGGGACCGTGTCGGTAAGTGGGCGGCGTTGAATGCTCCAGGAAGCGCATGCGCTTTCTGCTTACCTTATGGATTCCCGGAATGGGGAACCACTCCCTCTTCAGCGGCTCAAATAAATGTTTCTCTCTCTCTCCCTCTCTTCGTAATGAAAAGACACCCTGAACCATGGTTTAAATGGGGGAGTAAATTATCACAATTATGCAGTCTCTGAAGAACAAATAATGAGCCACTATGTTTTTTATTTGCATCACGAACCGCATTGTTCGCACTATTCTACCGATGTCCATAACGTACATCACTTTGCTGATGAAGTTTTTTTGTGTGAACAATGCAGTAGCCTATTAATTGGAGGCAGATGGCAAACCATGCTGCACAACCTCGAATATTTGAAACTTCCCACGCATCCGGAAAACGCAAGTAAATAGATAAATGGACGAATTTTCACCACGTGTGTTGAATGCCATACACTTGAATAACAGCCAGTCTAAGGCAACTCACACTAACCGCCTTAAAACAGTTAACGCCTTAAAGACAGTAAAATGTACAACCTCGGACCAGATACAGGACGACGCAGTTCATCCTGGCTGCTGCAGTTGTATGTATTTTTATTTCAAGCTCCTACAACGTCTATTGCGTATTGTCGTAGGGTTGGTAAGGTAGAAAAATACGCGAAGCAAGTTACAACCGTACCAGTAATATTATATCAGAGCTAACACGCTGAAACAAAGCACTCAAAACACAGCAACGTACAAAACTGAAGAGTACAAAAAAGCATTACTCATGCTTAACGAAAAAAAACAGCAACAATCGAAGAAAGTGTAGAATGCACCGTGAATACAAAATATTTAAAGCGGGAGCTCATCGACTGAAACGGCTGTCTCAACAACACTGAGGAAATTTGAATTGGAGAACTTTCGACCCTCAAGCGCGTTTACGTCGTTAATAGAGTTTATAAAAACGATTAATTTTACTACTGTCATCTCACTCCCTAGAATAGCGCGACCTTCTTGAAACACTTAAGTACCCCATTTCTGCACTAAACCCCACTCCAACCGAACTCTCTTCTTGGGCCACTTTCGCTATTTCACGGGTTCAGTCTTTGTTCCGAAACACGAACCTTGATCTAGACCCCGCTGGTCGTGCACTGCGCCTTCAGGGCCTCTCCAAACGACTTCATTTTCCACTCTCTTATGGTTCCATTGTTTACTTTACTAAAGCCAGCGATATCCCCTCAAACGCAAGAGTACGGCTTTATTTCTGCAACTCCCTTCTTCAGACACTGCGTCGGTTTCTTTTCTTTCCCCACTGCACACCTCTCTTAATCCTCATCCTCCGCTGCCGACCATCATGTTTCCGGACGGAGGTACGGATCTCGACGCCCCATTCACCATGGGGGAGTTTCAGACGGCTCTTCACCAGGGCAAACCTCATTCTGCCTCTAGTCATGATGATGTGACATAGCTGCAAATGCGTAACTTGGATGAATCTGCTTACCTAATACTGCTCGACATGATTAATGCTTACTGGGCCTCGGGCGATGTCCCAATGACCTCAAACTGACGCTAGTTCATGTAATGCCCAATGCACACAAAGATGCCTCTGTGCTTACTAAGCTTCGACCACTTTCACTCGCGACAGCCATCTGCAAACTTATTGAGCGCCTAATCAACAATTGCATCCACTGCGTTCAATCAGTGGCTATGGTGTCGTGATCTTGTGCACAAGGACGCGGGTTCGATTCCCGGCCGCGGCGGCCACTTTTCTGATGCAGGTGAAAAGCAAAAACGCCCTGTGTTCGAGATTGCCGCGCACGTTAAAGATCCGCAGGTGGTCAACATTTTTCTGGAGCCCTCCACTACGGCGCCCCTCATCGCCTGCGTACATTTGGAATATGTGCGTGCGTGCCTTTGGCTCCGCCGACACGTTCTCAATCGCACATCACGGGCTGGAAATCCGGAATAAGCCCTCACATTTGACGTGCAAAAAGCATTTGACAAAGTCAGTGAAGCGGCGACCTTCGAAGAGCTCCCTCGAACCTTCACAAACTTAAGGGCCCAAAACTGGGTTCGCGATTTTCTCGAAAAGCGACCGATTCGTCTCAACAGCACGCATCCAGGTTGGATCCCAAGAACCTTTTATCTGGATAGTATTCCCCAGGGTTCTGTCCTTGGACCCATTCGCTTCAACTTGGCCATGGCACGCGTGACCGCAAGCTGGAAAGGGACACTGCGGCTGGTTTTGTTATCTACTTTACGACCTCACAGTGTGCGTTGGAGCCGCCGACTACGAATTTCACTGGAGGCATGGATACAGAATTGCAGACGCAAACAGCCTCTCCACCACTCTGCCAATTCTCGCCCTTGAGCTCGCAGCCGAAAAGACAGAATTTATGCTAGTCCACGTTCAGAACCAGCCACCCGCCAACATGCATCATGATATTCACATCGGCGACACACCTATCCTCTCACACTGTGGCCATATTCATCTGCTACGCGTTCCCGTCGCTAGCCACAACAGCGTTTGGCAATGGGTAACGCAGCTGCGGGAGAACTAGAAACCATTGCTGCTCCTAATCGTTCGCATTTCGAAGAAATTTAGCGCCGCTAACCAAACGGCGTGTCTCACGCTGTCAAAGGAGTAGCCGTCGGTCGTCTTACTTTTGGCGCCCCGGCTTATGATCTCTCCGACACGCAAGAAGCAATTCGTGGTCCTTAACACAGCCATGCTTCGTAGGATGAGTGGGCTTTCAAGGCATACTCGGATTGATGCTCTTTAACGGGCTACTCCAGTCCCTCCGATAGAAGAGCTCCATGCGGAAGCCGTACAACAACGTGAGTTTAGGCGGATCCTAACTCCTCAAGACGCTGCATTCCGTGCCTGGGACTAACGTATACTTGGAGTACTGCCGTCGGATTCACCACCCCCTCCCCCCTGGTTAAGCCCGCCTGTTACAGTTGTTCACCATGTAACCTGAATTCCCCGTTCCCGTCCTAGTGCTCCTGAAAACGCACGTCAACGCGTCCTCGCGGCGAGATTGCCGAATGAGGTCGATATCTTTACAGATGCCAGCCCCTCCCCTTCGTATATGGGCCTGGCCTGCCGCTGTCCAGCTCGATCGGCCCCGGAAGGTTCCTTCGCACGTCAAGCTTTTGACTCGTGCCCCCCTGGATGCGAAACGTCAGAGCGATCTTAGCGTAATGGACCATTTGGCCTTCACTATTGCAAACTCGCTCCCTCCACGTATCCGCATTCTCACAGACTCTCACCAGGCCCTTCACGAGCTCCGCAAGCCCTTCACTGATCACCCAACAGTGAACGAAATCCAACATATGACCGCCATTCTGGCCCGTAACGGGACCGCAACGCGTTTGGCATGGGTGCCGGGTCACACATACCCGGACGGGAGCAACCAGGCTTCTCATGGTGCAGCACGGGAGTGTATTGTTAGTACCCCTCCCCTGGACGACCATGCCTCAAGCCCGTACCCCTGCCCTCGCCCTCAAATCTACCACGCACGTCAGGCGCACAAGTCCCGTCTTTCTTCCGTTACCACCCCTGGCTACCTGGCTCTGGCTTCCCCGATGCCTCGCTCTGCGGAAGATTTCGTCAACAAAGCTATGGTCAACGCAGCCCTTACCCCCACATCACTAGAAAATAAACCCATCCAGCGGCGTCTCCACCTCCTTACTCTCCCTACTGCCAGACGACCGACCGTATTCGCCACCCTCGAATACCCTAATTTTCTTACAGCCCTTGGGCTATTCTGAATAGAGAGTGGTCTCTCAATATTATTGTATACTGGGATCTACCCCGGTTGGGAAAATGCTCCTTTAAAATATCATCTACCTTATCCTGGCCTCCGCTGATGCGGCCTTCATGGACACACCATTTCTTTAATTGTGCTACGCCTCCTTTCCCTCCTTCCCTTTCCCCTATTTTGGCCACATGGCCTTCACTTCATTTATAAAGGGCTACAACAACAACAACCCCATCTGATTCGATCTCCCTGTAAAAATACGCCATTGCTCTCGCAATAAAGTCCGCTACTCTCACTGGCCCCACCACCAAGCCAGTATACATCTTTGACTTAATCAGCCCTTCGTATTTTTCATTCGTTTCTGAGAAGCGAATACGTGCTGTCCCTCTGCTTCCGTCCTGTACTGTAACCTCGCCCGAAAGGGCATTGTTCCTGTACTGCTTCGGCTCATCTCTCGCCATGCAGTAAACCAGTTAAATTTGCCTTCGCTTTCTTGTCGTCGTCACCAAAGCACCAGCCTTTGCTGGCTGCTCTTCACCGCGCTACGTCACAAGACGGAGGCGACGGAGCCTGGTTCGGGGCCGCCTTCCCGTCGGTAACAACTGGTTACCAGCGGTGGAATGGCAACTTCGTAACAACGGGCAAGATAATCCTCCACAAGCAAAGTGACAAATTAGCGATTCGAAACACAGTACTACAGAGAGAAACCATCTCACCAATATCGCTCACAGCCTGTCGCGAGTAGGCATTCAGGAATCTTTATTGGGAAAACGCAGGATTACAGATAAACGGGAATCCTTGAGCCATTTCAGGTTCGCAGACGACATATTCTTGGTCAGTGAGTTGATAGAACACCTGCAAACAATGCTTGATAAACTGCAACCAGAAAGCTTGGCGCTGGAGCTTAAAAGATGAATATGAAATATTTGTGAAATAGGCAGGTGTGGATGACAGCAGCAGTACAGGCTGTGACACTTATACCAACACCGGCAGCAGTACTTGTAAACTGCGCAGTCGTGCTGAGCATAAATTGCTGATCTGTCGTTCACCTAAGAAACTAGCCGCAAGCTTCTTCGATGCCGGTAGCTCAAAATATTTTGGTCATATCGGTGATGCGTTCATTTGCCATTACGCATTGCCAAATCTCTACTGCTATTGCTTCGAAACAAGTTATCCGTAGTATAGAAAAAAACGTCTTCGCTATCTTTTGGAAACAGCTGGAAATTACTTGCGTGATTTTACGCGCTGGTACAACCACCACCCATCCCAGGCACTTTTGGTGCCATCCTAAATTCACACGAGCTTCGCAGAATGAGCTCAGAGTCTGCCATCTGTTTTTGCATTTCGCGCACTTCTATACTCTCCGTAAAGTCACTTCCGCAGAATCTTGTTCGCACTGTAAAAAAATATTGCGCATATTGTTATTGGTGTAATGGGCACTGCTGTCTGCTAGCGCTGCCCGATGTTACTTTGTCTACTACCCTCGTAACACATTCACGGCTTTGGGAAGCCAGCGAAACATAATTTATGCCCTGGCGAAATGTTTTCACGCCGTCCTTAAAGGGCTTCTTGCGGGAGGATAACGCCAGTTTGTCTTGTGAAATAAATCTTGCGCCGCACACCTCGCTTTTGTGGTACTGGCGGCAGTGAGGACGTTTTCTGACGTACTTGATGGTAGTTCAAGATTTTCTCATGTGTACAGAAGGTTTGCTTATTCGATAATAGAATGCCCTTAGACGCAATGCTTCTACCTGTGGGGAAGTAGTTGTCCAAACGACGCCCTGCAGGCTTCTAGGCGTCCGTGAACGAAACGCGAGCGGTGTTGAACAAACCAGCAATGAGCTCAGTGTTTGCGCATTCAAGTGGAAGAAACGAAGCGGTAAGCGATCCCAAGTGCTCTACCGCAGGTTGATTTGAAAGTGTAGTGACAAGTAGCGCAAGCGACTTTACTTGCGTTCCGAAGAGGGTGAAATGCATGCTAGCCTCTAGACGCTGCCTCTGGTGCTGTGTCGCAGCTCATGCTCTCAGAAAATCTCTAGCCAGTCCCTAAGTGGCTGAGGTCTTACTACGTTTGTAATAATTTTGAGAAGGTAGAAAACACTGAGCAAGCCCATACGACAAGCGTTGCAAAAGCAGAGACTTAGAGCTGTGCGCCATTCAGTTTCAAAACAAGTGGCGAATTTCTATATGCATTTTGTTGCAGTTGACAACCGCTGCCTTTTACCCTGTGCGATGCGCCCGGCGAGAGGGTGACCTAGAGAAAAATTTACACCATGACAATTTAACAAAAAAAATTGCGGGTGAAACAATAGATTCAAACATCCAAGGATTGCAGCAGGGAGAGTTCTGTGGAAAGGCATTCGTACTGCAGTGTACGTGGGAGGCTGATTATGAAGATGTAGTGTGCCATGCACCTACACGCGACAGAACAAACATTTCCGTGCGGTCGAGATAAAGTGCTTAGAGCGGCAAATTCTCCTTCACAGGCTTCGACTTCGGGGGCATGGATTCGCTTGCAAAAGTCGGCCGAGCTTTTGCCGACCTTAAAATCTATAACCACCGATGGGCTGGCAGCGGCAACACTAACTGCCTACCGTACCTGAGCGGCAAATACGACCGGCTGAAGGACATCGTAGCCTGCCGAGATGGCCTCAAATCCGGGTGCGACTTCATTGACAAGGGCTACGCATGGACCCTCGATTACGAGTCCGGCATCGCAAGAGAAATCAAGTAAGATGTCTTCCGTTGCAGAGGATTATTCTCAGACAGTTATTCAGATTTCGAATGCGGCGCTCAATTTTTAAATGTAAGCGTGCAACTGAAATAATTTTATTTTTAGCTGTGTAACTGAGTCTTTTATGTGGCATTGAGTGGTATTGAGTCTTTTATGTGGTATTGTGGTACTGAGTCGTTCTATGTGGTATTGCACATATAGTAAATTTCAGTCAGTGCCACTCGCCTTTGCAATGAATGAAAAACCAAGAGATTTCCATGGAGCGCCTATCATATAACAAGAAAGCACATATTTGAGCACAGATACAGCAAAAATACTGCACCTTGTAGTAAAGTGCAAGGAAAGTTGTCCGGCACTTAGAACTTCAGCTAAGCTGGAGCTCTGTGCAGGAGCAGCAGGATTCCCGCCAAATCATAGCGTAGTGCCCTTGCAAGGTGTTCTAGAACTCAAGAATTTTTCATAAATTTGGGACCGAACAAAGCTAACGCCACTGAAGGAAGGTACTCAATAAAACTTGCTGGCTAACAATTGATGCTTTGTCTGTACAACTGCGAAAATAGGCCTCTTGCGCTGGAGTTTGGTGGACATGCAGTGCCCTCTCGTGCCCCGGCGCCGTGGGTAGTACCAATAGCGTGCGCCCTGCTGATGTTTGCAGTGACTAGCATACAAGCAGTCAAATTTCACTGACTTATAACGGAGTTTAGCGAGCTTTATCGGCAGGAAACAGACTGCAACGGGAGCAGCTTAAGTATATCTTAGGTTGACAGTGACCGAGATGGTTTCGGACTACTAAACATGCGAGATTGGCTAAAATTTGGAAACATGGTTACAGAGATAATTACTCCGTGATTTCCGTTACTTAGGTAATGCTGAATACTCTTCAATGATTCCTCAGTGTGTCGCAGAAAACATTTTAGAACGTATTTACTGGATATATAGGAATGGTCACATCAGGGTGGACACGGAAAGGGGGGAGGCTCCACCCTAACGTGTTATATGGGCTAAATTGATTTAATTAACGTGTGGATAGGCTAAATAAGGGATCGAAATGATACCAAAATGTTCTCATTATTGACAAGAGTGCTTAGAATCGACCTAAGAGACATGTTGCAGAAAGAGGTTTGTGGGTTTTTTAAAATAATCTGAACCACTAGGGCTCCAACCCAGGCCGTTGGCGTGAAAACCCAGGATTCTACCCTTAGGCCGCTGAAGCTAAATAGCAAAGGCTGATAAGCAGTTGCTGAAGAGACTGGAAAGGGTGTTCCGAGTGAAGGAGTAAATGGCGGTTCCTCTATGCGGCCAGGTTTGTCAATCACGCGCCTCGGAGCCGATCGCGTACTTAGCCAGCGCCGTGGCTATGGTTACGAGGAAAGTGCGAAGAGCACCACTGGCAGAGAGAGCTTGGTTGTGTTAACGCGGTGCTCGTCGTCTGTGAAAGCGGCTAACGTGACCGCACCGCGCAAGGAGCTTCCGTGTTGTGTGAGTTCGTGAGTCACGTTTAATCGGTTTTCCAGTGGGTGTAGAAACTCGGCAATACAACATGTGCTTGCGCTACAACCCATTTCCACTTTTGCTTAATGTTTATGTTGTTGCAGGTTGATTTTAGCCCGCCTATAACCGGAAAAAGATAATTATAACAACGTTAATATTACGACAGCTGCGACAATATTTCGCATTGCAAAAAGCGTAATGATTGGAATTTTTATTATTTGCGGAAAAAGAACGAACCAGCTTTCCAATTTGTCGGCAAAAAATAACATTACTTTTTTCTTTTTCAGAATGAGTTGTGCGGTTGCAATGATTGCATATTTTTAGCACATTAATAACGCTTGTTTGCAATCTTCCTCTATTGTTGCTCGCTGGCGACCTTCTGTGAACAGGGTGCAGAACATGCACGCTGGTTTTCATGTATTTATGAAGCCGTTTTTTTTCCTGCTTTATTATTTGGGCATTTGCGAGATCGCTTTTTGTTGGGAAACAGCCTTCGATGAGCACGTTCAAGCTGGAAGCGCTATTATCACTTAAAAGCCATTATGATACATAGCTTGAACAAAGGAAGCATACGGTTTCTTGGCATCCAGCATAGAGCTTTCAGCGGATTGTTGTGAACAATAGAGCGAAATATTAGTATCCTTTGACGCCAACGCCCCGAAAGTTTTTGTCATACATTCATTTTTTTCCTGGCACGCAAATTTTTTTTGCAAGATTGTTATGTTTACGTTAAAGACTAAATGCTCCAACGCCTAATCTAAAGAAACTTCAATATGCCCAACTCCAATTAAGTAAATCCTGCGAACTCACTCACTCAGCAGGGTGCAGCCGATGACCTTCCCCACAAGTTTACAACCTGTGGTAAAGTTGATGTCCCTTTGAGGTTAATTAAGAAGCCAAGCCTGTCACGCGGTTGTCACCTTATGTAATTTTAACGTTCACTGGGCAGCACAACACAAATCTAATAAGTTACTTTCGTCCTAAATGTCACATTCGCAAGTCTGGTAGGCAAAGGCTCGTTATCTGTTATGTCGTACTCTCGTCTGCAGGCGAAAGAACATTATGTGCAATATATAAATGCCGGATTGCTAAAATTTGATTCACATAAATTAATTGCGATTTTTTAGCTTTTGTTCATCCCCCGACGAAGCATCAGAAAACGGAGAAGTCATTTTATAGCAGGTGTGTCATTTTTGTAGCGCCGGGTTTCAAAATTATATCTTCCCAGCAGGTTCACATGAACAACGTCCTTGAACATAATATTAGATACGTTTGCTATGACGTCGACCAGCATGTATTTTTTATATTTTGCGGCCAATCAACAATGACAGCACGTGCATTGCCCACAAAAGCACGAAATCCAGCCAAACACACAAAACTTCACTTTGCAAGATTTCTTCAAGTAGTTTAGAGTTTTTGCTACTAACGTAAGGTTTCCAAAAGAAGTAATTCGAGATTTTATTTTGCAGGCTCGGACTCGACGGGGTTATCACAAACTATCCCAGGAACGCTATTGCTGCCTTGAAGCAAGATGGCGTCGCACGAATAGCACGACTGGCAGGACCCGAAGACAGTCCTTGGACACGAGTCTACACTACAAGATGACTATTTGAAAGGCGTCACCTTAGTTTGAACACAAAGATACCATGAAACACTTAGCCAAAGCCTATAAATGTAGGGGCTATTACTGAAGCCTCTTAGACTGTCCCATGGCGTTACTACACACGCAATAGGTCCACCATTTCAACGATAAATCTCATATTTTCGTTAAATGATCGGGATTGTGCCCTTGCCCTTTTTTTATATCTTTGCCACAGATAAAATGAAAGAACTTCTTTCGGTCAACAGAGACATTTTTTATCTTGACTATTTAGAAGGCTATGGGGCACGAACAACTCTGATAAGCCTGAAGATGTAAACAAGTAAGCTAACACTGTTTGGAAAAGTGCAATTAAAAAAATGGAGGGCAAAATGTGCGCCTACCTAACAAGTGACTACAAGAGTATAAAGAGACTACAAGTTGACACGAGACATTTCGGTGGACTTTACAATCTGTAGCCAATTTGCAGAGCAGCCGTCTGGCCACCTGACAGAAACCATTCGGAGGTAAGGATCTAGGGCTGTTTAATCTAAGATAGTGTCTGTTATCACGACAACCATGAGGATTTCAGCAAGAGATTTCTCAAGGCCGTCGCCTCGGAAGGGTTCCATCTCGGAATTGCTCGGAAGCATGCCATCTGGAGATTATTTGGGGCGAAAAAAAATCCCGGGCCATCTCCTCTAATGGAAAACCTGGGGAGGGGCGACGCATGCAGTTTATAAATGTATTCAAACCTTGGAAGTCTCTTTTTTGCCACACAGCGCATGCTGATTGTGCGCCGGAAAAGCGCAGTTTGGAGGAATAATACCGCGCTTGCTGAGGCGGTGGCGCCCTCTCTTGCGTTGAACTGGATTTAAGCAATTAAATGACATAGATTGGCCCTGAGTTGTCTTTGTGTTACACGCCACAGTGTGATAAGAAGTATGCTAAGAAGTAGCGCGAGGCCTTGGAAACGAGTGTCCCCTGGTGTTTTAGTACCATGACTACACGAGACGACAGGGGACGCCGACAGCCCAAGCACGGAAGGTGCTTCGCCCCTAATATTTGCTAAAGATTCGTTTCTACAGCTGCTCCTGCGGGGCCGTGGTATAAGGGCTCAGGTTCGAGTCCAGCATAGCGGCAGTGTTTTCTTTTTTTTAAATGCAGAGCATTTCTTAGCCTCGCCTGTTCCTGCGTCGGACGGTGTCAACAGTTCCGCGTCCAGCAGGTGCGCCTCTCCTTCCCTCCTCTCTCTCAACAGCAGCTGGCGCGCGCATGCGTCGTAGTCAGCCCGTTCGCTCCGTCGCGGTCTCGGCGTAACAGGTGCGTGATAGCAGCGCGGTGGGGCGTGGAAGGGCGCGCGCTGCTTGCGCATGCGCGCTCTCCCCCCCGTACTGCTCTCCCTCTACTGCGCGTGCTGCAAATATAGCGGCTAGCGGTCGCTCGTGTTTCAGTCACTGCGTTGCTCCTTCGTTCCTTGGTTGACGCTCGTGTCCACGTTTACTCGTGTCTGCTACTCCAGCATCACGGAAGAAGCGATGGAAGCAACACTGCCTTCAATCAGTACTGAGGCCCCAATGCTGTGCATTTACTCGTGTTCCCCTCGCGGGAAGGCGCGGTAATTTTTTTTTTTGCTTTCGGAATTTTTGAAGTTTTCGCGCATCGCAATTTTTTTAACGCTTTTTTTTACTACACCGACGGTTTGTTAATTCTTTGTTAATTCTGCTTTTTACTATGCCAAGAGATGAACGCACACAGCTTTTATAGTGGATTGGATTAGGTTTAATATAGGCTGTGCTGTGTCGTTTGGCGGGCTAGGCTACGTTTGTTGCAGTAGGGCTGGGTTTCGGTAGGTTATAATCGATTGATTGATTGATTATGGGGTTTAACAATTCGAAACTACAGAGGTTATGAGGTACGCCGTAGTGGAGGGCTCCGGATTCCTTTTGGTCACCTGGGGATATTTAACGTGCGCCGAAATATCGAACGCACGAGCGTTTTTGCTTTTCGCCTCTATCACAAAAGCAGCCGCCGCAGGCGGTAACCAAACCAGTATCCATGGGCTCAGCAACACAACTCAGGTAGGTTTTGACAGGTTCGGTTAGGTTACGCTAGGTTAGGTTTAGTGAGGTTAGGTTATGTTAGGTTACGTAACCTAACATATCATAACCTCATTTATTCGCTGAATTCGCCCAATAATATTACCTCCCAATTGGTAGATAATATTATGCAGCGAATTTTAGGTCAGCCAGCTTGTATGGGACTGCCATTACAATTTCTCGGAGGGAACTCTCACGGCTGCCGTGAGATTAAACGCAGCCTTAATCGAAACGCACGAAGAACTGCGAATCAAACCGATGAGCGCGAGGCTATCATGCTGGCTTGTAACCATTCTGCTGCCATTCTTTTCCCTTTTTTCTTTATTTTTCAAGCAGTGTACTATCGCGGTCACACTTAGCAGGAACACGGCAGTGCGTGGCGCGAGCTACTACTACTAAGGTCCCTGAAATTAGGGACCTTAACTACTAGAGCTTCCTAACGGCACCACGTGGAAGCAGCACGCTTACGCGTTGTGAGGGTCCGGAGAGTAGAGAGCTCATCGCGCGCGTCGCGTCACCGGGCGGCAGCGCGTCGTGTGCTACATGCGAGCTGCCGGCGCTAAACGAGCAGCAGACGTTGCCAGCGGCCGTGAACCGCAGTAACAAACACCTGCATACGTTTCGGATTTTTTTTTTTTTTTTGCAGATAGGCATTATCACCGCGAGCTCCGCAATAGGCAGAACCATAATTTACGTTCATTGTTTTAAGGTAAATACATTTTGTATGCTTTTCAAGGCAAAAAGGTATCAGTGACGGGCTTATCGCTGACGCGAGCGCGCAAATTATTTGGCATGGTAATGCCAATAACAAAGGTGCTGTAAAATAAATGGCGGAGAGAAACACCTTATTTCAAGCTTCTCTAATGAAAGACGGTGGTGTGGGCCGCTGAAAAATAGTAAGGAACCAGTTCAGACGCCCTTAGTGCGTCATGTCGCCGTTGACTTCGACGACAGCAGACATTCTTGACGGACGCGATTCGTTGAGCGCTGTCACAAGTGAGGTGTCGCTTGCCAGCCGCTGCCATTCGGCGAGCACTGCGGCCCTCAGCTCGTCATCAGTGTCCGAAGGCATGGGGGTCCGGTTCAGTGCCACTTTCATGCGACCCCAAGCATTCTCGATGACGTTGATGTCGAATCCCTTGGGCACCCATGCCAGCTGCTCGATGCCGGTCTGCTGAAGGTGCGCCTGCACCGAGCGGGCCGTATGGACGGGGGTCAGGTCCTGCTGAGAAAGGAAGTCTCCGTTCGGGAAGACGCCACTGGTATATGGACCGACGACCGTGTCCAGGATGTGGCAGAACTTGGCCGCCGTCAGGGCGCCCTGGACGCGGTGAAGCGGCCCCAATCCATGCCTTCAAATAGCGCCCCACATGTTGACGCCCTTCCTGCTGCTGGATGCGATGCGCTGCACGTAGGCCGGGTCGTGGCTGGAAGTAAACACAGATCACTTGCATAAAATCGTGCGTGGCGATAGCGGAAGTGTCCGCGGAATTATTCTACAGCGCCGCTAAACACCTGAGCGCACGAAAAGGGCGAGAAAAATAGTGGCGCTAGAAGCAGTGACGGAAAGGTAGACGTCTTGAGCCAGCAAGCTCATTGTCTTCAGCAAGTTCGCAGCAAGAGAGAAAACCGCAACTTAGCTTCACAGTACGACAAAATAGTTCCTGTCACTCGTTCCCCTCCAACGCAAAATGACTAAGCTTTCTTGCGTAGCAAAAACACCATCAACCCGACAATACCGCATGGTCAGCGCCGTTTCGATAATAAAACGCTAGCTGCGGTGGCCCATGAAATATGGACACGGAAACCCACCTTTGTGTTCGAGCACTTCTGAGAACCGGCTTCTCAATTTCAATGAAGCTCCTCACATCTACAGTAAGTCTAATAACGTATGGTAAACTGTAAGGAAATTGCAGTAAATATCCAGACTGTTACTCAGAGCATTGCCACACAAAATTTTTTTGAGCAGCGAGCTGTTCCAGACCTGCACGTTTTTTTTTCACTGGGCTTACTGCATGAAAAAAAAGTAACAGCCAAGGCAGAATCCTTACCGTGTGCCTTGCAGTCGCCATACACGCACACGCTGGTCCTGTTTGGTGGAGAATGTAAACTCTTCTGAAAATACGACTCGTCCACAGTCTTCCACCGTCCACGATTAGTGCGAAATGGTGAACCACAGCCGCGCCTCCTTATTTGACGCAGACAGAAGTTGCTTTTGGGCCGCAATAGCACTGTGTAGGCCAACGCTTCTCAACCTCCGACAGACTCTCGAGTCTGAAGCGTCCACCGCTAGGGCCTCCCGGATCTTTCTTGAATAAATAAAGGCATTCGCGACAGCAGCCGCGACAATGGACCGCTCCTCATCATCTGGGGTAACTCGCGCAGGGTGGCCTCGAGGTGCGTCCCGGATTCCGCCTTCGTAGCGGTATGCTTCTACAATTCTATTCACCATTTGCAGGGGCTGGCAGTAGCCCTTCTTCGACAATTCGACGATCAGGCGCCTTTCTTCTTCAGGAACTGTTGACCTATTTAGATGCTACGGCCCTTCTGTCACTGGTGCGATTTTGAGCGCATTTTATAGCGTCTCTTAACACAAATAACTTCCGGAAAACGATGGCAGTTTGTTGGTAAAGTCACAACACGCACAAAAAAATATATCTGCGCGGGTCCCTACATCACTGGCATAAACGTATGTCAACATGACCGGCGTTTAGGGCATATTTACGCCCACAAAGATAAAGCTTCCCTCAAAGATGACACCCCCACGGACGATGCGGGCAGTGGCTGCGCATATCCAGTGTGGTCACACATCAAAGATTCATAAGCTCGCGGTGATAATTTTTGCTTGTGAACGCCAAGGCGGCAGAATAGCGGTGCGCATCTGAGGAACGAACCGCGATGTGATCTTGATTTCCAGCAACAAATTGCTGCGTATCTGCAAAAAAAAAAAAAAAAAAAATCGCTAAACGTCTTAACTCGTTTTTTATTACTGAGGTTCACGGCCGCTGACAACGTCTGCTGCTCGTTTAGGGCCGGCAGCTCGCATGTAGCAGATGCGCGCGATGCGCTCTCTACTCTCCGGACCCGCACAAAGCGCACGCGTGCTGTTCCCGCGCGGCGCCGTTAGGAAGCTCTAGTAGTAGTTCGCGCCACGCGCTCAAATGTTCCCACTAAGTGTGACCGCCATAGTAAAAACAAGCATAGAAGAACAGAAGGTTACTGGGTGAGCACTTTTTCGAAGGTTTAAGTTCCGCACACTACATAGAAGCGTTCTTAAACTACAACACACAGCAGAGAAACAACCACTGTCGGTATGCGGTGGCACAAACTAATAGTATGACACTAAAATTACACTCCCAGAACAGAGCTCTAATGGCCGGTAGGCAGACCGCCCCCGGCCCAGATGTTATACATTACGAAATGCTCGCGCAACTTTCAGGTCCTTCTTTAAAAGCATTCTCAAGAGTTTTAACAAAATTTGTGTGCTGGGGAAAATGCCAGAAGCTTGCAAAAAAATTACCCCATCTTCCCGAAAGAGAACCCTGAGTAGTATGCGAAGCAGCCATGGCGTTGACTAAAGTTCCCATTAGTTTTCAGTTCGTCTTTTCCGTTGACGTTCAGCTTCGCCTGCCTTCGTTGTATCAGTAGCTTCTTGACGTAATTTGAATGAGTGAAGTACATGGGACGCGTTCGTAGGACATGCTCCCGACTCGGCTTGTAGTGCAGTGGGAAGAGTGCCACGTACTTCCCTTTTGCGGCCAGAGAGTCGTGGGATGGCAACCGGGCGCCGCCTAACTATTTCTTTTTATAGTGGACTGCGCTGACGTCAGCCCAAACACTGAAGGGGCGTAAGAGACGCGCCTGCGCAGTATAGTGCGGACAACGACAACGACGGAGGGAGGGACACAGCCCCGAGCATGAGATGCTTCGCATCTAAAGCATTTATCGTTGCAGTCTTTAAACCTGGAAAGCCGCCAAGCTTCCTTAGTAGCTACAGGCCCGATGTCCTTACCAGCTGTCTAACCAAAACGTGTGATCTTATCATAACCACCAGATTATACTTTGTATTACAATCAAAAGAACTGCTGGATGTTGACCAGTGCGGTTTCCAGAAAGCATTCTCTACAATGGACCCTCTTGTCCGTCTCAAAAATACAATATGAGAAGCATTTGTACACCAACAACATTGCCTTGCCGTCTTCTTTGACCTATAGAAGGCTTACGACACCACATTGGAGTTTGAAATCATGCGTGTTCTACTAGAATTACGCATCCGTGGAAGAATGCTGAATCGCTTGAACGACTTCATGACAAACTGTTCATTTCAAGTGCTCCTAGGTTCAGCGCTCTCGGGGATCTTTGTTACGAGAATGGGATGACTGAGGGCTGCATTCTAAGCACAACACTTTTGTCATGCAAATGAACTCCACATCAAAAATAATTCCGAGGTCTATTACGTATTCGCTCTATCTTGGAACTCTTCAAATAGCTTGTACGTCCTCCAATGTAGCGACACGTGAAAGACAATTGCAGGTGTCTCTAAACAGACTAACAACCTGGCCTGACAGGAAGGGTTTTCAGTTTTCCCCACACAAAACAGTGACCTTTCATTTCTCACTGAAGCTAAGTTTAGGGTAATTCAATTTACTCATACAAAACGAACACAGATTTTTCGGCAGGCTGTCAGTCTGTGATCAATTAATCTAGAACGGCAGTTCGGAACTATGCCAAGGGACGCATCTGCAAAGAAGCTTTGCAAGTGCTGCGCAATGCACGTCTAGAATGCACAAGAACTTTTCGAGTCAAGCTGATCCCGGCGCGTGCGGGCAAGGACGCGTCGAGCACAAGCCGTGGTGGCGGCCCTTAGGGCAGCCATGGCGGCCACTTAGGCCAGTGGTGTCTATAAAAGTTTTTCTCTCTCTCTCTCTCTCTCTCTCTCTCTCTCTCTCTCTCTCTCTCTCTCTCTCTCTCTCTCTCTCTCTCTCTCTCTCTCTCTCTCTCTCTCTCTCTCTCTCTCTCTCTCTCTCTCTCGAGTAACAACGCAAACCACAACGAGATGGCACACGCGGAGGCGGGAACACTAACCCACCGCGCCCCCGCAACTGACCGTCCAACCTTGTTCGGTGCTAAGGTACGAATGACAGACTATGGCGAAATCACCAAGGACTACCCCCTGGCTCGTACAACTCTCCACCCCCGGACACGGGGTTGAGCCGGGCGGAGGCAGTGCTACTAAGACAGCTTCAGACCGGGTTCCTGCCTACCCCGGCTCTGATGAACTGAATGTATCCTTACTCGTACCCGCCCGACAAGTTCCAGCTCCGTGGCAGGGAGACTGCAGACCAGGAGCTCACCTTGTGGGACTGTGTCATGAACCCTTAAGAAGCGACGTCAAGAACCATCACTCCACGGCTTGAAGAAGCCACAAGGAGCTACTCCTACGAGAATCAACTGGGGCGTCCAGCAGATGTTGCGGGCGCTCAGCTCAGCGATCGTCGTAGTTGACCATGGAGCAAAAACAGTTGGCGGAGCGACGCCGACGACGCATCGTGCGCATCGGGCCATGTGTCTCAAATTCACGCGTACGGCTAGTCGTGTCACAGTCGCCACGATCAGTCGCATGCGATTCCCATGCACCAATCGTCCATGTGTTTCGCGCTTTATGGCATGTGTTACGCACCTACGGCACGCGAGGTGACGTCACCGCTCCGCAATGCTTTGTGGTGAAACGGACGGATAACACTCACCTTAAATATCTGCTGTTAAACGAAATAATAGATTATATATATATATATATATATATATATATATATATATATATATATATAGATAGAGAGAGAGAGAGAGAGAGAGAGAGAGAGAGAGAGAGAGAGAGAGAGAGAGAGAGAGAGAGAGAGAGAGAGTCCAAACCGTCATTTCAGGTATATCACTTTTATTAAAAATCAAAATGGCTTTAGGAGCAGCCTCTATTATTTACCGGCTCCGCCTACACGCTCCACATTATCTGCGTGTTCATACTGAGGTGGCGCCTTGTAAATATTCAATGTGGAGTCCTGAACCGAGTCCAAGGGCTGTCAGATGGCCCTGCCAGACGAGCAATTTCTGCTACGTCACTCATTCTCAAGGCAGCAAGGGCGCTCTCTGGATAGTTCGTGATGACCCCGTCCAGTCCAAGTCTGCGAAATAAAATATCGAATTATATAATTTGTAGGACCTATGTAAATGATTGCGATGCGAATTTATAATAGCATCCACAAGAAAGCTACCTGGAATGTTATAAATGCACCAAAGACATGGGAAGCGAACGAAATAACAGTAACCTACTGCGACACGATATCTGCCACGTTTTGCGCTTTGTAAACTTGAGTGATCTACTCGAGCAAGCCCGTTTGTGGGCCTTAATCCTATTTTGGCGGCATTACATATTTGCGGGCATTTTGCATTTTACGCCACAATTTGTGCACTTCTTAAGATACGAGTAAATGCTATAAAAAAACACACGGGTCGTAGATACAACATAGGTTTACTTCTAAAAAAATCCATTGATGTAAAACGTTTGCCGAACTATTCGAAACACCCAACTGAAAGAAATGACTGAAAGCAACATAAGTCTTAATTTTCTCGTTTTGCAATATCTGTTTGGAGGAATTACAATAGCCCAAAAACTTATGTTGGTGTATCAAATTTTCAGTATTCGGCACTCATAGATTGCATACAATGTTCTTTCTTTGTTCTTGGGTGGACAAAATAAAAACTCAAAGGCCTTCCCACACGCAGAAGCAGCACGAAAGCGATATTCCGAAAGAAAGCTAAAAGTAAACAAAAAAATCGTTTTGTGCGGCATGTGTTATGATGAAATTGCTGTAGGCGGAAACCGCGTGCAGTTTGTGCCTCAGGACAGTGGCGGATCCATAGGGGGGCCCCTGGGGGCCGCCCCCCCCCCCTCAAGGCACCTGTTCGCCCCCCTTGCTTTCCCCTTTCATACCCATATCCACCCATCCGTTTGATCCGCCAACAACGTACTGTTCCTCCATGTGTGCATGGCTTTGGGCTCATTGCAGGCACAAGTCGACTTCGCGGTTCGCGTCGCCTCACATTTCACCCCCCTCCCCGCCTCCCACCCCGCCGGCTCGTTCAATGTTTCCCATTCGAGCGGTTTTCGCTGCCAAGCGCTGCCCCACAGCAGCCGCCAAGGCCATGAGCAAGGGAGCACGGCTCGGCAGCGCCTATGCAGACGACAAAGATTGAGCAAAAAAAAAAAAGGAAGGCTCCCGAGATTTGTGCAACACCTTTGGTCTCTTTGCCTGTCCAGAGCAGTTTTGAGCAGCTCCTGGGCAGTCCAGAACTGCCCCCGCATAAGGCAAATGAAATATGTGCAAATGGGCAAATGAAGTACGGAGCTGGCTTGGGCAGTTCTGAGCAGTCCAAAATGACAAATAAAGGAGACCTCTTGCTTCGCGGGCGGACGCGGCGGCGCGGAATTCTGCGTATCACTGCGCATGCGCATCTGGAGCTGTAGGCAACTGCGCCTGCGCCGTTTCGGAGCCGGTTGAAGAGACAGACTTGCGCGCGGGTCGTGGCCTTTCTTTCCTCCATGGCCGTAACGAGGCATCGCCGACCTGCCGTGACCTACCGCCGCTTGCCCGCGCGCCGAGAACGTCGGAGTGCAACCATAAAGCAGGCACAACGGACCGGGGCTAGCTCACGACAACCAAGGCAGAGAAGTGGCTGGATTCTGTCGAGGTCCCTCGAGCCAGGAGACGGAGGCGGTTCAGAGAACACACAGTTCGTTTTGTAAAATGGGTGAGTGGTCTGTTTGCTCCGTATACGAAACGATGTACACCGAGCGGAGCGCGAAAACTATTAGCGTGACCCCTTCCACCCAGTGCCTGCGGTCGAGATATTTGAGTACGCATGCGTGTCAATGTATGTGAACGTTTTCAATTCCGTCTGCAGCCGGCGATGCTGCAGCGCTTCGTTTCTCTTGAATGTGGCACCCGGCGTCGCCTTGCGCAAGGTTCTTGGCAGCCGGGCGGCCGGCTGCGTGAGGCATGCGCCGAAGTCGTGTAACGGCCCCGTTCAGCTGCGAGATATGTCATTCGGGCGCTCTTTTAATAGTCATATTATTCACTGTAAAGGAGTATGGTCTTGGAGTACGTCGAGGATATTCTTGCATGATTAAACCATTTCCGGTCGTTATGGGATCAACAGACAGCTTATATCGAGCACTGAAAACAATCGCGTGAAGAAAACAATGAAGAATTCTTACTTGATCTCTCTGGCGATGCTGGATACTTTATCGAGTGTCCATGCGTAGCCTTTGTCAACGAAGTCACAGCCTGGAATGCGACCATCACGGCAGGCTACAATATTTTTCAGTCGAGCGTACCGGCCAGCGATGTAAGCGAACCAGTTGGTGTTGCCGCTGCCTGCCCATCGGTGGTCAGAGATACCAAGTGCCGCAAAAGTTTGGTCTACTTCTTCAAGGGGAGCCATTCCCCCAAAGTCGAAGCCTGTGAAAAAAAATAGCATTGTATTGCTTATTTAAAACCCTACACAAATAGGTGCACTTTACGACCCCACTACGTGTATTCTACTGAAATATGTGGTGGTGGTCGAGGTGCGAGAAGAGTGAGTTCTACCCACTAATGGGGGGACGGGCCAGGAAAGGGCCTCTAACGCAGGAAAGCAATTATTAGTATTCAAAGAAATATATTTATAATGCATTTAAAGTAACTGTTTAGGATAAACCATGAAAATAGAAACCGAAATAAAAGCTGATCATTACTATACTCTCCCTAAGGCGAAATTTGTGCGCAGCGCGAACTGCAGTCTTCTCGATCACGGCGCATATCTGCTGCGTCTCACGAAGTGATCACGTGATCAGCGAAGGCACGGCTGCGCGCGCTACTCTGCCGTTATCTGTGAGCGCGTCGCCGGCGCCGAGCATGTTATTGTAAATCTTGCTTTAACCTCCCGCACAAATGTCACGTGGTTCAGGTGAGCAAAGCTACAAGGAGGAGAGAGGGGGAGTTGTTTTACTGAACGAGAAAGGTGCAACGATGAGGAAGCCGGAGGACCTATGTGCGTGCATCACGCAGCGTGTGCTGCCTGCTGCTGTGGCGCCGCCTCAGCATACCGCCCTCTCCATCACGCTTTCACCGCACTTTCCTCCTCCGTTTTTCTTCTCTCTTGGGTGTTTCCTTCGTTCGCTTGGTTACGAGGCCGACAAAGACGCCAAACCACAGTAACGGAGGTGTAAGTGCTGCGTACCAAGAAATAAATATTGCCCGAACTTGATACATGGATAGAAAAATTATTAAAACGATTATAAGGTCGAAACTAATAGGAGGCAGTGAAGAAGGCACTGAGGAAAATGCTGGCAGAATATGGAGGGAAACCCAGCATGGCCATCTGCACGGGAGACAGTCAGATACCGAAATGAGTAAGTGCGTGGCTGATCAAAGATACCCGCGGCAAAAAGGTGTACGCTGCACTCCATCCTCATTGTCATCATCATCACTATTAAAGTCCACAGCCTGACAATGGCATTTACAATGGACTTTCGCCCACTGCAATCGTAGGCTCTTAAAATTTAATGCCTTCGCGTCCGACGCTTATTTATGTTGGCCTAATTGAAGGTGACTTTTATTAGGCTTTTATTAGTGACTGCCGTCCACTGTTGCCCAGCCGACCCCTTATGGCGCAAAACCCGACGCTGAGGAAGACTGACGTACGGCGAACCCCCGACCACCGCTCTGCTACCACAGCGTAGAAACCGGCCGCATTTTCCGTTCCGGCACCTACAAGCAACTCGGCCTTCAAAGTTTCTCCGTCGACGAATGGCGCCCTCCCCCGCCAACCACCACGTGAGATCGACGAGTATCTATCTTAGAACACCCGCGGCCCTGCCCGTTTCAACCGGTCGCCGTTGCCCTACCCATACCTATGGCCGATCCGCCGCAGCAACGCTTACTTCGCGCGTGGAAGGTCCCCCAGCCCACGAAGGGGAAACTGAAAGCAGCAGCTTCTAGAGGTGAAGTTGCACCACCGCGCAAAGTCAAAAACCCTCCAACGATGCAACGACGCAGCGAATAATACCAAGACTTACGACGCGACCACAGCTAGGTGTATGGACTTAACTCTGACGGGACCTTGCAACACGAAAACAGCCACACGGCGCGCCGCCTCCCCGACGTCACCAATCTCGCAATCAGCAAGACAACAACTACGACGCGTAGCCATTGACCATCAATGCGAACCAGCCGTGATACGACGCCCCGACGAACCAGGAACTCGAAGACTACTTCCGACGTACGGCTTTCCATGATGCCCTTGAAGTGGAGGCTGTGATAGACACGGCAGCAGGCTACTCAGTGATGAGAGCATCACTCGCGACCAATCGGAAAAAAGTTACGACCCGCTGGAATAATCCGCATATCCCCACAGAAGGAAGCCAGCTCGTGACGCCGAGTGGACCGTGACATCGCGCGCCGCCATAAATGGCACCACGTACCCTGCTGTTGTCATTCTTCCACACTGCCCGCGATGTAATTCTTGGACAGAACTTTCTGTCGCACAAAGGGACCATTACTGATCTTCAGGCAAAGTCAGTCCATTTCTCCGCTGATCATGCCGACCCGCTGAAGCGAGGATTCCTCGTGCAAGGATTCCTCCGACTCTGCGCGTACTATCAGCGCTTCGTCTCAAACTTTGCACGCATTGCAGAGCCACTCACGCGCTGGAGAAAAGAAATAACCCCTTTCTGCTGGGAGAAGCCCAAGAGGAAGCATTCCAAGAACTTAAACGACGCCTACAAAGCCCGCCAGTACTCGCTCATTTCGACAGACACCGAAACAGAAGTGCACACACACGCCGATATAGGCCTGGGTAAAGTCGTCGTCCAAAAGCAAAGCGGCTGCGAAAAAGTAATCGTGTGTGCCACCCGTGGCCTTTCTAAGCAAGACAAAAAAACTGCTCAGCCTCTGAGAAAGAGCATCCTACCACCATGTGGGCATTTCTAAATTCTGCCTCTACGTGTATGGCAGGCCATTTAATGTGGTGACCGACCATCATGCGCTGAGTTTGCTCGCCAATTTGCAGAACCTTTTTGGCTGTCTCGTGCGCGGGACCCTGCGCGTCTAAGAATTCGACGTGACGATAGTCTACAAATTGGGCAGGAAACACTCGGACGCCCACTGCCTTTCACGCGCCCCTGTCGACCTACCGCCAGCGGACTACGTCGAAGACGCCGCTTTGCTCGGAATGGTGACGAAATACGCCCTAGCCGCCCTGCAGCGGGCCGTTCACGAGCTGCGCGTCATGATCTACCATCTGGAAGGACGCGACATGGCCGTGCCAAGGGCTCTGAAGCGTAACGCCGCTGCATTCTGCTTGAAACATTCGGCACCAGTAAAGAACTTCGACCCTACAAACGGGAACGAGGCACATTGTCGTCATTCCCGACGGCATACGTGACCAATTCTTGGAAGTATCATCAGACGATGATGATGGTTGGATTTTTATGACGCAAGGCCAACTAGGGCAAAGAGCGCCAAATCAGTCATTATGTATGAGGGGTGAAGATGTAAACACTAAAATCGCTCAGTAAGGCCTAGAGTAAAAACAGTTGAAGACAATCGTGGTAGCCGGTGTGCAGTGCCCCCATCTGCTGCCACGGGTCATTATGCAGAAGCACTAGAGCAGGAAATTACGAAAATGGACCCCGTCATCCATGAACGCCGCTGGGGATGACATAGAGAAAGTAGGCATTCGCAGCGACCCCTCGGTCGTGACTGTGTCTGCCGAGAAGCTCCTCAGCGACAGCAGCCACCAGTTTAGACACTCACCGGCCGCCTTGGCCTTCTCCATGCGCATGATGATGCCTGTGACGCAAGCCGGGCATTATAGGGACATCAATGATTGATTTTGATTGTTGGATTCCTTTTTTGGCGCAAGGCCAGCTAGGGTAAACAGCGCCAAACAAAAGTGATCACCACAGAAAGTTAGGTATTAAAACGTGTAAGTCAGATAAGTATGAAATCAATTAAAGGCGATGGTGGTGGCTGGTGTATAGGGCCAGTTTTTATTACACATGATGGGAATTGAGGTTTAAAAATGCTATATCTGACAAATACTTAACAAATACCTCACAGATCAATAATGACCTCAAAAATATCGTCGATTGGTGCGAAGAAGACAATTATGCATTATTCCACAGAAAACGCATTATATGATATTCAGCTCCCCTAACAGAGTGCGGTGTACCATTTCTCCGGTTTACGTTAACACACGTGTCATCTACCCATAACGACACTGCAGCTTTTTAGGTGTTGAATTAGACCCGTTCCTCAAATTCACTTTTGACATTAACTCACTAAAAACAAGACTGCATATAGTATCAGTGTCCTAATAAAAGCCCGCCATTACTTTTCACCACAAACTCTAAGCACGCTGGACTACGCCTTCATCCACAGTCACTTCAATTACAGTATGGGGTATTGGGGATTAACTTAACCGCTCTCATGTAACTCCTCTGCAGCATGTACAAAATCAGGCTGTCCGAATAATCACCCACAGTTCCTACAATGTTCGCTTTACACCCCTTTTCTTGCAGCTAAATCTTTTACGCATAGACGAACTCATCAAGTACAACTTGGGAATCACCGCATATAATTTGGTTAGAACTCCTAGTTTCTTAATGTGATTGGCATCGATCATTTAACTAACCCAAATGTTACGCGGTTTTTACTACACAATAACTTCTTGCTGCCAAAAGTACTCACAAATTACGGCTTACAGACTCTGCGATTCACTATCATAAAATTTTGTACCACTTTGCCCCTCACTGTAAAAACTGCACTATCGCTTACCCATTTCAAAACATTACTGCGACCATACATATCCTAACAATCATCCGCCATTTAACTTCCTGTATGTACATTTTGAAGTGTTAGAATCTTAGACATTCATCTACATCGGGTGTACTAGTATGTTTTGTATTGAAATGCCTTCCCACCTTATTCTTAATGTTTTGCCGTTTTTATGTGAGTTAAATGTAACTTTGCCGCTAACTATTGTATACAATATTTTACTGTGACTTTGTCTGTTATTTTTTTGTATAATTTCTGTTGTATTACTTCACTGCGTTCTCAGAATAACGCTGTTCTCAGAATAACGCGTTCTCAGAATAACGCAGAATAACGCTCAGAATAACGTTTTTAGAATAACGCTCAGCAGTAGCTTTCGCCACTGCTGAGAATTTTTTTCTTTTCTACTCGTTAAGTAACAATGGGTCCCATTACAGTGCTAAACTCTGGGACCCCTTTCTGTATAATATTTTTTCACACATTGCATATTTTCTTACGAATAATAAACTAAAACTGAATGCGTTACACGTTTGGGGCTGTGGGGGTATACTGGGAAAATAATGCATTTGTACCACGTATATTGTTTTCAGCCCTTGTGAGAATATCACCGTTCAGTCCCGTGTTTACATCGTGATTCATGGGGACCTTCACTGAAGACATGCACTTCATGCTGCATCAGACACCCACCACATACCGATGCAGTCCCTCCAAGATTGTGAGTCAGGATGCGCCGAGAATGTGTCTAAAGCTCCCTTGAAAACATCCCGGGCGTCGAGGCTTTTCACGTACAAGAGAACGTTGAGTGCGTTCGAGGGCGAAACTGCAGGATAGTGTTTAAAAATGTTTAAGCTGGGAAGGCAAAAGTTTTGAATGCAGGAATTTTACGCTCAGCCATGATTTCCGAAAAAAAGTCTGAGGACACCTGGTAGTTTATATGGGTTGTGAATTCGCAAACGTGAATTTCCATTTAAACGCGAGAGACGCCTTGCTTCCTCCTAGCATTTTACAAGTGCTTTGTAACCTTGCCATTTGGGACACTAGGCTGTGTGATCCGCCTTAACACTTTCATTGGCTCCGATCTGTCTCGTGCTCGTGGCGCTGCTGCGCGTTTGCCCCTCAGCGTGCATAGTGATAGCGTTGACAACGAGGATGACGTTTTCTTCTTGTATATCAAACGCTGTGTGTTTATCATTGCCTATCGCATCAACTGATAATTGCGGAACAGCCACGTTGTCGTTGCAGATGACTCAGAAAAAAGATCCTTTATAAATCCGTGACCCCTTGTAGCACAACGTGGAATACCTGCTGTACTAGGGCCAGCCCAACGCCACCTCCAATCCCTAAACACCTCTAAAAATTTGATGATATAGCTTGTGCTCTGTTCTAGGCGCACATATAACCATCTCTGTTATTGTTTCTTCAATCGCTAAGCGAACTAAGACCAGCCTTGCTCCTGCTAACAAATATATTCGCAAAAAGATCAGCCATCGTCTTCGCGAAGTGCGAAAGCTAATGAAAATGTTCTCATATAAACGAAGAACCACAACATTTTTTTCAATCGCGAAATAAAGTAATTATATTCTGTAGAATGATAGATTTCGTTTACCTGAAACTAAAATGTTATCAACTGCACATGCTCCTACTGAAAGTAGAAAACCGCGATAGATAGGTAACCTTTTCCCGTTGCAGTACATCATCACATCATCTAACATTGAAACCTATACTGCGGTTCCAAACCGATGTTACAATTCTATCCTCGATGTTTAGCGACGTGAAGGTTACTGAACAAATAATAACAACCCTGTTTGCACGTAATTACACAGCAAAAGCAGTCTGTGACCTGTCGCCGCCCGTGTGCAGTTCGTTCCCCTCAAAAGAAAAAAACTGTGGGATGACAGCCAAGGCGCCGCCTAAACAAAGCTGGTTTTCGATATCGTATGCGAGCTAAAACCTTTGTAAATTGTGGCCTGTCTTTTAACCCATAGTAGCAAGAATTCTTGCCTCAGGAGCTGGTATTCTGATGCAAAAGTAACTGGCGGCGGTGTACTTCGTTTCAGCTTATACTATAGCAACGCCAGTTCGAAATTGCTTTTATCTTCATAATAAGCCTTGTAAAGACGCTGGTGAAAATTCGCCTGAGAAAATAACACTGCTAAACTGGACGCTACTACCCGCATATTGAGGCTCCTGCGAGCGGCCGCTAGCACCGGTGCGCCCTCTACCGTTTTATCACCTACGTCACGCCCGGAATGGCCGCCTTCTTTTTCAGTTTCAATTCCAAAACCACTAATCGTCCGGAGCAGTTTGCGTCGCGCGCGTCCCGGTTTGAAACGCAGTGTTTTGAAGTTAGCACTCGCTCTGTGTGCTACTACATGACATGATTTTTTACGCTGGCGAAATTTTGAGCGCAGTTGGCCTTTTAGCCCGAAATCTTGCAATCTGCTACGCACTATGTCAATTTCCATCACAGATTTTTGCCCCTGTGCAATTACGCTTGACTGTCGCTTTTCACTGGCCCGATAAAATAGCGAAGATAACTCCCCATAGAGCTCGCTCATCGTTGCAATCATACCTCTTTGCATGATATTGATCTGCGGATCTAGAAACAATACAACAATAATTTTCTTTCTTGAATTAGAGGCCGAAACAGTTCAGATGTGACTGGCGTACTTACGTATTCGGTGGGTATAGCATGATTTTGGTCCCATCCCAATGTCAACGCGCACATCGTTTTGAATATATTGCAAGATGCATTCCATTACCACCACTACATAACATGGCTTTGATTTTACTCACTCAGTACCTGTTGAGTGCCACAAGGCATAAACTGCCACAAATAGAGACACATTGTAAAATATGAGACAATAATTAAATCAGGATTAATAAGCTAGGTGAGCTTCAAGATGTAACCCGGCGCTCTGCGACATCCTGCATCTTCATTGTCACACAACGCTTCAGATTGGCAGAGAGAAGTACGGGAAAAAATTACGCCCACCTCCCCTCGCAGGAACCCTGGTGTGATGCTACGCTGAAGGGGGTTTCATTGTGCGTTTCCGTTGGGTCGATTACTCGAATTGCGTGAACAATCGTCGGGTAATGCGAGAGAGAGAGAGAGAGAGTGAGAGAGAGCAAGCGTAGCGCGGACGACCGTCGACTAAGAGACCTGCCGGAGTGCGGCACTCCGCTTGCGCAGCGCGCCCGAAGGAGAGGAGACCACGGGGAGAGAGGGAGCTGCACATGCGCACAGCGCCCTTGCGCCGCGCGGAGCGCCGCCCACCGGCGGAGTGAGAGAGCGCGCCGTACTGCGCGGGCCACAGATGTTGGCGGAGAGGGCGCGCTATCACGGCGAGAGGAGAGGGGGTGAGCAGAGGAGAGACGCAGCTGTGCGGACGCGGACAACGACGACGCAGGAAGGACAGGGCCGCCGGCAAGAGATGCTCCTTTCAGCGTCGCATCTAAAAAAACATGGTTGGTTCCTCTGTCATAGGAGTCGGTAAAACACGAAAGTGAAATGTGCAGCGAAATCTGCAGCTCAGCATGATTTGCGGATCCGCGGATCTCTTGTGGGTGTGCATGGTGAGCGACGTCCCGCTGGCGGGTCGCTTCGGCAAAGGTGTACTCGCTTCATTTCCGTGACGAATATGACGTCAGTGAAATCTTGGTATATGCTGGCGTAAAAGACTTTCGTGTTGAAATATAAAACCCAAAAGCAAACAACCCTAACTATAAGATACACTTTAGTACTAAAGGTTGCTTCCCCGCAAGAAGACCCTGTGTGCAGGGGTGCACCCTTTACAGCCCGCTTGCTTCGTTCAACTAGCGTCACTTCCGTGACGGATATGACGTCACTCTAATGTTTGTGTATTCGGGAATAAAACACTTTCGTGTTGAAAAGTACATAAGAACGCACAATGGGGACCGAGTAGCGGCGAAACTGAGGTGGTGGTGAGGGAAGAGCGTATACTTGTAGCGTGCTTGCACTGCCGCAAAGGTTCGTCGCTTGGAAGGTGCAAGATCAAACTAAAGCGATTCTCATCATGGTGACCAGACGAAAGCCAGCAGAAAGGGCACGGCGTTCGCACTAAAAATCTCTCGGCATGCGCATTAACATTTCGATTGATTGTAGGGTTAAGTGCGGCGAAGCTTAATTTCAATTTTTGTGAAACACAATTTTGAGCTCAATAAAGAAGTGCATGCGAAGCAGCGTGATATGTTAGGTGACCCCGCTAACTTTCGCCATTACGTTCCTCTCGGGTGTTTAAATGAGTTGCTCGTGATGTTTTCTTTGAGAACATTTTCTCGTTTCAAACCGACTGCAAAAAAGTGCGTATTCACCATCTTTCCAGAGGTGCTTAAACAGAAGATCGGCGATGAGTTGACCGGCCTTGTAGTGGTAGCCCGAAGTTATGCTCGAAGTCTTCAGGTCGAGGAAAAGGAGCCTGAGTTTGCCCCTGAACTTGCCACTGTCTGTATCAAGCAAAAAACAAACAAACAAAAAAGGACAAGGTAAGCCCCATTGAAGAAGGTGAAGGTTACTTGAGAAGCATAATAATGCCAATGTATATGTCTCACAATGACATTTATTTTGCGCCATAAAATTTATATTTTCCCAAACTGACACGCCATCACGCAGAATACTTAGAAACAGAATTTTCAACCTGGGAAGCTGGGCGAGTTTTTGCGCGCTGATCTCTGTAGTTCACAGTTACTAAGTTTTAGTGCCAACGCTGATTTCTGAGAATCGTTTATACATATAATCAAGGTTAATTGTGCACGCGTCGTGAAATCTTCCGCTTGGTATGCGCCATTAATCATAATCATAATAAAAGCACCCTGTCTATAAAGTTATCGTCCCCGCTAAGGGCAGCCAGGGCACAGGTCTTCCTTGCGTCGTTCTTCCGCTGTATTTTTTGCTGCCGAAACCCGGGGAGGATGACCGCACGCGACGAAGGAGACCAACGACGTCCCCTGCGGCTTGAGGTTCCTAGAACCCCACGATTTTGACTGTTTCCGCTATTCAGCCAAGCCCTCAGCCGAAGGTCGGCATGGCTGGCCCAGACCGTCCAGTGACGACTGACAGTAAGTGTCGAATAGATAAGCTGCGCCGGCAGCAACGCATCTTTCGCATCGCCACTGCGAGACTGCTCAAGGCAGCGAATGTGCCATCTTCGCATGATTTGCAAGAGGCCATTGACCTTGCAAGCAAAGATGCCGCACTGTACGAGGTCGAAAGGAGAATCGTAGAACTGCTTGAACGTGACAAACTGGACCAGAACTACTTCGACGCGTTGGCATGCCGAGGGGAGATATGCCGTACCCTCATGTGACTGCGCGATGCTTTGAAGGTCCCAAGTCCCAAAGTCACCCGGAAATGGCAGCCACTACCAACGACACATCAGGCAACTTGCCCTCGCCCATTGACTTCTGTGTTCAACGGCGTTCGGTCGGCAACGCATCGAAGCGACCCCTCTGAAGTGCGCTCACTTACATCGACCTCAAAGGTTACCTTGCCAACGTTCCAGGTCCCCACATTTAAGGTTGAGCCGCGTGAACAGCAGAGGCATGGGAGCATTTTCGAGAGGACTACGCGCGAGCACAGGGACTTGTGCTAGATGTAGAAGTTCACGTTCACGTCTATCATGCTCACGTCTAGCACGCCGACAGAATGAAGTGAGAGTGCATACCGCGTTGTGCACACGACGACGTATGAAACATCGACTCGGGATAGCGTGAGGCCAGTAGGTCCGTCGGAGTACAACTGCTCCCGGATGGTGATGCAGAGACCCGTTTCGTTTAACGCGACGCGCGACGCTAGGAAGCGATTCTTTCCCTCACCAGACAAAGGAAGACGATGGGAACCAATTTTCCCACAAATGACTCCGAATTTTCCGCAAAGAAACAAATTGTCGCTGCAGCCCAGGCTTCAACATGCAAGGCCGAAGACGAGGCTCAACGAAAGGACCTGCAAGTCGGAGCATGCCCCGAGGGAGCATCGAACATCTCAACGGAAGAAGGGTGTGCAGACCCCGAGGCTACACCTGCCGCAGACAAGGACGACTCAGAGGCTGCCGTCCAAACAGACAACGAAAACCCTGGAGATTTCAAGGATGAAAAAGAGAAGGCAGAGCCACCAGCGTGCGAGATCGAGTGTATCTTTCTTTCAGCCAACGTGAATAGCAAACGCTTGCTGGAAGTAATGAAACGCCGACGAACTCTAACCAACGAAGGATTGCTACAGGTTGTACCCAGCCACGAATCTGAGGTGTCCTATCTCAGCGAAGTTGGGAAAGCCGAGAAACCTTGGCGCGTCACGTCTGCCTCATGCGAGGAGGCAGCAAGGCCCGGTGGAGAACCATCCGGACCGTACATTGAGCTGACAAAAAGCAGGAAAACGATCTCGTTAGGAGAGGAAAAACAAACGGAAGGCAAGCACACAGCCGGCATGAGAACACCACTAGACTCCCTGCGCAACAGTTACCGTTCCACCAAAATATTAGGACTTGCAAAACATCGACTTCGCCACAATAACTGCACGGCTAAAGGACTATAACCTTCTGAGACAGCGGGACCCTCAGTCTGGTTGTCGTCAGAATTAAATTGGCGGCCCTTCGCTGTCGTGAGATCTGCGCGACGGCGCAAGCACCGGTGGAGACGAAAGAGGGGATAGCAATCCCCGAACGCGTCGCAAAGATTGACCTTACGGACAGAAAAAAACAACATGTTAGGATTACGGATTTATGGTGCACCCATCGACTATCTCGGGCGCGGGAGGACAAAAAATATAGCGGAAGAACGACGCAAGGAAGACCTGGGCCATGGCGGCACTTAGCGGTGACGATAACTTTAATGACAGGGGTGCTTTTATGATGATCATGATGAATAGCGCATACCCAGCGGGAGATTTAACACACGTTATTAAGGTAGCTGCATGATTCAAATACTTTAATCTTCATATGTATGACGGCCGGCAGCAAGCAAAAATATTCCATTCCCCAACCCCACATTCCAGCCAAACACACACATCTAGATATTGACAGCTAGTTATACTAGGACATTTCCTTTCAATTTTTACGAACCGTAACCTCGGAATCAGGAACGATATTAAATTAAAGACCGCGGACGCGTATGTTTGCAGCTAGAGCGTGACTGTTCCAAGACGTCATCTTGCATCCGACTCCAAACCAAGGTCACCAGGCAACACGACTGCTCTAGACTGTGCAGTGCCTGCCATTATAGATAAAAACCATTCAAACTTTGATGCACCGGGTTGTTGAGCTTTAAAAACGTCGCCTTTAAAATTATTTTTGGGAACTACAAGGCCCAGCGTAAAGATTCCAAGGTGGTTTATGTTACCCACAGGTTTTCACCCACTAGCTGCCCCACACTAAAAATGTAACGTGTGCGTGCAAACCTGACCTTAGAGAATTTTTAAATTCCTTAAAGCGAACAAAATATACACGTTGAAGACCATATTTTGGCCCAAAAGTACGAACGTAGCTCGCGTGAGCCTGTACCTCGTGGGAGTGTTTTACGTTCAACCGCAACAGAAGGTTCCGGTAGATGGCGCCACCAGTGGGATGCGTGAAAATTGGAGTGACCTCAGCAAACCTCTTTCGTGTTTATTGTGTCATGATCGAGAGGGAGGGGAAGAGAAGAGAGGCATTTACGAGGCAGAGTCGGCAGGAGACTATCGTTTTTCGACAACATTTGCAGCAAAGTGAGCTGATACGGGACCCTTTTTTATCTGGTTTTGTCTGATCCGACGATGCTGCACGTGGATAGGGCGTTAAACGTCAATGTCGGTAATACGTTGACGTCTATAATACTTGGTCATAACTACTTTCACCTGCTTTTTTCCAGCTATAAAAGCTTCGTGAATTTCATCGGCAGGCCGAGCGACGCATCCATTAAATTTATCGAGAGCAGCTGACCGTTCTTCGATGTCATTAATAGATTGGGCAGGAGTGTCATGACGAAATTGTGTCCAATCCGTTAAGCGTGCAGTGCCAAGACGAAACTATCCCGGCACGGAACAAGAACTTCTAGAGGAGCTAAGGAAACCATGGCCACGACCAGACGGGGACTCGTCCCTGCCCCATGCTCCTTACACTGGCCCCCCAAACGCTGACCTCGATGCGCCCTTCACCCTTCCAGAAATTGAGGCAGTAGTGCGGAACCTCACCCGCAATACCACACCGGGTAAGGACCGCATCCAGAACAAATACTTGCGCAATCTCGATACAGCCGCCCTTGAAGCTTTATTAGCGTATATCAACAAACAATGGAGTGCGGGAACTCTACCACAACTCTGGCGGCACGCGGATATTACTCTTATCCCAAAGCCTAAGAAACCATTGACTCCAGGAAACCTTCGCCCCATTTCACTGACATCGTGTGCAGGGAAACTACGAATATTTAGTGCATAACCGCTTGGTAGCACACATCGAGGATAATGATCTCTTCCCAATGACCATGTTTGGCTTTAGACCCCATCTGTCCACGCAAGATATTTTAATCCAACTTAAGTCGGACATTATTGATCGCCTCACATCATCCCACAAGCGCTGCATACTCACTCTGGACATCAAGGGTGCATTCGACAATGTTTCACACTCGGCAATACTTGCAGGACTCGCATCTCTCGGATGTGGACAGCGCATGTATGACTATGTCAAGGCCTTCTTAACGGACCGTACTGCGACAATTGGTATTGGATATCTTCGATCGTCCGCTTTCACGATGCAAGCGAAAGGTACTCCGCAAGGGTCAGTCATCTCGCCACTGTTATTTAACATCGCCATGAAGGACCTCCCACCGAAATTGCAGTCAATTCCCCACATTAAACACGCACTATATGCGGATGTCCTTACCGTCTGGACGCCTACTGGCTCCATTGGAGAGCAGCAAGACGCCTTGCAGCAAGCGATTACTCCTACCTTTCACTACCTCCAGACACGAGGCCTCCAGTGCGCACCCGAAAAATCGGCTTTGCTAACGCTCCACTCTCAGCCTTCTCACAAATCTGCTCGAGGTATACCTGAACCTCAACTGGCCATTGAAGGGCAGCCAGTCCCCAACGTCCCGCAACTGCGGGTGTTGGGTCTCACAATACCCAAAAACGGCTCTGGGCTGCACACAATTTCCCATCTGCATAAAACCCGGTCGCAACTGATGCATCTTCTGCAACGCATCTCCCACCGCCGTCGAGGCCTTAAAGAGCACGATACTCTACAGATAGTGCAAGCTTTGCTTATTAGCCGCATTGCCTGCGGGACCCCTTACCTCGCTCTGAAAACAACAGAAAAGGCTCGGCTCAACACAATGATTCGCCAAGCGTACAAAACTGCGCTTGGCCTACCCACTGCTACTGCGACCCACAAACTACTCGCCTTGGGTGTTCACAACACGTGGGAAGAGCTGCAAGAAGCCCATCATTCAGCTCAACTACGGCGCCTGCAATTGCCTCCCACTGGTCGACAGGTCCTTACAGCATTAGGACTCCGTCCGATACCCCCGAGGGAACAAAAACAACGCATTCCTCTAGCCCTGCGAGATGGCATTCGGGTGGCCCCAATTCCTCGCAATATGCACGCCAACTACCACCTTGGCCGCCGGGCTGCCCGTGCTCGAGCCCTGACTGCGCGATACGGCGAAGACCCCAGCACCCTATATACAAATGCTACCCCCTACCCTGGGCGCGCCGGCCACGTAGCCTGCGTAGTTACTCATACTGGCCAATGCGTCACTGCCGCCACTACTACCACAAGCTCAATCGATGTCGCCGAAGAAATAGCCATTGCCCTGGCCGCCATTTCCCGCCCTGACCAAGTAACCATCCTCACCGATTCGCAGACAGCCTGCCGAAATTACCAAAGTGGCCGAATTTCTTCATCAGCACTTCACATCCTCAAAAACTGCTCAACGACCCCTGACATCCGCATCGTCTGGGCTCCTGGACACGCCGCCATCCCCGGCAATGAAGCGGCTCACGCAGCGGCTCGCGATATGATACACCGAGCCATTGCCGAGGGTGGCCAATGTTTACCCCCTCACGATCAACTCCACCCACTCAGTGGCTACACGGAGATTCTCGCGCATTACCGGGAAACTCGCCGTCGTCTCCCACTACCACACTGGCGCCTCTCCAGAGAGGACGCTACAACTTGGCGGCGGCTCCAAACGAATACCTATCCACATCCCACCCGCCTCCACCTCATCTTCCCCACCCAACAACCTTCCCTCTGCGCTTACTGTCCCCAGCCTGGCACCCTCTACCACATCATATGGGAGTGGCAACGAACTCCAGACTTGCCCCCCTTTCCAACCCAACCTTCTAGCAGTGGAGGGCTTCCCTGGCCAGCCCGGACCCGGATATCCAGCTTAAATTGGTGACCCGAGCACGGACGGCCAGCCGAAGTCAAGGCATCCTGGACTAGGGACGCCTTCCACGGGGCGACCCCCACGCATCAGCCTCTGATGGAGAAATAAAAAAATTTCTCTCTCTCTCTCTCTCTCTCTCTCTATCGAGAGCACAGTTTTCATTTAAAATTGAAACAAAATTGTAACAATTCATAGTGTTATAAGCACTGCTTGTGATGTTGTGAATGTCAAAGCAATAGCGGCTTAGTCCGAAATTCCGGATACACAGGTGTTGTTGGAACTGCCAAAGCGCGAGATCTAAGTGGTGAGTGCTTTTCTGCTAAGTGCGGCAGAAGCTTGAGTTTTTAAACTCGAAGAGGCGCGTGCTGGCAAAGTTTTCCTGATACGTCACTCACAGCGAAACTGTATTCGCCAAGTTCTGGCCAAAACTGCGCGCGTCCATCGGGTCGCGTCGACAAGAACCACTTGCACTCGTTCCAGAGACTCGTTCCAACCTCTTGTTTTATCCAAGCTCCCGTGACAAATTATACGGTTATTAATTCAGCATTAATTCCAGGGAAGTTAATGGTATATGTCTTCAGTCGACCGCTGTAGTAAGTCACCGTATACATAGCTCAATATTATCCACCAACATGGTTCCGCTGCTGCTTCATCTTCAAAGTAGTGTTACGGCTCCAAATTTTCTCTTCTCTCCGTTACCTTTACTGCGAGCCGTTACCAACAGCCTAAGTTCTCGGTCTAGGTTAACGTTCAGTAGGTGGTATCTTGAGCCTTACGACGTGGAAAACAAAGCCGCACTCATTGTACTCAAAGATACGGGCACCGACCACCACATTAGAATTCAAAGCGTAACGTTATGCGTTCCCTCAGACTAGCACAGGCCTGCATTTCAGTCACAAAGCAATGATCCCATAAATTTATTGAAAACAGGCTTGAGTTCTCGCCTAATTTCTACTTCTGTAATCAACGCGCTTATAGCACACATGTAGGCCTCTGTAGGTTCCCGAAAGAAAAGTTTCTAATTTCAGGGTCCCAAAGCATTCAATAGGCCCACATTTCGTTTGCTGTGTCCATCGGCCAGTCCCAGCTATGGGGCTGCGTGCTACTAGTGTATTTTGAATGCTCTGGGCGCTATTCCAAACCAAGCCCAAATTTACCAAAGTTTTAAAGAAAAACAGTGTTTCTTCGGCTGCTTACAAGAGAACATTTTGGACTGTCTGTATGTCTGCCCCTCGATTCAGCCGCCCGGCCAATAGTTAAATAAGTTAGCAGGAACCGAACATCGCCAAAATCGCCTATGATGAAACAGATACAGTGGTAGGTCGACAGTGATTGCCATAAGAAAGAGATATACTTGGATATGTGAAAGCTTGTCCGATTAACCTGTCGACGGGCTCCCCTCCTGCCGAGTAAAGGTGTTTCTAAACTTAAATTAAAGCACTTCTGCTTTCCGCAGAACAAGTCAACGCCAAAACTTCCAACTTTGGTTGCCTAGTCTTTCAACTGCCTGCTTACCCTACTCCCGTTTCCCAGGGCTGGTACTATCATGTCGCTGTCATGTGGCCGGTGTACCTCATCTAATTCCCTGCACAACTTTCATCTCACCGTTAGCTCCAAGCTGCAGGTTCAGTTATACACCCCAGCTCTGTGTCAAGTGAAATGTAGTTAAATATACTGCGGATATGCTCCGCCTTGCCTCAAACTTGAGTACTCAAGGTTTGACTCGGATGCTTACCCACGTGCGTGACGTTTCGCAAGTAGTCCAAATATTCGGGGATCTCCGCGTACCTCCTGCCCTCACGGTTACAGTCGCAAGGACAGCCGTGGTAAACCCAAGTGGGCGTTCCAGTGGCGTCAAACTGTATGTCTGCCTCCAGGGCGTTGGCACCGCTGTTCACAAAGACGTCGACATCGTACAGCGAGTTCACCATGTGGCCGATGATGAAAAAGGGCCGCTTTTCCATCCACTCACTCTGCGAGAAAGAAGCAAAGATTCTTATTGCGTATGTTTTGCAACCATGCGGGCAGTAAGGGCTACACACAATGGAGGTAGCGTAACGTTTTACGCTATGCGCAAAGATTGCTGTTAAAAATGAGCTATCAACCTGTATGTCCCCCCCAGAAGCCATAGGCAGATAGAAAATTGTCTAGGCGGTGTGCGAGCCAGCTATTGACGGACAGTTTCCCGACTATAACGAAATAATCGCGGCAAAGTGGAAATTAAATTACCCCCTGGTTTAGTCGCATTGAAACGTTTCCTTGCAGATATAGAGCAAACTCGACCTTCCCGTCTTTTCTTTAAACGTTCACAAAAAAAATCAAGGTACTTGGACCCTTCAGAGCAATTTAAATAAACAGGGAAAAGTAAAGACAGAGGACCGCCGCTAACGGAGCAGTGGGCCGACCACAATAATTATTTTGGTGCTCAGGGTGGTGCTAATAGGGCTGATACTGGGGCGAAGCATTACAAATATAATTCCCGTTCCCTCGTCGTAGCGCGGTTGGAACAGCGCCTTGCAGGAGTTGCCTCCATTTCGACGAGGCAGAGGCAAAGGCAAAAGTTAGCTTGTTTAATGCGTGTAGCTAGAAGAGAAAAGCGATGCTACAAGAAGATTGACGTGACTAAATCGTGACAACTCCAACGAACAGAGAAACTTCTCCGCGGAGCCCAAAGACGCACTCACTGGCTGGTCAAAAAGCGAGTCTATATTCTCCATTGCAACGGCCAAAACGAGCGCGGGCACATTCGAATCAGTTAAACACACGCAAGCAAAACCTGTCCCCGCGTCTGCTTTCTTTGGTCAAAACCTCGTATAAAACGACAGTCCGTCTGCCGGCTCTGTCACGTAAATCCATTCAATTTTACCGCGCTCCATTGCTCTACCTTATGGCCCTTCTCCGTGCGCGTTCCACGCGCCCCTAGCGCACAATGTAGGTACTAATGCACAAATAAATTCAATAAGAGTTCAATACGAGTACAATAGAAACGCAAAACGCACCTTAAAAAACTGGCTGCTTACTGCGTGAGCCACCTCGCGCTTCCGTGGGAAACACATGATCCTATGTTTCCACATGACCCTGGGCCACTGCTACGTGACGCTAGCGGTACTGCAGCGGCGTGGTCGGTGTTGCGGTTTTTCCATTAGCAAATCCACGGGAATTTTTTATGCAGTGGCTGAAGTGTTCTATTTGCTAACGCATACATCTGGCATCAGTGTATTGTGTCATAAAGAACTGGAAATGTCTCTTATGCATCGATGTTTTGCCTCAGATATGCGTAATGTTTTGCTTTCGCTCAACAATGGTGACAAGAATGAACAGTGCCACTGGGTTTACATGTTTACAAATGGCTGCGGCTAAATTAACGTATCCTTCAGCCTCTGCACTTACTTTGGCCGGGTGGCTGAATCGAGGGACAGACAGACACACAATACAGACATAAAGACAGACCAAACCTTGTGCGTCAAAGTAGCCCAAGCAAGACTATCGTCTTTAAAAGCAGTCCCACGAAGTCGGAGATCCGATGACTCAGACGCGGCGAACAGCGCCGCATTCTAGGTGTTACACTAGCGCCACGGCATGTACCGGCTTGCGCGGTTCAGTTCTGTTAATCGACCAGATTTAGTGGAAATCCCCAAGGTGGAGTAAGTTTCTGTAAAGGAAAGTTTGACATCCACCTAAATGCAGCCATACGGCTACAAAGGAAAGCTATACAGCTTTCTCGGAAACTTCGCAGTTGAAGAAAAAGTCGTCCTGGTCCAGGATTCGAACCCGGGACCACTGCTTAACCGGAGCAGTCGCTCTACCAACTGAGCTAACCAGGAGGCTAGTCGTTAGTAGCGCGAAAGCGAATTGATCAACAACTTTCCTTTACGGTTCAGTTCTGTGTTTGGTCTTTGCCTGACATCAATGAGCTAGACTTTGAGAGAAAGTATGATGGCGCGTCGTCGCTTTCTGCACTGTTGAAGCTTACGCGCCGCGTCAATAAACGCCCGCACGCGCACACGCAAGCAGGCACACCAAAGTCGATTCGTTAACCGGCAAAGCGCAATGTTTGTGGCCTGACTATACAGTGCGATTGTAATATGCCAGGACTTGCAATGTGCGTGAACTTGTTAAAATAACTCGTAGAAATACTTCGGAGAGACCTCAACTGTTCCACAAAGTTTGACGACTTTCTGAGAGAGAAAACAACACGACACCGCCGACAAGCTATAAAACCATAATAGACGCTTTCTATGTGTTCCTGCGTGTTCTCGCTGCTTCAAATGCGTCGGCCCCACCGTCTTTCCTGAGAAAAAGCTAGCAACTACCCAAGAAGTCACTCCGGCAGTCAGTGGAAATTATTGCTTCTGTATGAGCTCATAAGTGGTACAATGGAGTTAGAAACGCAGTAATCAGCAGTAGAAGGAAGCGTCCATTTCAACGCACCGTAAGCATAGCCATCCAGTCTTGGCAAATACGTCAAAGGAGGCCGCCACAACACACGCAACTCTTCGCAGTGCTATCGCAAACCCAACCAGATAACCCCAGAAACAAAGAACTGATTTGAAGCAGCAGAACAGAGATATCAGCTGAGCCCACGTCTTTCGAGTGCGAAGTCACCGCCCTGCCACGTGACCAACGTATTGAGAAAGGCTGCAAGCGTTTAGAGGAATGACAAACTTTAATTATCATGCCGTAAATGGTAGAGTGCACAAGACGATGCTGGTGGTGATTGGACTTCATGCGATAAAAGAGAGAGGAGGACCTTCGTGTTTGTCAAAATAAAGCTCTTGATGATTCGCCCAGAGGTTCGTGCGATAAGAGAGAGACAGAGAGAGAGAGAGAGAGAGAGGCCTTTATTCGCCCAGAAGTAAGGCTTAAGTTCCTCGCTTACGATTTGATCTTCCGGCAGATTTTGGTTCCTGCAGCTGTTTCGTCCAATTAGAAAAGACAGTCGAATCAGGATTTCGGAGGTGCGTAGCTGCGCGCCTTGTGAACGGAAAGCGCTATAAAAATACAAATGGGTGTTAAGACCGCTTAGAATGCGAAACCTTTACGTTCGATTTTGCGCTCTGCAAACCATTATCTCTAATGCAGAGTCTGTTGGGATTATGTCAGCTACTGTTGGGACAATGCCTTCGTCCCCAGAGTTACGTACATCTGCCGTGTAATCTTCGCGCCGTAAGGGTTGAGATGGTGGTTCTGACGGCAGCGAGCGCTACCTCTGAAAGACCATACGACGGTGTTTGATTCCCTTGAATATTATTCTTAGGTGTACTTCCTTGTGCAACCACGTCTCAGAGCTGCCGCTGAGGAAGAGGCTTCAGAGTCCATCGTATTAGACACAGAACAGAAATACAGAAACGTCTCCAGTGTATCTAGTGTCCTCTTATTACAATACTAATAATTGCTTCCCGAGGGTGTCTTTTTTTCCCATTACTAGAGGCTTGGCTTTCCGCCATTGTTAGCATTGCACTTATTCTTATAGCGTCAACTTGCTCTGCTACTTCTGTAATCAGCCAGCAAGTTGGTTTCAAACGAAAGTCCTACCTTCCCAAAGCCATGCAGACGTTGATTCGGTGCCGAAATATGCTTTAATTGCCGAGAAATTACTAATAGAGCTCTGATCAACCGTCACACAAATAGCGGCTGTGCGTCACGATAAATCCGAAGCAAGCCAGGCAGCGGTTATGAACAGCGGTATAGGAGCAACCGAATACAAGTGTACCGCACACCGAGCTGTTTGGTCAGCTTCGGTCAAATCAGTCGTGCTTTCCCGAACTCCCGCTTCCTTTGCAGCTCTCCACCACTAAGCAAGATGTTTCGTGATGAAACCTGTGATCCTCATTGACGCTTTGTGGAAGAAAAAATTGGCCGCGTATCTGCTCCTTTCGTTGCAAATGTCGCCAAAAGACGATAGTCTTTATCGACTTTTGCCGAGTAAATGCCTCCCTTCGCTTTCCCGCTCACCTCTCATGTTGTTCCTCTTGCGTCGCGCTCCTCCCAAGGTAAAAACACCAAAGGTTTGCTGAAATCATTTTAAATTTCCCGCGTTCCACTGCTCCAAACCAGGTGTCTTGATGCCAACGGTGCCGTACGGCAAAGACGCGCGTGAATCGAGGCGCTCTACTTCAACGTTTATAGAACCGCGTTTCCCTAGTCCACGTGCGTTCCAAGCAGAACGTGGAACCTATCTAGTGGAACCTTTCGTAACTGTTGCAACTTGATTTCTTCAAATGCCGCCAGAAGCTATATGGCGCGGGCGACAGCAGGCGACGGCAGAGTGATATTTTTTTTCTGTAGTTGATGAAGTATTTAATCTCGCAAAAATCAAACATGTACGATTTTTTATAAAGGAACGCTGCAAATATCACTTCTCTATTAATTTTTTGGCTTATATGTGCGTAATGTCTTGTTGTTCTTCAACAATATTGACAAGTATGAACATTACACCGGACTTAAACGGGCACATTTAGCTGTGACGATATAAGACTATTGCGCAAACATTGTTTTACTTTGGCCGGGTGGCTGAATCGAGTCACAGACAGACAGACAGACGGACAGACAGACATACAGACAGACCAAAATTTCTGGGTTGAAGTAGCTCAAGAAAGACTATCGTCTTTAAAACATATCCTCGTGAGGCCCCCCGGATGTTGGCGTTGAACCAACCACTCGAGCGTAGCTCGCACGCTCCCTTCAGCGAAAAGTGGTACCGCTGCTCCAAGTATGGCCTAGCAGGGCCATCTAGCGGCAGCCAGGAAAGATGTTGCTCATGCCAGACGATTTAAGCACTTTCGGTGAAAGTTGCGCTGTATAGCCACAGGAAGCGGTACCTGTCTTCATGTTTTAGCTATTTTCTGCATTGCATTTTTTTAAACCTCTCCATAAGACTGCCACATTTCTTTTCCCGGGGAGCTAATCAGTCAATATAGGGCACCTTGTATTTTGAGTTCAGTGTTTCTTTACATCGTTGTGATGGGAACCGCAAGCTAAGGGCGGGGACAAAAGAACAAAACAAAAATCACGCCATATTCACGGAATGAATGATGATAAGTGGAGAGAAGCTCGAGAGGGGGAGATCATCGGTAACCGTAACTCTCCCGTGAAAGTTCGCCCATTACATCATTAAGAAAGACGTAAGACTGTGTGCGTACATTGTACAAATCAACTTTTATTTTCGGAGTCAATGCTCCCAGGCCCAGACCTGGTGAAAGACCCCGCGCCATCGAGGACTACCCCGCACCTCCACCACTATTTTTCACGTAGGATGGGACACAACGGTAAAGAAAGAACTTCTATTTAGGGCGAACTTGTGCCCGAACAAGACGAGAGGAAACGAGCAAAGGTCCTTGCGTCTCGTTCGATCTCCGAGAACGACTGCCTGCGTTCGTGGCGTGATCTCTTGCGTGATCACCCCTCGCAGTGCACGTGCGCTCGCGCCTCCGTTGGCGAACACAGACAAGCTCGCGCTCCCGGTGCCGAGTTTGCGCTGCCGGTTGCAGCCGGTTCTTGCGCGTGCAACCGGCCCACTTTGCGACATCTCCGAAAGCATGCGGCGGTCACGTACCACGAGACACAAGGGATGGACATACCCATGACTTAAGGAGCTTCGCCCCTAAAACGACATGAAGCGGTCATACTATCATGGTGCCTACCATGCTTGCCTACCTGGTCTACCATCATGGTACCATGCTTCATTGTTCGGTTCAGCGGGACATGTAAGTGTCGTCTTCGTTCTCGTTGCCTTCCCTTGTGCCAGTCGTTAGTTTGCGCTTCTAACCAGTCCGATTACCGCCTGGCCTAAGCTTCGGCTTTTGCGAATCCCTTACAAATCAGTCTTCCCCACGTGCACGCCTGATACAAACAATCACGTAACTGCTAGGTTTATATGCGGACATCTTGAGCACCACGCCTGTCAGCAAAAATACGCTATGTCACCCGCACAAGCAAGACCTTTACCTTTATAAGAAGATAAAGACAGACCTCGCACTCCTTCACCTGTGTGTTAGTTAAGCTAGATGCTAGATCCACTGCTAACACGGCTGTAAGAGGCAGTCTTTTGTAATATACTACTTGATCGCAACCTGCTTCGAAAGAACGCGGTTGGCAAAAGTGTACAGTAGCAATGTTTGTAGCAAGCTGAACGCCTCGAAAAAAAAACGGTGAACCTATTGAATACGTCGAGGCTTTCGGTGGTGCAGTTGAGTCCAATTCTTACCGTCCTCATTAATTTTTTTCTCGTTACGCCGTTTTCGCCTCCCTTCGTATTTTTATCGTCGCTCTTGCAAGCTGTACGTATTTACTATAGGCGTAAGCGTGCTTCGGTGCTTCTGTAATTACCATACTCGTATTACTCATGTAGACCTCAATTCATGTCTTTAACACACGTCTCTAATTAGAAGGCTGCAATGCCAAACTTCTTATTATCTTTGAGCCTGGTTTCAACAGGTGAAGTGGATAGGATGCCTCCATGAGGTTTTCTCAAAACGGTTGTGGACACTTTTATCTTTCTTACTGCGCGGGTATCATCGAAATATCTGCCGAGTCCTTCAAGGAATTCTGTGACGAACACCACAACTGAGACTCTACTCCATGCTTTTTATCGCCAGCCTTTCTTAGACGACTGTAAGAGCAGTGTTCAAAATCCCGTCATGCCAAAGTGCGTTGGGCCCAATACGAAACTAATTTCTTAAGGTTAATGAATGAAAACTTCAGGCTGAAACACAGCTTCGCAATAAAGAATTCCATTTTTGGCGTTCGATCATTGTCGCTTATGCAACGAATTCGATTGGTTGATTGTAGGGTTTAACGCGCCGACGCAACGCAGGCGATGAGGCGCGCCGTAGTGGAGGGCTCCGGATTAATTTTGACCACCTGGGGATCTTTAACGTGCGCCGAAATCTCGAACACACGGGCGTTTTTGCTTTTCGCCTCCATCAGAAAAGCGGCCGCCGCGGCCGGGAATCGAACCCGCGACCTCGTGCTCAGCAGCGCAACGCCTTAGCCACTGAGCCACCGCGGCGTGTTTATGCAACGAACTCATTACCTTTGATTACCTTTGGGGCTGTGCCGTGACCCGGTAATTTTAAATGTAGCTTTTTTGGGGGGCCTCTTTGGACGCGAAAATTTCCATGGCCTCTATGTCTGTCTTCTGTCTGTGGTTCCCTCGATTCAGCCGTCCGGCCAAAGTTTAGGCAAAAGCTGAATGAGATGTTTACGTAGTTAAAGCCATTTTTAAATGTTTACATCTGGTGCAAATATTCATACTGGTCAACATTGTTCAGCAAAACCAAGCCATTGCGCATATTTAACACGTGATATTTGCAGCGTTTTTTTTTTTTTTGTTAGAAGAACACGTGGTTACTCGATTTTTGCGATATAAAATAAGGAATATGCAGCCGCTGGGCTAAGCACAACGCCTAGACAGTGGTGGCGCCACCTGGCAATGGCCCTGGGTGCGGACGTCCGTGTATTTCCCAGGGCCACTGCCCGCTGACGCCACCTGTGTAACCAGAAGCATCTTCGCCGCTGCGTTCTGCGGAAAGTATGCATACGTTGCGTGCAGAGTGCACAAAGCTCTCGAAAGCACGACGACAGATCATGCGGTTTTCCACCCTTGAGCGACCATTGTAGTTGTCATGAAGCGCCAGGTCTACATGGGAAAACATAACCGCGAAACTCGAGGAAAATGCCTAAGAGGACGTCGCGGCGGAGAAGCGCCGGCGTGCCGACCCCCGTCATCTCACGCGTGCCCAGACGACGTTCGATCAATGTGCCGAGCGGCTACTGAAAGACCGTGAGTCGAGGCGTCCCCGGAGGCAACACGACGCACACCAGGCGCGCGAAACGCAAATCGTCGGTTTTCAACTTTCAGCGAACATGCCAGTCGTCAAAGGTGCCAAGTCTACACGCGAACACATGCCCAAAAAACTCGGGGGAAATTTTGGTCTCTCCGCATGTATGTGTCTGTCTGACATTTGAAGCGAAGCAAGCTGATACGCGGCAAATTTCTCTCTGCGACGTTTCGCAACGCACTCTTACAAAGACGCGTACTCAAGCACAATTGTGTTCTTGCCTTTTTCAAGATGTTATTCGGGTGCCCTAGGATCCCTTTTTGTGTCAAGGCTGTAAAGCTTGTGGAAATTCCGCATGAATGGCAGGCGTGCAGGATTTCCGGCGGAACCCCGTCAGCTAGTAATTGCGGTATTGAGAAACTCAGAAAGCGTACGTGAGTAGCGTTTTCCGCACCCGGCTGTTTGTTTGCAGTAGCACTGCGATGCATTACCACCGCGCTGTTTTTTTGTTGTTTTTTTGTCCGGACTTTGCCATAATCACAAACATCAGCACGGGACAACACGGGACAACAGGAGATAATACAATGCCACAATACAATGCCACAAAAGATTTCAGAGCAGTCAATGCTTCGACGCGTGCCAACCCGCTAGTCCTAGGCTCTTAGACTTCGCTAGGCGTAGGCTCTTAGAATTTGAGCCCTTCAACATAAAGCAACGCAGTCTCACAAAAAAAACTGCCGCGCCGGCCGACCACACACATCACCATGGAGACATTCCTTGCGTACTCTTCAAATACTGTGGAGACCGAGAACCATTAGCAGATCGCACTGCAGATGGAGGCGAAAAGCAAACACGACCCTGTGCACGAGATTTTGGCGCACGTTAAAGATCCCCAGGTGGCCAAATTATTCCGGAGCCCTCCACTACGGCGCGCCTCATCACCTCCGTTGCGTCGGGGCGTTAAACCCTACAATCAATCAATCAAATGAGATCGCACTGTACGCCCTCCTCGTTTTCTATAGGGAGGTACCGAATGCCATGCTGATCGAACGGAAAAAAATTAGACAAGATGCACTCACGCGCTAGACTTGAACGGCGAAGCTGTTGTCGGTGATCATGGACGCACACAAAGTTGAGTTTAGTATCGTTGTGTCGTGGTTGCCGTCGGCGGCATGGCATTTCAATGACCTTATGTTGAACAAGGCTGGTGTTCGTCGTTTTGGTCAACGTTTTCGTACATCACTCTGCAAGCGCGGCCTATCGTCTCTAGCAAATGCTTTGATCGCTGAGCCTCTCTAAGCGCGGCCTATTACTGCCGCACTATGAGGATTCAATGGTCACCTTCAGCAGCTTCTACATTCAAGTCACGGCTCTTCTACAGTACAGAGCGCATGCGCACGACGACACGAGCGCGAATGAAGAAGGGGCGTTTACGCTATGGCATCTTTGTCGTTCCGAGCAATTGTTGGCACAATACGATGAACACTGGAGCTTTTTCTGGCCAATGTTGTCCAACCTTTCTAAGTGGGTATGCGTAGCTTGACGAACGTGCGCTCGAGAAAAGCGTGCATGAGCGCTCGGCATTTTCTTTGTGTTCTTGAAACTGCAGACGCCATACAGTAAACGATTGGTTTACCAGCTTCGCTGTTAAAATCCATGTACTGCAACCAACCCGAAACCATAGAACATGTCTTCGTACACTGCCGGAAGAGTGCACTTCTTGGACATCACATTGTGTAATGTTGCCAGCAGCGTTGCCTGCGAACGTTCCCAGCAGTACCAAAGTTATCGCTGCTCTTTTCTTGTGGCACAAACCCACTGAGGCTCGGAGACTCGGAGACTCGGAGGGGCTAATGTTCCCGCTTGACAAAACTCACAAAACAATTAATTGGAAACTTAAAATTTGGAGAATGATGTGCCCCCCGTGACAACCGAATGTAATGGCACATGATTACAGCAGGTGCACACCAGCCATGCATAACCCTGATTCTATAGAAGCTGTAGTTGGTAGCAGTATGCTTGCTGACGTAATTTCCGCCGTAACAGAAAGAAACAAAAGCGAAGAGACACAAACACGGTGTAGCAGAAAAGAAGCCGCTCGAAGTAATTCCCGCCAAAACACTCGCAAATGAAAGCAAAATAAGGCAAATACGATGTATCAGGAAAAGGGCCGCGCGAAACATGCCGCAGCAAGCTAGCAGTGTGGGCGGCAGCGACGAGCGAAAAAACATTTGCGCAGGCCGCCGAAGGCGACAGAGGCAGCGAAGTGCCGTCGTCGTCACTCGATTTTTCCCGGTCAGAAGTGAGCCGCCCAGCGAGCACACCATCCGGGCCACCAGCGAGCGACCCCTACGAGCGACAGCGACGGAGGAAGTTGATGCCAGTGTATTAATTGTTTTCATTTGTTGCTGTCGTCCACACTGTTTGCTGCACCCACTCAGTTACGTTTTTCGTGTCATTCGCTTGTCGCCGTCGCTGCATGAAGTTACCCCTTCGACAAGTTGTTAATGGGTATCACCAGCCCGCTGTCTTCAAGACACATAAGCAGACTTAAGTGCTCTCCAGATTTTTTATGGTAATCGGTAGCGTGGCGGCTACTCCAGAGTAACAGTTTCCTTAACCCCGTGACAAGTCGCGTATACCCTGATCAGCCGTGCTCATTGCACCATGCGTGACAGCGACATTACTTATGTTTCTCTAGAGTTTTCTCACTGATTCTGCCTCAGGGATCCTCAATTACACCTACAGTTAAGTGTTCTCGACAGACACAAACATCGCTGACCTCTGCGGAATACTTGTCACAAAAACTTTTATGTGCAGCTACATCTGCTCACCATGCGATTCTTGATACTGATCCATTGTATGGCAGCTGTGCAAAAAGCGCCCCTTAAGATATAACGGTGAACCGCAAACTTACAATCAAACAAGATACTGACCGGCATCGTTTCCATATTGTAGTGACGGTTGAGCTTTGTCAAATGCGTACTCTGTTTCCGTGCTGCTTTTTCCCGGTTTCTTGTTCAGCAGACTCTCGGGTCGACACCTCGTTCCTTCCGTTTCAGCGCCGGCTTAGCGCTGGTCAAGTTGGTTTCTCGTTTGACTGGCGTTCTTGTTACCTTCACAAAGGAGATTTGTACGACTGCGTTAATTAGTTATGTTTATACAACATGGTTTCAACTGCGCAAAAATAAACAGTGGAATAATGGAAGAACGGTCAGGACACACCGCAGTAGTCCTGCCTTCGCCTTCGTCAAATTCCTGCATAGTTAAAAACTATAATGTCTTATCATCAACCAGCTCAACAACGCACTTTAAGCTACTAGGTTCATTTGCTGCGGTTTCTCAGTGGAGCAACAAAGCGTCGAGGATCTGATCTTACCCCTGAATATCCGGTCGAACTACTCACATTCGACAAACTGCATTTATTTGCAGGCCCACGGGGTTTTATCCTTTCACGGTAGCCCCTCGGAAAGGGTTTCAGAAACCTCGTCAACATATCTTTCCATCTGGGTCAAACGGCACACTTCATTTCGCCATTCCCGATTCCGTGAGTCACAAATACATATACAAAGTATACATGATAAACGTGCTTCACAAGTTTCATTAGCGGTTCTCAGTTCTTAAATACCCTTCCTCAAAGAGATCATCGTTTGAGTCAGTGAGGTGCGTCAAAAAATTTAAAAAGTCAGGTTTAAGATAGCAATATAGCAATAAAACTTGCGATATACAAGTCAGGGTTTTGGTGTGCAAAATCTTAATTGAAAAGCAGAGTAGCTGTTCTGTTTTTGCTTTTATGCTCAATTTGTGTCATGTGATGCTTCGTGGTAACCTCGTGCGTCCAGGGGAGGACGTCCTTTGCACATACAGAAATGTTATGATTCGTACAGCCATTGCTGGATGTCCACTGTAAGCCCGCCAATGTACATCCAAACATAAAACTGTAGCTTGGGCGAGGAGCTCCCGGTCACCTGCAGCCAGGTAGTGGGAGGGTTGGGTAAACGGAGCGGGGGTAAAGAGGGGCGTTCCCAAATGGCGTGTGGCGTGGTATCTCGAGCGCCACATGCCGGGCAGTTTGGGCGGAGATCGCTAACTTAGACGACGCGGCATCGCAACGGGTCAACCGTAGACAATTTCGAAGTTTACATCAAGAAAAAAACCGAATCGGCGATCGAGTTTGCGCGCCGTGTTCAATATTTGTGTCGACAATGCAACTTTGGCTCCGAAGGGGCCTCCTTACCTGTGGATCAAGTCATTTTTGGAGCAGATTCCTCGCAAACCTATAGCTTGGGATTGCTTGGTTATTTCATCTTCTTTGTCTTCTTGAACGCAGCACCTTTTCTTCAGCGTGGTTGCTCATGACAGAGGTACGAGCCAAGTACGCAACCCGGAACAAAAACTTACTTACCCATTCAGCGACGATTTATCCACAACAACGCAATAAAAACTGCAAAAAATGGGAAAGGCCCCCTATCCTTTACCACGCTACATGTGGTTGCCACAACATACGTACGGCCCTCAGCAGACAATTACACTGTAGCGCCACCATCATCATTTTCTGAAGCGCCACCATCATCATCAGCAGATTGGCCAGCTGGCACGGAACGCACTCGGCACCCGGCACACCTCGGGAATGGCACCCGCGTTCTACGCGCCTCGTCGTGTTCATGGCACAGCCAACGCAACCACAATAAACGTGGGCTCGGCCGCACCGCCTCATCGGCCGCCTACAACACCAATCAGTTTGTGCTATGGGAAGCAGCTCTGGCCACCTCCGACCCAGGGATCCAGAGGGGCTGGACCCTTAGGGCGTGGAGAGGGGCGAAGAGGTGTGGAGGTTTGGACGAAGGACCCCAACCATAGTTTGAGCTTAACAACCTTTGGACTACTGAATAAATGTTTCTCCCTTCTTTCCGTTACTCCAGAGTAACGCGACGCTGACACCTGTTCGCTGCGCTTTGGTCCAGAAGCTCTATCACGGAGGCAATAAATGAGACCAAATGAAAATGTGTTTTACGCGTCAAAGGCCGTTCATACTTCAAACAGCGTACTTAATTTAGTAAAGGCGGGAAACAGAGTAGTATTTTATTTTTGTTGGCGGCGTGTCCTAAAGCTTCGACTGATTCGGTGCTTAATTTAAGCAGGCCTAGTGTCTTCTTTTGGTGAATAAAAGATTTCTAACCGCTGTTACACTTCTCATGCAGCTGTGCTCTCAACGAGTGCAACGCTGAGCATCGATATCGTAGAAATTCCTGGCCGGTCCACACCCCAAGGACTCCGGAACAGAAGCGGGTGGGGGCAGGTTTGAGGATGGCCCCTGCCAACATTTTTACAGAGGGGGCAGCCCCCCCCCCCCCCCAACGCACACACAATATCCGACCGTTTACGCTAAACTGAAATCTTTGACAACAGCTGTAGTCAAATTTTAGAACTGGCGGTTATGTGGTCCAATGATTTCCGCACGCCTCTCAACAAACCAGTATTTAAGCTCTTAAATCACAAGTACGCAAACAGATGCACAACGCGATTGACAGAACATTGAATTACACGCGGAGAGCGAACAACACGTCAATAGATAGGTGATATTTCTCTCGTGCCACCGCACTTCCCTACAACGACGCAAGCCCGGCTATCACTGGACACTGTACCAACGAAAACTGACCAAATTATTTGAAATGCGGGAAGCCTGCACAAGAGATTGATTACCAGCTAATAGATTGCTCCATAACAATGAAGAAAGGACTACTCCTTTCAGAAATATTCAAACCTGAAATAATCGAACACCAGGGTACATACCAAGCTGTAGAAGAACTCGTACATTAATATCAGTTAGATAATTGACCAGCCTAACTGTCCCAATGTCGGCTTTATGGCAGCCAGCCTGCGGTCACGCTACTTACAATTTATCAGTCAGGTACAATAGCTCTTGCTCGTTTTTCTTCAACTCTTCTTGCCTATCAGGTATTTTATTCATTGATCTATTTTATTTATTTCACTAACCATTTAGCAAGCACATATGTCCATTTATAGACTGTTTTTTCGAGCGCTGCACTTCTCGGGTAATGATGCGGTGAGCAGAATTTTTCCTTGCCGAACACCCTACTACTACCACTGTGTCGAACGAGGTGAACAGTCGGAGTAAAATCGATGGAAAGGTTCATTGCCAACTATTAAAGGGTGCAGACGGCTTTGCAGGAATTGTTTCGAGCTCGAAGATCCCTGTGGAACCAGTATGACAGCCATAAAAGGTTATGAGAAAGTATATATGTTACATAAGTTCGAAACTTTGCTGAGTGTCAATGTTCCTATAGCTCTGTTTGGCCCATGCGAGAAATCAGAGAGTATGCTTCAACGCCCGGTTTACCGCGCAGCAGGAGCAAAAGAAGCAGCACAGGCTCTTAGTGACCGCTTGGCAATGCTATTGTCAGACACCTCATTTGACGTCCTATGGCAGTTGGCAAACATCAAGAACAAAACAGTTAGGTCTCAAGGAACCACGTGCGTTGAGAGTTCCGCAGCCACCCAGAAGGCTTGGATTCACTGACAAGCCCGATCTGCCTGCAGCGCATGATGGCAAGTCGTCACAAAGAAAGTAGTTTTTTTCGTCAATCGTTCGTGTTACCTGCGATATCCGTCGACGATTTGAACAGCCAGGCATGAAACAGCTGATTAGCCTCGAGCGCAGTTTGGGTGACACTGCTGAAAGTCTAAACTTGCGGCAAACGACCAAAATGAGCTTTTAAATGCACACGCTGGAGACTGGTATCACCAAGCTTTCAGAGCAAATCGCGATTTCCCCAACGCTCCCGCTGACGAGTGTCCGGCCACACGTCAACGCATTTCACAGAGTCTGCAAGGGAAGTCTGCAGATATGCGTAAGGTAAGATGAAGAGGGTGGTCCGGCACTTGCAACTCGTGGTTTTTGTGCATGCGTCAGCTGCTTCAGGAGAGCGATCGTTCAGTGCTCTGAGGCGAGTGACTGAGGTTCAACTTGTTTCTGTGGGTTTTTTTTTATAGGACTCTTGGTTTGTAATTAGAGGCCGACAGTGCTGCGCTACCGTCGACGTGTGTACACGGGGTAGGGTCCTCGTCAAGCCAGCGCCTGTGCTGGCTTTTTGACCACACTTCTTGCAACGTGGCATGTAAACACATAAACAAATACATTTTGAATTTGAATTTGTCCACGTGCACAACAAGAGAGGTACGGAACCGCACTTTGATTCCGTTATGAATGATTTGAAAGACCGAAACACCGAATGAAAGACCGAAAACTAAAACTAAAAGTAGCTCGAATTACTAAAGATGCAGCAGAGTATGCCCTAACGCTGTAAAAGCAAAATTGGAGAACATTTTGTAGTGAATTAGGTGCCACGTTGAGCACTAAAAGAACGTGGAAAATACTACGACATCTACTGGGCTCAAAACCATCCAAGACCACGACGCAACAGCAGATCCAACGCCTGATGCATAACCACCCAAACCCACCGGACCAATTGTTGCAAACTATACAAAACAAACTATTCGGCACAGAACAGCGGCAACAAAATCACCCTCCGTACCAAGGCGAACCGAACGCATGCATGGACGCCCCTTTTACAATGCAAGAGCTACAGGGGGCACTTGCGCGTCTGACCCGTAACACCACGCCAGGCAAGGACAGAATTACCAATAAACTTCTACGAAACCTGAACGAAGACACGCAGGAGTCAATCCTGGCACTTTTCAACAAACCTTGGCTAGCCGGCACCCTACCGCCACAGTAGAGGCACACCGACATAACGCTAATTCCGAAACCTCATAAACGAATCAGCATTGAAAACCTTCGACCAATCTCGCTTACATCGTGCCTTGGAAAGCTCTTCGAACACCTGGTGAACCGTAGACTGACAGAACATCTTGACGATAATAACCTATACCCTCACACAATGTTCCGATTCCACGCCCATCTGTCTACCCAGGACTATTGCTGCAGCTGAAAGAACAAATTATAGACAACCTCAGCAAAACCACCCCCAGTATCATCCTGGCTTTAGACATCCAAGGCGCCTTCAACAACGTCACCCACGAAGCGATCCTCCAAGGACTCCGAGACACCAACTGCGGAGAAGCGACGTACAACTTTGTACGAGCGTTCCTGTCAGGCCGTACCGCTAAAATTCGACTAAGTCCAATACAAACGGGCGCAGTCGAAAGGCACGCCTCAAGGCTCCGTTATTTCTCCCTTACTATTTAATATTGCCCTGCTTCAACGGCCTTCCCAGCTTTCAGAGATCCCAGAACTACATCACGCCTTTTACGCCGATGATCTTACAATCTGGACGAACACGGGATCAGCTGGAGAACAGCAGGACAGTCTTCAACACGCCATAAACTGTGTGACGGAATACTTGAAAAGACGGGGCCTTGCGTGCGCCCCTACCAAGACAGCTTTACTGGTCGTTCGGGCACGCACACGAGGTAGACCACCCTACCCAACGCCCGACCCAACCGTCAGCAAAGTCACATCACTTCGCATTTTGGGAGTACCATTTTATGCAGACCGCTCCGGTACCGACTTACTACCACAACTTAACACCACGGTCATGCAGTTGATGCACTTACTCCGACGGATCTGCACCCAGCAGAGCGGTCTTAAAGAACAGGACACCTGCTGCATCGTTCAGGCACTTCTGACCAGGCGCATCGCCTATGGCACCCCATACGTCCAACTACGCCCCAAGGAGCGCTCTAAAATAGATGCCCTAATTCGAAAATCGTATAAGCTGGCCCTGGGGCTTCCCGCTTTTACGCCTACAGACAACCTTCTCAAGTTTGGACTGCATAACACCTTGAGCGAAATTCTGGAAGCGCAACGAGCAAGCCAACTAAATCGACTAGCTCTAACTCCAACCAGCTGGGTGGTTCTGGACAAACTGGGCTACCCCATCCCTGCACCATCTAACGCGCTTACCCGGATCCCATCAGACATACGAACCAACATCAAAGTAGCCCCCATTCCAAGACACATGCACCCGGAATACAACAAAGGGAGAAGACAGGCAAGAACAGATACTTAAGCAATAAATTCACCGACAACCCCGGATGCCTATTATACAGACGTCGCAAGAACTCCCGACCGCCAGGCCCACGTTGCAGTGGTCGTGGATTCCGAAGGGACATTAATCTCAGCTGCAACAGTCCGAACAACCGACACCGATGTCGCAGAAGAGACAGCCATCGCCCTAGCGGCCACCTCCAGCAAAAAGGAAATTATTACGGTCATCACTGACTATCAACAGGCGTTCCGGCATTACCTATCAGGACGAATATCTCTGCATGCGCTCACACTTCTAAAACACGCCAAAACTCTCCCGACCATTCACATTGTTTGGACGCCTGGTCATGCCTCCCTCCCCGGGAATGAGGCGGCTCACGCCGCTGCCCGTGACATTTTACACCGGGCATTCCCAAGGGAGGCCAACGACACACCTCCAATCGCCTCGTCCAGCCAGTCAGTCCCAAAAACATACACGGACATCTTATATCATTATCGCCGGGAGCGCCTCCTTTACTCTCCTCCTCACCCGTCACTCAATACACAAGACTCTCGAATCTGGCGCAGAATCCAAGCACAAACTTACTACATGACAATTTTGCATCATATTTCACCAACTGATTTTCCATACAACTGCACAACATGCAGTACACCAAACACCACCTATCACCTCGTATGGGAGTGCGTCAAACATCCCAACCCAATTCCATCACCTACATTGGAGCAGTGGGAGGACAGGCTGACCAGCTTCCAGCTCGAGGATCAGGAGTAACTGATCTCCCGGGCGAGGACTGCTGGGGAGCCTGAAAGCGGCCTGGACTGAGGCCACCACCCACTCTTCTTTCCCCCTCATCTTTCATTTAAAAATAAATGTTATTCCTCCTCCCCCTCCTTTTCACGCTGTGTCGCCACTGAGCAGGATGATCATTGAAGGGCATCATGCTAGCTGCAATTAACCTGCTGCGCGCTTGGCTCCCTAATGTAGTATTTAACAAGATTCTCAGTAACAGAGATTCTCAAGACAGAGCATAAAAATTACCACATCTTTCCGCGGGGGGAAACCATGGGGTGATGCGACGCATCTGAGCGGTGCTTGTTACGGTTGCGCCGACCATCGCTGTAGCAGACCTGTTAGTATACATTCAAATCATCGGTGGTCATCGGATGTCATCGGAGCGGCGTCGGTGGAACGACTCAGAGGAGCGGCCTAGTTATCGCGTTTATATGTACCGCGCGTTAAAGGTGAGGGGAATGAGAGAGAGTAGCGCATGCGCATGTGTTAACCGAGCGCTAACGCGCGCTGACGCACAGCTGGCATGGCGAGGGGAGCGAGCGCTAACGCAAGATGGCGCTGCGGTGAGAATGGCGTTACCGCGCAGCTGGCGTGGCGAGGAGAATGGGGGAGAGGCGTGCGGAGCGGACTACGGAAGGATGGAGGGAGGACAAGGCGAGTCAAAGAGATTCGTCGCATCTAAAAGACTCCTCAAAATAAATGACCGACGTCGCTTCTTCATCAAACATTTCCCGTAACAGTAGGACACACTCTCAAACGCTCTGAAAGAACTACGCATGCGCTCAGTTTACTGACAAAGCATCCAGACGGTGCAGCATGCGTCGGAGGTTGTGTGCTCTGTTCGTATTTCTTTTAATCCCCCCTGTACGTCCGTTCTTCACGGGCGAAAAGACATTGAGGCCCGTGCAGATTGGGGCGCTCGAGATCGACACACTATGCGACGAGCATATCCCCATACCGGATCACCAATTTATCAATACGATGCAAAACCGACACTTGAACACACGGGCACTCAAAGCACAGGGATTCGGCGAAACCAAAATATCTATTCTAATTGGTGCGGACCACTCCCGGGATCAAGTAACCAGGAATATAAAATTACTGACCACGACACTCACAGCAGTGAAAACATTGAGAACGTCTTTCTGGGCTATTTCGCGAATAGTTTCCATGATGCGAAGTTTTTTGTTGCGCTTCAAATAATGGCAAGTGAAAACATTCCCAAGCTAGACGGTTGAAGGACCTCTTCCATTAGGAGGCAACAGAAATCAATGTGCAAGCGTTACCACGCTTAGAGCGACGGTGAAACACAACGAGGAGTTTAAAGTTCTGAACCGTGACTCGGACTTAAAAACCTTAAGCATAAATGCGACGACGAACGAAGCTCGGACACCGAACTGGCAAATACACGATTTGAAGAAACACTCCCAAAAATGGAAGAATGACACGAGATTGCACTCCCGCGAAAAGCAGCAGCTGAGCCGGCGGATACCCTTGCGGAAGTAGAGGCTCCACAAGCTAACAAATTATCGAAGCAAAGATTAAAACATGTCTGGAAGACAGAACCACCGCAGTACAGCAGACAGAGAATTATATTGTTGGCGTGGAAGACGGTCACATTGATGTCGAGGAGGACTGTATTGCCAGCAAAAAATATCTCTCGCCCAATGCGATCAAGAAGCTGCAACTCTTCGTCGACGGCGGCGACTCATTGGACCACAGACGTCCATCGAACATACGTCGGACATCCGCTGTCGGACATTTGGACGTCCGTCAGACATCCGCAGAAAGCCGGCGGACGTAGTAAGGACGTCCGTGGGATGGTCCGATGCAAAAAAAAATTGCTCATCCTACGAACGTCCGTAACGCCCCAGCAGAATTTTCCGACATCCGGCGGATGTTCAAAATCGGACATTTCTGGACCGCAATGTACAGGGGACATCCAGGATAACAAAATTCGGATATTGGATGTCCTCCGGGACGTCCGTTTCTAGTTTTGAAGTTTTGAATCAGGGAGAACCTGTACTTGCTGTAAACCTCAGTGCTTTATTGGTAACATGCCTTGAAGCACTACTCCAGCTTCAAGTATAATTGACACAAAAGCACCTTCTGTAGCTTGTTTTGGCACAACCCTAATTATAAATGCTTGCACCATGTAGTCTGTGGATAGACAACTCCACACCATATTCATATTTGTCTTACCAAGAGTGCGAACAGTGATGTTGCTGAATCATAATACAGTGCTACGTTGCAAGCTTACTGTGGGCAGTTGTGTCAACATCAATATGAATTACCACCTTGGTGAACTGGACACTTCAACACAACAGCCCACAGTATACACATGGCTCCGTATTGAAAAGCTGTTACGATAATAAGCTCGCAACTTTCCACTGTATTATGCTACTTCAAACATCACTGCTCCCACTCTTGCCAAGAAAAATATGAATAGGATGTGGAGTTGTCGGTCCACAAGTGCGTGGTATAAGCATTTATAATTAGGGTTGTGCCAAAGCAAGCTACAGAAGGGGCTTTTGTATTGAGTATTCTTCAAACTGGAGTAGTGCTTCAAGACATGTTACCAATAAAGCACTGAAATTTGGAGCAAGTACAGGTTCTCAAGTTTACTAAAAAACTGAACAGTAACATTACCCTGCAGGCTGTGCAGTATGCGCACACGCTCACAGTACAAAATCGGCATTCCTTCTGCGACCAATTAAAGGGCACCCTCAGCATGAAGTGGACTTGGCACATCCTTCGCAAGCTTATCAGAGGCAAGCCTACACGCAGCCCCACCACCCACCAAATTAATCGCCTCATCAGAAACAGCGATCTACCCCCCCGAGAACTCCTCCACTCTCTCCGTGACCACCTCTGTGGGCACCCGACAACCTACCCCATGCCCACTACTGTCCTATATTCAGGTCCCACTAACGCCGCATTGGACAACCCCTTCAGCACCGGGGAGCCACACCAGGCCCGTAGCAAGCTTACTAGAAATACAACTCCTGGCCGCGATTGCATCACCAACAAGCTCCTTCGAAATCTCGACAACGAGGCCCAAGAATCTATACTGGATCTCTTTAGCCACCCCTGGCAACCGGGCACGCTCCCTCCTAAATGGCGCCACGCCGACATTCCTCTAATTCCGAAACCCAATAAGCCGATTTCACCCACTAACCTACGTCCCATATCCCTCACGTCATGTCTCGGGAAACTGCTGGAACATATGGTACACGCAAGACTCACTGCCCACCTGGAAAATAATGACCTTTTTTCGCGCACCATTTTTGGCTTCCGTAACCACCTTTCGACAAAAGACGTTCTTCTTCAGCTAAAAGAACAGGTCATTGACAATCTCAGCAAAATTCATCCCAGCGCAATCTTAGCTTTAGATGTACGTGGTGCCTTTGACAACGTCACCTATGAAGTCATCCTCAATGGGCTGAACACCACAAGCTGTGGTCAACGCACTTTCGACTATGTATGGGCATTTTTAGCCGACAGAAGTGCCACAATCCTACTCGGATCATTGATCTCCCCAGCTTTCTCCACACCCCCCAAGGGAACCCCACAAGGTTCTGTTATCTCCCCCTTATTGTTTAATATCGCCCTTTTAGATCTGCCTAAACGGCTTTCCAGAATCACTAACCTTCACCATGCTCTCTACGCTCACGATCTTACCTTCTGGATCACCAAAGGATCACCCGGCACCCAACAATCCGCTTTACAACAAGGGGTGGACACCTTCCTCAACTACCTAGTACCACGAGGTCTCACCTGTCACCACTCAAAATCAGCCCTTCTCGTCCTTCGTGCTCGTACCCGTGGAAGACCCCCCTAACCGGCACCGGACCCTCAGGTCATGATTCACCAGGAACCTGTCCCGCAAGTGAAGACTCTACGAATCCTGGGTGTAAGCTTCCACGCCGATGGATCTGGAAGAGCACTACTACCCCAACTACACTCCACAATCTCGCAACTCGCCCACCTCATCCGTCGTATATGCATGCACAAACACGGTCTTAAAGAACAAGACACGTGTCAACTTGTGCAAGCATTACTGCACAGAAGGCTTACATATGGCACTCCCTATGTCCAACTCCGACCCCAAGAACACTCTAAATTGGATGCTCTCATCCGTCGATCCTACAAGATAGCCCTGGGACTACCAGCTTGCACTTCCACCAACAAGCTCCTTCAACTTAGCCTACATAATTCTCTCTCCGAAATTATAGAAGCCCAAAGAACCAGCCAACTCTCTCGACTTACGCTCACCCTCACAGGCCGCACAGTCCTCCAGAATTTAGGCCGTCCTACACCAGAACCCCATGAAGTACTACAGCCGATACCACCTCATATACGGGCCGCCATCAAAGTCACCCCAATTCCACGACATATGCATCCCGAGTACAAAAAAGGACGTCGCAACGCTCGTGTTCGCTACCTACATAAGTACTCATCGAACAACGACACCCTTTACAACGACATCCGTCACTCACCTTCCCACTCAACTCCAGCGGTCGCCGACACCAATGGCACCTTATACACTGCGGCCACTTACCGCCACCTATCCCCATCTACAGCGGAAGCTATGGCAATAGCCCTAGCAACGCATACAGCACCGTGCGACTACCTCACGATCATCACGGACCCACAGCAAGCCTGTCGGAGATACCTCCTTGGAAGAATTCCTCTACCTGCCCTCAAGCTTCTACAAGCCATAGTATCACCTCCTAACGTAACCATCGTCTGGACCCCAGGTCACGCCTCCCTCCCCGGGGACGAAGCAGCCCACGCTGCGGCCGCGAACTCCACTACCGGGCACTCCCGACGAGGCCAGGCGACTTAGACACCCTGACTGACACGCTACACCCACTACCAGCCACCTACTCCGATATCTTAGCGCAGTATCGCCACACCCGCCGAAAATACCCTCCCCCACACCCTGCACTGACAAACGAAGAATCCCGCATCTGGCGACGTCTCCATACAAATACATTCCACAACGGCACCATCCTCTCTCATATCTCTACCCAGCCGTTTCACCTATAACTCTCCTGACTGCCACATCCCAGACACACACCCCCCCACCTCGTATTCTTCTGCCCACACCAGCACTCCCCACTCCCCTCACCTACTCCCGAGCAGTGAGAATGCGCGCTGACCATCTCGGACCTGCAGGACCAGCAAAACCTGACCCAGCGGGCCACCCGAGCAGCGACAGCACGCGGCTACCTGGACTAATGTGGCCGCCCATCTGCTCTAAGTATGTAAAATACACGTTTGTTCCTCCTCCTCCTCCTATACCATTAAGCATTATGAATATTTACCGAGTATGTTTGAGATACTTCCATTAAATTGCTAAAGACAAAACTTCAAGCAATGCACGCTAGAGAACAGAGTTAGTTTGAAAAAGTGAAGTATTGAACAGTTAAGCAGGCTGCTGAAACCAAATATACTAAATGAAACAGATCTAGCACATTGAAGCTTACATGTTGCAAAGTATGGCGCACAAAACAGATGAAACGAAGTCGCAAAGTTTGAAACTTCTTTATTTAGCGCTTTATAACCTCACCTCCAATGTTAGTACAACCTGTTGTTGCGAGTTTGGAGAAGGCCATTCAGCAACAACGCGTACGGCACAGTTCCCCACACTTCTACCGAAGGACACGCACTTCGCATGGTTCGTGATCCAGCATGCTCACAGACAGGTTTGACAGAGGAGTACTAGAATACCGGAATTTTCGGCCAGAATTTTCGGATTATATACGCCCGACTACTAGTTAGAAAGAGTATTCAACGAGGTTTTCCTCGCTAATGATTTGATTCGAAGTACCTAGTGCAAGAAGCGCCTTTGCTCTGCAGAGACCGTTCGACTTGCCCACAAGCGTTATCTGTCGGTAGGCGAGAGCTTTAAAACTTCTTGCTTTGCTGCGCGGTTGCAGGCGACGCAGCATCATCAGTATTGTCATCAGCACCTACCGAGTGGTGACACGCTCTCGCACTGCATCCGCAGCCAGTTCCATTAAAGCTCTCATTCCAATTTGACTTGCTCCAATTTCTCACAAAGGCTTGGCAGCCGAAGGACCTCGAGGTTCATCAATCTTCATTTGAAACTTTGCAGTGCTTTGCAACACGAGGTGACGCATTCATGACGGGCAACGCTGATGCTGAGCACGTAGCATTTTTCTAAGCGTTTCGGCGTTTTTGACTTTGTGGTGATTCCGAAAGCTTTCAATTCCATCATAAGTTCCCCTACCGTCATGGCAGCTCGCTTGGAATCGCGAGCTTGTGCTTTGGCCTTCATGTGCGGAACGGGCGCTCTTTTTTGTGGACTCCTCCATTCTACCCTCAAACCAGTAGTCCAAGTCCTGCTTAGCAGAACTCTCGACATTGTGGCTTTCTTGTCTCTTAACAATCCTTAAGGCGTCGGTAGCAGGGTTCCATTTGTTTGTTCTCGCGTGATGGAAGTGTTTGAGGACGTCATTTTTTCTGGGCCCTGCCTGGAAAACCAGCCGCGGCTCTTGAATTCCTCGATCTAAGGTGTCATACGTCTTGATGTAAGGTGTCACTCGTCTTTTCCCGTAACCTCTAGGTGAACCCTTTCCGAGGTCAATAAAGCGTTGGCGGAAGAGACAAGCTTGTTTTTCTGCAGATGCGCCGGTGGTGGTCGGAGTGAAGTGGTATAAAGAGAACGCAGTATCGTCCATGTTTCGGTTATACGTTTGTTTCGGTGTCGCTGTGGAGCTTCCCTGTGAGCTTCTCAGGAAGGTTTTGAAGAAGGAGATCAGCATCGTCACCAGTCAGCGATGTGAAACATCGCGTGTTTTCGTCCTTCCAAACAGAAAACTTCGCTCCGCAGCGTTTGACACACTCGACAAAAACATCACATCGATGTGCTCTTCTTTTGGAGCGCTTGGGTTCTGAACTTGCGCAGAGACGTCGAACTCTTTAAACTTGAGCAGTCTGTTATAAGCTAATCGATCCACCACCCTCAACTTCACGTAAAGCAAGTCTGGAATTACAAAACGGGGTTCTATGTGAAAAAGGGCGCGATGCTGAACTCTATGAGCCATCGTGTCACAGTCGGAAAGTATGTTCTCTTTTGTCCTAACAAATGGAGCTCCATTAAAGTTCTGCGAAGGGATACTTGGTCTGGTCCGTTCGATTTCATTTGCGAAGCAAATTGGGCACGGATTTTTAGGAAGCTGACTGTAAGCCCAAAACTATCAGAAATTTTAAGTCAGCGGCCCGGCAGACCCTTAAAGGGATCTTCACTTCATCCATTATCCCGGATCCCCTCTCAGCCACCGCGTTAATTTCAGCCAGCATGTCATAGAACTTTCCCTTAATGGGCAATAGCTTTCCGGAGCATCATTAATACCAAGAAGCTTGTGAACCTTGTGGTTCTGCATGCGGTCACTTGGTCGACTGACAACACACGAGAGTCGACCACGAAGTTCGACGACTGACTTTGCCGCCATTCCCTTCAAGCGTCACGACGGCTTGTTTTATGCAGAGGTCTGTTGAGCTCTTTTGTTCGGTTTCGCAGACGTCTTCAAAAGATTTAACAAGCTCTGTAGCAAATGACACTTGTGCTCCTCGAAGCTTCCCTGGGGTACGGAAGATTTCAGTGTGGTCATCGAGGTCGCTTCTTAGGCTGTTAACAAGGTGCAATGAATTGATGTTCGGAATGTACTTAAAAAGTTTCTTCCAAAAACTGTCGCTGACTTAGTGATCGTCCACGAGAGCCACTGTGTTCTCCAGAACTTGGCGATCTTCAGGACCCAGGGAACAGGAACATTTCTTTGTCGCCCCAAAAAGCCGTCGTGTGTTTTGTTCCACAAGGACGACATCACGGTCTAAAGTTATCTTCTGAAGGCGACAGTCTGCATCGCTGACAATGACAGAGCTTAACTGCAGTCCATATCTCTGAAGCAGGTTTTCTAGCGAAGAATTCATCGAAGTTCGTTTTTTGGTCTTCCTGCTTCCGTCACTGGTGAGTTTTCGAGCTTGCTTTGTGAATTCAGATATTTTTTGCACTTTTGCTTTCAATTGCGCCACTTCTGCTTCAAGCTGCATGACTTGCTATGATTTTTCTTGGTCGACCTTTTCCGAAGCGGGTGTGCCAAGCTCTTCAGGAGCTGGAACAAAAGTAACTTTTATGGAGCCCACCTTCTTGAATTAATATTGCTTGGTGCTGCCTTGAAGTTTTGAAAAACGGTGCGCCGCAGCAGTGCAGCGACGCCTGAAGCACTCATCCAACTTTGGGAAGCGCTTCATTGCGTTTAGAGTAGTTGGTAGGTATTGTAGGATGATTCAACATAACTCCTTTTCAAAAAACATTTTTCTTCGTGTATGATTATGGACGTGTTATTGTCAAATGACAAAATCAAGAAACCATTACCTTCAGCTGAGCTAATTTCTAGCGAGGTGTACGTGAAAATTTCGTTTCTTGCAGTCCTATGTCGATGAAAACGAGGTGAAACTAATAGCAACGGACTTGCAGCTGGTCATTGGAGCTGTTCCTCTTTCAATTTACTCCTCCATTTTCACGCTGCGTTAATAATTTTGCATGTGGCACACGCCTTATTTGGTGAGCAATTTGGCGGCCTAGCAGCACAGTCCTCGTTCAACGGCCACATCTTGAGGAAAACAAACATGGTCAGAGATTCCGCCGGGCACCCGCCAGGAAACACAGAGCCTTTCTGCATTTGCATAAAGCCCCGAATCCTAACTGAAAACGATATTGACATGATTTCTCCAAACTTGTTTACGGAACGATACCACGCCGGTGGAAGGTCAAGACGATCGAAGATGCAGTAGATGCGTCGTAGTAGGAAGTCTAGTTTTGTTTTGTCGGAGATACTGGGCTTGCAGTACGAGAAGTAAAACGTAAAGCAAGAGAGTACAAAGGAATGAAGAAGTTGCAAGCGTTCAGGTTCGGAAGTGCCGTGACGCAGTGTGGTGATTCTTCCTGGGAAATTGAGGGCTTGAAATACGTGCGATCGGAGTTAAGTTAAGATGGTCACGCTGCCCCGGTTGGCCTAAATGGTGAGACCCAGAACGCTGAGGGAGGAGACATGAGGGACAATGTGGTTGTCGACGTAAACTGTGATGGTGGGTTTCGTGGGGGTTGCTTGCAAAGGGTGCAAGATAAGTAGCTCGCATTTGTGCGAGGAGCAATCCAACTAAGAAGCAGTTGCTTGGACAATATCTGCGCCTTGCTGAAGTGTGTTTTCGACTAGAGCATCGCTGCCTGATTGGACCCATAACGTAATATCGTCTGCATCGATAGAAGTGAGGAAATTTGTGGTGGAGGACAAGGTGGTGGCCATAGGGGTCATAGCCAGATTGAAAAGACGCAAAAATATTACAGAACCCTGAGGTGCGCCTATTGCGGGGAAGGAGAAGTTTGAGGTTTGGAGGGGTCCGAATTGTAGAGTGGCCGTGCGGTCACGAAGATGTAGCAGTATGTGCGCGCCCTAAGTCCAAGCGAGTTTATAGAGTTACGAATGGCTACGTGAGCAACGTTGTCAAATGCTTTGCGGAGATCAAGTGCCAAGATGGCCGAGGTGGCCGCCTTGGAAGGATTAGCTATAATGTCTTGATAGAGACGGAGGTGCGTATCCCGTACGGACAGCCCATGGCGAAATCCAGTGAGAGTGCGTGGGAGCAGGTGATGGGTTTCGAGGTAGGTGGTGAACCGCGTGTTGATGATATGCTCGAGAAGTTTTCCAAGACAAAAAGTGATCGAGGGATATCGGGAGTAGGTGCTCCAATGTAATAGCTTTGTTGGGTTTGGGAGTTAGATGTCAGCATGCCACCACGTTGATAGGAGCGCGCCTCGAAACCAGTGGTGATTGAAGATGGCTGTGAGGGAATCTATTGTATGGTCGGTAAGCTGTCGCAAGATCTTATTGGTGACCTGTCGGTGCCTGCAGTGGTTGGACGACGTAGTTGGGATATAGTGTGCTTCACCTCATCGACAGTGATGTCCTGGTCGAGAGCAACATTCGGAGATCCGGAGTAATGGGAAAGGGAAGGGTGCCGCGATGAGGAAGTAGGAATGTACATGGATCGAAGCTTGTCAAAAAGCTCAGCGGACGTGCCTGGATAATTGTTTATGAACGAGTGCTTGTGATGTTTTTGAACGAAGTAGTGTCGAGAAGGTGGCCGAGGAGGGCCCCGGTCTTTTGTATGGAACGGCATCCGCCATGTCGTTGCAGACCTAGCAAGTTTGCCTTCAAGCGCCCTTGGGCGTTAGCGGGAGCGCCGGCGCTTTGCGATACTGCGGTAGGCTTCCCACAGATGGAGGATGTGGGAATACGCTTATAGGCTGGGAAGCTCTGGGTCAACGGGTTTGTCGTGGCTGTTTTATGTCCAGGATGTCGTGAAGCCACTGCTCGAGCGCGCCTTCATCGAAGTGAGTGAGGGCAAATAGAGCAGCACAGTCACTACGGAACGCGTCCCAATCAGTGATGTGTTGGGGTGGTGGCGTGTGGGAAAATTTATGGTTAGATGGAGCGGGATGAGAAGGCTATTTTTAAGCTCAAGTCTACTAACAACAGTGACTACAAGTCAGCAAAGGCGGCTTTTATGCAAGGGGGTGGCTCAGGGCGCAAGGAAGCTTGGACCAGGAAAACTGCGGGTTCGATCGTTAAGAACGCCAAGGAAGACTTTCCGGCATTACCGATACTTCAACGCGGACTACAGCAGCCGCCCCCTGCTGCATCAGCACTGGCAGAGCGCGCTCCAGAAGCTCAGCATGATTCTACTCCCAGGTTCGCGTAACCACCTGCATCTACAGGGGTGTCTGTGATAGCGCCGGCTACGACTCCATCTACCCGGTCTTCAGCGTCTGCTTGCCGAGCTCCACTGCAACAGCGTGAACCAAAAGATGAGCGAAACACTGGGGGCCTGAGTTCGGTGCTGTCCTCTCTCGTTGAGGTTGTGTGCATTCTCCTCGCTCCCCTTTCATCTCCGATAGCCGCGGCTGTTTGGACGCTCCTGGACTTTGTATCACCCCTCCCCGCATAATGGCGGTAGCAGTCCCTAGAGAGCAGCAAACTCGGGACAACGCAAACCTCTCAACAGCAACTCACCCAGGCATCCTACAGTGGAATTTCCGGGGCTTCGCAAACAAAATCGCAAAACTGAAATTCCGAGTGCAATACAGTAAGCTACGGATATGGGCACTGCTCTTGCAAGAACATAATGGATTGCACCCACTCGCTGGCTTTTTGAGGTATCATTTCCCTGCCATACCAGATGGGCACAAGAATACCACGGATACCCATCCCAGCAAGGATGCTGTGTATGTATCTACTCAATACCCACATACACAGATAGACGTTAATGCTTGGTGTAACACCAACCAGGAAGTAGTTGCTGTTCACGTACGCCTTCCGCGCGGTACGGTGATATACGCCCTGCGCCATCGGCCCGTATACGTCACGGCTGGGTTGCTCATTTACGAACAGCGTACCCGGGCGCCCCAATCCTTGTCGGTGGTGACTTAAATGCACCACACATGGAATGGGGATACGCAATGACCTCCCGACGTGGCACAACGGTTTACGACACCATTTTCGACGTGGCGTGTCAGCTTCTCAACGCTCCTTTCACGCATACCCACATGACTACTACAAATTCTCCCGATCTAACGTGGTGGATGGGAAATCGGACGTTCTACTGGCAGGTCCAGCTAGACGCCTGGGGAAGTGTTCTCCTCCCCATACTTATTGATCTACGCCCGCACATTACCTCCAAAGTCAAGCGGGAGGCCTGCATTACCAACTGGGACAAATTCCGTTCCCTTATTGCAGACGTGCCGCTGTTGGCATCTACATTACAGAGTACACTGACTGAAAAGCTAAAGGAGGCTACTACCGAAACGTGGGTAGAGGAGGCCAAACCGAACCCTGACGTGCACCTCCTATATTTGTGGGCGGCACGGAAAAGAGCAGATATCGCTGCTCGGAGAAATCCGGTCTCCCTCCCGGACAGGATCAGGGTTAACCGTCTTACAGCCAAAGCCCGACGGTACCAAAAGGTTCTTTCACGTGAAAGGTGGCTACGGTGGTGTGACGGTATGAATGGCCGTACATCAAATCGCACACTTTGGAGCACATTCCGAGCAATGGAAAACGGTTGTCGATCACCCGGTCCGGTGGCAAGCTCTCGCCTTGCAGCTCAGGAGACTCCAGAAGAATTTGCCAAACGGGCAGCTCGACAATTCTTCCGTCTACACGGTGTGCCGCACACGCTTCCCCAAGATCTCTCTCCTGTTGCAGCTGAAACGGACGGCCTGGAGACTCTGTTTACGCTTCCGGAACTACCCGCCGCCATTGAATATTTCAAAAAACGTACCACACCAGGCTCGGACGGTATACCGTACGAGGTTTACTAAAACCTGGACGGAGATATCCTGAATACTATTCTGGATATAATTAATGAGACCTTGACAACTTCAACAATGCCGGCCGAATGGAAGCACTCAGTAGTTATCCCATTAGCTAAGCCTGGAAAACCTCCTCACCGATTAGAAAATCTCCGACAAACCTCCTTGACACCCGCCATCTGCAAACTGGCAGAACCAATGCTGGCGACACGTCTTGGTGGCTGAAGAAGCATCGCAAGTATCACCCAGCACAAATGGGGTTTCGTCCTGGCCTTGGCACGGAAGATGGTTTGGCGATGTTGGCCGAAGACATCTTGAATGTCTCCTCTTACAGCCACGCCACTCGTACCATACTGCCAACCGATATTTCAAAGGTGTATGACAATCTATCACACGGCGCTATCATTTGTGCTATGCTTGAGTTTGGCCTGCCACGTCATGTGGTTGATTATGTCGCCACCTTTTTAAAAAACCGTACAATCGCTGTCCGTGTAGAAGGGAAGCCAGTAGTACTGTTTCACTCTGTGCGTGGTGTCCCCCAGGGAGCTGTGCTATCACCCGCATTTTTTAACATTGTATTTATTCACTTAGCGTGGCAGCTCGACACTGTGCAGCACGCACGCTTCCTCATCTACGCGGATGATGTCACAGTATGGTCGACACACAAAAACGTAGAGATACAGTACGCAGCGCTGCAGAAGGCTCTTGAAGTTATCCAGGCATTTGCAGCGAAGGTTGGTCTTACTGTCTCCGCCAAGAAGGCGAAGTATATGACAGTCGCGAACAAAGCTGGCCGCAAGAAGCTCGCCGTGCAACTTCCATCTACACGCACGGGCACTCATCAGCTTGCTGAAGCAGCAGAGCTCCGTATTCTGGGCCTCCACATTCACCATGCTGGTACCGCTACAGCATAGCTGAAAACAGTGAGGCAAACGACGGCAAATACCATTCGGCTAATCCGCCGCATTGCACCAAAAGCGGGTGGTGCAAGAACTGAGGTCGCTCGGAGGCTGGCGTGCGCTGTGCTCCAACCACGATTGGTGTATCAAGCGCGGTTTCAGCGTCTAACCGTATCCCAACATGTTAAACTGGAAGCTATTAATAGAGAGGCCTTTCGAGCCGTCACCGGTCTTCCTCGCATCACCCCGATACTGGTCCTGCAGGAACAAGCTCAGCTCAACACAATTGACGAGCTCATAAATCACCTCCGAGCTGTGCGACTGTCAAAGTATGCATGTCTGCAGAACAGCCATGCACTGTACGACCACTTCAATCCGGGCACCTTGGCTCCTCCGGAAAGCCCGGATGACCTTCCACCCTCGGGTTATACAACTATAATGTCCAACAAAACAAGCCATCTGCAGAAAAGGCGGACGAAGGAGGGTAAAGTACAGCTCTCTCCCCTACCAAATAACCTGGGACCAGCCGATCAATGCCTCCTCTACACCGACACCGCGTGCACAGGAACACATGTAGTCACAGCGTGGACCAGCCCTACTCATCCCAGCATCGAAGGCCATATTCCCAACGCCTCTGCCACATGCATCCCAATCCTGATGGAATTGCAGGATATACACGACGCCCTGCTGTGTGTAGCCGCCTCCAATGAAGACTTGACAACCATCAATCTTCATACCGACTCTACCCAAATGATCCACTATCTGAAACAGGTTGCGAAGACCCCCATCATCTGCCAACGGATTCACCAGCTCCACAGCAAAACGCCATAAAAGGTGATTGTGTCATCAGGTTCCTGGTCACACCAGTATTGCAGGAAATGAATGGGCTGACTTCCTGCCACACAACTGCCCGCCTCCATCATCCCCCGCACAGCTCCCACGTGACCCATGGTCCACACGAATGGCTGCAAAGGAGGATCTTTGACGCCGAACGCGTGCTCTCATACCTCCGTGTTCGGTACTTCTCCCCGTCCACCTTACCAGGATGGAGGAGGGTTGTACTACGAAGGATCCGACTGGGCGTGGCTCTTACTCCTGCCCGCACGAGTGGGTGGAAAGGGGACTACCGAGGGCATGTGAAATGTCGAACCCGCTCTGAGGAAACGGTTCCGGTGGACCTTCACCACCTAATATGGACATGCCTTGGAACAAAGGACATTCGACGAAAATGTTTGATGGCAGCAGGCCTAAATTTGCAGCAAGACACGCACTACCATCGGTGGCTCCACGGTCCTGCCTACCGTTCCTTGCTGCACTATACCTGGGAGGCCAACCTAGTTTCCTGGATATAGATCGGTCTCTGTAATGTCTACTAAGCATTTAGGCTATTAAATAAACGAAACAACAACAAGATAAAGTGTGGTCTAAATGATGTAATGATCGCTACCGAAGGTGTTTGGAAGGGTTTGCCTGGACACTTTTGGCACTCAATGCGAGGTTAGGTCGGGGGTGGTGTCCCGTTGAACACTGCCGCCTATACGCCTCGAGCGCGGCCTGTAGGGGCGCCACTGAAATCCCTCTAGCGGCCCGTTTCCAACGCAGCCGCGGGAGTCCGCGCCCCGCTCCCCAGGGCCGCCGGTGCTTTTGCGGCCCATTCACGACTGAGATTTACCGTTTGCGGGCGTTTTAATTCCATGTTTATGTGGAGCAGTCGCTCTTTTCGCAAATGGGGTGTGTTTACGAGAGCGTAAATGTTTATGAGGCGATCTTAGTGTGGTATATTCGGTCAGTATAAGCGCCAGGTGTGTGTCACAGGCCAGCGTCGCGGAACCGGCGTATGATGGAACCGATTATAGCTACACTGACCTGAATTTACTAGCCGTGTCTCCGTAACCACCGGTTCCTCATATGTTCATGCTACGGCTATACAATACGATTTAAATCGGTTTTGTGCGCTTACATAATCAGCGAAGCACTCATACCTGACAGCACGCCAGTTACGTTTGCCAATATTATACCTCAGATATTGATCACCACCATTTACAACCCAGTCTGTCTTTATTTCGGGAATATTCAAGAGAAGTACGATGGACAATGCATAATTATACTCGGGGATCAGCACACGACAGAGTCGTCTTGCCGTGAGGTGAGCGCCCGCAAACATTCATCTGCTACATATGTCCTCTGCGAGCAGCGCGGAGGCGGGCTTACAACATAATCTGCGTCCGCGACTAAATGCTTCTTCGTAATATCGTCATATGGCACAGGGAGCCTGCAGAAAAAACCAGAAACTGAAATCAGAGGGCCTTATCACATACCACACTCTTCCAACACCTTTTATCGCTTGTTGAACAGCCTACCCTGTATACTTCCAAAAATGCGTCCGCCGTACGATCAGCTGTTCGTTGAAGTAGAAAAAAAAAATGGAAAGTGCACGCGAGATTTGTGTGTAGGATTACTAAAACTTTCATTGCTTGATTCCGCTCTACATTTGTACACAGCGTCCCCCTCCCCCCCCCCCCCCCGATGTCTCGCGAAATAGCAGTGCATTTCGCGTATAGTTGGTCTATTGAACCCTACCTCGCTTAAGTTTCTACGGACGTCTTTAGCATGTTAGAAGCTGCGCTATTTTTTTTTCATTTCCGTTAGAGCTAATATACACTTGCACAGTAATTATTTTTCCGTGGTTTGATTAACTGGCCTTGGTTCTTGTTGATTGTGGGGTTTAACGCGCCAACGCAACGCAGGCGATGAGGCGCGCCGTAGTGGAGGGCTCCGGATTAATTTTGACCACCTGGGGATCTTTAACGTGCGCCGAAATCTCGTACACACGGGCGTTTTTGCTTTTCGCCTGGCCTTGGTTCTTGCTATATGGCGTGTGTGGGCACATATTTAACGACGCACAGGCTTGGAATATACTTAACATTTTCGCATGGCTTATATTCTTATAAAAGGCATAAGTTCTTGTCCGGGATTAGGTAATAACCTCCCCGAAACATATTTTTCTGCGAAGTATATATGCGAAACGAAGCCGCATTCGTTGTCCACGCTGCAAAATGAAGCCAACCTGTCATTGTGCCAGTATCAGGTCTAAACGAGGCGACAGCAGAATTCATTTGTGCCTGATGTTTTGGAGGTGACAAGGGTGGTATGTTGCTGCCGTCGCCGACGCCCGGAAGAGCGGCGACGAAGCGCGCAGAAACGCGTCCCCGGGTAGCTCTTGCCGGCGATCGCGTACTCTACAAAGACGCAGCTGCTTTTTAAGTGACCTAAACGTGCGATTTGCCTATAGACGCCACCATGACCAGCTTTTTAGGGCGTGGAAAGGCGAAAAGAAGCAAAACAGAACCAAAACACTGCACGAGCCCCTATCAGTCACGCAGCGCAAATCCCGTCAACGCCGCGGAGAAGCGGCGGCAGGAGGCGCAGAGATCGCGAAGCTCGAGGCATACGTATACGGGTGGGGTTGTCACATCCCCCTTTGCCCGCTCGCGCAAACAATGCGGAGCGGCAACAGTTCTTTATAATTGCAGGGTGGCCGGCCCGTGCGTGTGCACGTGTGCCGGAGTTTCTGTAGGGACTGAGAGTCCACAGGGGTGCACGAGTACGTTTTAAACAAAATACTTTTACTGCACGCACAAGACGATACTACACGGGGACAGACAATGATAGAAAAAAGAAAAGAGAAAAAAAACCTTTATGCCGACATCGGCTTACATCGGTTTGCAGGAGGCATACATCTTAACCCTAGGCGCGGCTATGGATAACCTCGAGTTCAATGACGGAAATCACCGCGAAGTCGAGTGGACTTCGCCGGGCAGCCGCTTACGTTTTTCGGGGCCTCGGTTGCGCAGACTGGTCGGCCTTGGGACTCGCGACGACGAGGCGCTGGTCGAGCCGCCGCGGGCCTACCGACGGACTTCCGCTATAGCCACTCCATCCCGGAGCAGTCGCTTACGCTATTCGGGGCCCGGGGTGCGGAGTCTGGTCGGCCTTGTGACCTGCGACGACGAGGCGAACTCGATCCCGTAGACGAGGCGCTGGTCGTGCTGCCGCAAGCCTACCAACGGAATTCCGCTAAAGCCGCGTCACCCCCGGACCCTTCCCAGCGACTTCCACGTGCAATCTTCAATCGACTGCCACAAGCTCCTGCTCGCACCCCTTTAAGTACACTTCGCCCGATCGCTCGAATGATTGTCCTGCACATTTGCATCTCCGCCGTCCCCATTGGTTTTTATCCCTGGGCCCCCGCCAACACACCGCACCTGCGAGTGCTGGGCTCCTCCCCCGATTGTGACGTCGCCTTCCCGGAATTGTGGAGGCACCCCGCGCTGGACCCTACAAGTTCCTACTGGCGCATTGTCGTTTCCTACCGAGAAATTTAGACAGCCGCGAGTGAGCCGAACTGCCGCGGCCCCGCCACGTGCCCCCTTCGGAGCAGTGACAGCAAAAGGCAGGAAAAAAAATTCACAGCATATCCACGGGGTAACTGATGATGAGTGGGTGAAGCTGCTGAGGGGAAATCATCGGTAAAACCGCGCGCCGCAACCTCCACGGACACACGGCCACTACAGCCGGTACACCACTAGGATCAACCGAAAACCAGGAAATGGAAATGCACACAGCCCCTACCAATTCCGACGTGTCGCCGAAGCCCAAACGATGCAGATCACTAACATCAGACTCCACAACAGAAATGGCCGACCTCAAACTAGAGTTACAGGTCATAGCGCAAAAGCAAACCGAATTAGAGCAGACTATAGAAAACGCAATACAAAGGAAAATCGAAGCACTCATCCCAGCGATTGTAGAAAAAGTTATCGAAATCCTGACTCCCCTCATAATAACACAAATCCAGACGCATCTACAAGGCCTCACAGTGAACAAGGAAGCCCACCATGCTTAAACAAATTGTAATATGGCAGTGGAACTGCCGAAGTTTCCGGAACAAGAAAGGAGCGTTACACCAGTACATACAAGCCCAAAATGACAAACCGGACATCATTTTACTTCAAGAGCCTGGCAAGCAACCACAACTTACTGGGTATATAACCTATCAAAACAATGACACATTTGCCACCCTTTCCACAAAAGACTTGCATCTCGATGTAATACAAGAAACAGAGCAGGGACACACACTGCTCCTACGCAACAAGCAGTGTGATATAAGCATTACCAACATATATAGTCCACCAAAGGGGAAAGTGCATCATGTCAAACATGCAATCAAAGCAGCAGCTGGGAAAAGAATGTGGCACCTCATAGCTGGTGACTTCAATGCTGTACACACAGCCTGGGGATACAAAAGAGACTCGCCAAAAGGTCGACAGCTGTACAACTCCATGCAGGAAGCGGGATTTACTCTCCTAAATGACATCGCAGAACCGACAAGAACAGGCAACTCGGTCGAAAGGGATACCAACCCAGACCTTACTTTCTGCATGGGACCCCTGCAAGCCAAGTGGACGAATACGCATAACACTTTAACTAGTGACCACGCGATCGTACAAATAAAAGTGGGCATTCGGGTGGCAAAAAGGCAAGCCAAACATGGTATCACAGACTGGCATCAAATACGCATGGAACGGCAAACTGTTCAGGCAAGAAGTGTATCAGAATGGGCACAACAACTAGAAACAGTCAAGAAACAGCACACAAAGTACGTGCAACAACAAGAGGATCAGCCAAGCGCTGACACCCACCTTTTACACCTTTGGGAGGCAAGATTAGGACTCACAAGGCGATGGAAAAAGCACAAAACAAACCGTACGCTCAAGGCGCGCATCAACAGAATAAACAAAGAGATACAAGAGTACTCAGACCAACTCAGCCGAGAACAATGGCATGAGACGTGTGACAAACTGAATGGTACCCTCAATCTCACCCACACCTGGAACCTTGTCAGAGCACTCATAGAGCCCAGCAAAAGCAAGACCATGAACAACCACAAGATCTTGCAGCTCCTGCACACGTACAAGGACAACCACGCACAACTCCTGCAAGATTTACAAAACATATACATCCCAGCACGACAACAACCTGCCTACAAAGAGTATGAAGGACCCACCAAGAATGACATCGATGAACCATTTACGTTGCTTGAACTTCAAAGGGCCATTCACAGAATGAGAAGAAATAAAGCTCCAGGGCCTGATCAACTAACAACAGCCCAAATTAGGAACCTGTCTGAAGCAGATCAGGAATTTCTGCTCGAAACCATCAATGAGGCATGGGTACTAGGCACAGTGCCAACTGAATGGAAGAGTGCGAATGTCACCTTCATCCCAAAACCGGGAAAAGACATCGGCATACAGCAACTTAGGCCCATCTCCCTGACCTCGAATGCTGGAAAGATCATGGAACGAATGGTACTGGACAGGCTACAGCAGCACATAGAACAACAAAACATTCTGCCACATAATATCATTGGATATAGAGCTCACCTATCCACGCAGGATGCCTTACTTGTATTATACGATGAAACATATAAGGAAGTTAGCATAGCTCAGCTCAAAGCAATTCTGGCCATAGACCTGAAGAAGGCTTTTGATAATGTGGCACATGATGCAATGCTAGAAGAATTAGCCAAGACTGGTTGTGGGCAACGCATGTACAATTATGTCAGAAGTTTCCTCGAGGGTCGAATGTACGCATTGCACCTAGGAGAAATCAAATCACAGCAATTGCAACACCCACAACAGGGAATCCCACAGGGCTCCGTACTTTCACCAACACTCTTCAACCTTGCTATGCTCAGGATACACAGAGCCTTACAAATAATTGGAAATATCGGACACATGATATACGCCGATGATATTACATTGTGGGTTAAAACAGGCTCACCAGGCGACATACAGGCTACGTTACAACAGGCAGTCGATAACATCAGTAAGGCAGCAGAAGAAATTGGACTACAGTGCTCACCGGAAAAGTCGGAGCTTCTTCTCATACATAACCCAAGATGGAAGCCTCCACCCATTGTCATTAAAAACGGAAACGTCTCAATTCCTTGCAAAAAGCTAATCAGGGTACTTGGACACTACATTCAAAGCGACGGGGGAGGCCATGCCACAACTCAGCATATACGTCGGCAAGGAGAACAAGTCCTGAACATGATGCGCAGAATCACGAACAGACAAAATGGACTCAGGGAACACGACCTTCTACGACTACGGGATGCACTTCTTATTTCACGAATAAGGTACCATGCAGCATACACCAACTTCACTAAAACCCAGGAAGAAAGAATCAACGCTCTCATTAGGAAGGCGACGAAGATGGCGCTAGGCATTCCGATCAATGCCAGCACCAAGCGACTTCTTGAGACAGGAACGCACAATACGCTGGAGGAGATCGTAGCCGTCCACAGGTACAACCAACACCTCACACTCCAAGCAACGGTTCCAGGGCAACAGATACTTCAGTGTCTAGGGTACACACCCCAGCAGCCTATTTTACGACTGGAACGTCTCAGCCCACGCACGGCCAACCTACTCAAAGTTGCACCCATACCAAGACACATGCATTGCCAACGAAACAAGGTCAGAAGGAGCATTCGAGCCAAATACCTCGATAAACGAGCAGCTGCGGACCAATTCAACAACCACGTATACACAGATGCAGCAGTAACAGACACAGCAGCAAGCATAGCGTATGCTGACCTCAAAGGAAAATTGGAGTACCAGCAGTACATCCCCCTTATGAAACCCATCTGGCCTGAACTCACCGCCATCGCCACCGCCATTGACCACACATCCAGCCCCACGAAGCACACGTACATATACACTGACTCAAAAAGCGCCTGTCACCAACTTCTAAGCATGGAACTGCCACAAGCCATAGCTACGGCCATCAACAACAGCATCAAGGGATCCGTAACAGTGTACTGGATACCTGGGCACGAAGGAATGGCAGGCAACGAAAAAGCTAATCAGCTGGCCCGAGAAGCCGCAGCCCGGGCTCCTGCCAACTTCGAACCAACTCATACGCTCATGGTCCCAACAGTACCTAAATTGAAGGACTACTCCACGGGAAGGAGGGAACTGCCACAGCTCTCTGACACGCTCACAAGACACCAAGCAACCCTAATAAGACAAGCTCAAACGGACACCTTGGACACTCCAGCTAGACTACACAAGATATGGGGAGATCCTGACACACCACCCCCTACTTGCTCTACCTGTAACGTCATACTCGACCAAGATCACATACTCTGGAACTGCACAACCATACACAACACTACAAACACACCCAACAAAGGATGGCTGACCGCAACAAGCACCACCGAAGAGCAAAGGCAACTGGCGGCGTACATCAGGCAGCGGCTTGAAGACGTCACCAGAGGTTCTCTGGAATGTGAGGACTAAACAGGCCTGCGTGCATATTTTCAATAAAAGCTTTTCTCTCTCTCTCTCTCCACGGCCTCCGTGGAGGTTGCGGCGGACGCCGTGGTTTGACGCGCCGCTCAGTTTTCGTCCACCCCAACCTCCATGCAACGTGACCCGGCGAACGCCGCCGATGGAAGACAGGACAGGAAGTACAACGAAGTACGAGGCTGTGATTGGCTGCGGCCTCAAAATGCAGTTTGCCGCTTCCGGTCGCGTTCGCCGCCGCGCGTTCGACATCTAGCTCGCGTAGATCGCCGACGAACAGCCGTATTTTCGACGCCGGCGGCGGAGCGGCCGCCGCCGAGCGACGTTCGCCGCCTTTTCGCCTACATTTCGCTGCATGGAGGTCGGCCTTACCATCGGGCGACTCCGAGCGCGCGCCAACAGCGAACGGATTTTATTAAGTGCGAATGCACTTTATAAGCGACCCTGAATTCCGGCGACCGCCGTCCGTCCACATAGCAACAGCTGCGGGTGCGCGCGCTCCTCGTCTTCCTTGGCAACGGGGGGAGATGGGCGCGCGCTGCCTGGCCGCTGACATGGCACGTACCCACGTGGGGGATTGGCCAGGAATCTCCTCGTCTTCCTTGGCAACGGGGGGAGATGGGCGCGCGCTGCCTGGCCGCTGACATAGCACATACCCACGTGGGGGATTGGCCAGGAATCGGGCGTGAGAAGGGCTAATGCACCCGCTTAAAGGAGTACTGACACGAAATTTCAAAGCTGAGATCCGCTCTAGCAATCAAGTACAACGACAACACAAATAGGTGTCTGTGAATAAATGCATCTTTCTTTCTTTGTAGTTGTGTGTGTGTGTGTGTGTGATCTCTCTTTCGCGAACATTACCGAACCGCGCAAATTCAACTCGTGCATTCGCACTTTCACATTCTTCCCCTCGGGGAAATGCGGGGAAATTTTTACAACGCTCCCCGCCATCTAGTAAACAATCCAAGAACTAAACTAGAGGTAGCCACGCCATCTAGTAAACAATCCAAGCGCATCTTTTCATCATATACAAGTACCGCCATCTAGTAAACAATCCAAGAACTAAACTAGAGGTAGCCACGCCACCTAGTAAACAATACAAGAACTAAACTAGAGGTGGCTACGTACATACGTCGAGGATGGACAGACCCACGCCTTAAGGAGCTTCGCCCCTAAAAATTGAGGGCCTGGCCGGTCGTTTGTGACAGGGGGTCTGTTTCCTGTGAGGCAGAGGTTGTGTGAAATTTCCCAAAGTAGACGGCCTTTGCGCGTGGTACGCGTGTAACCCCAGGCTAAGTGCGGAGAGTTGAAGTCGCCAACAATAATTATTGGGTGCCGGCCGGCAGTACGAACAGCGTGCGTGAGGAGTGTGTGGAAGTTGTGATGTTGTGCGGGTGTACTGTAAATATTTGGGATGTGTATGGAAGGTTGTGAGGATTTGCAGTTGAAGATGTTTACCTAGAGGTGCGGTATGGTGATGACGGGAAATGATGTGACGCCATCCCGCAAGTTTCGTTGTACCAGGGTAGCTACTGTGGGAAATCGGGGGTCTTGGAGGGATTGATACCCGCAGAGTTTGGTGGAGGGTCGAGTTTCCTGCAGTGCGATGACAGCTGGGGATGTAGGAGTAGTGGTGATGTATGCCTGGAAGATAGCGCATTTGGCTTGAAAACCCCTGCCGTTTTACTGCCACAGTAAGAAAGATTTAGAGGCCGGCATGAGGTTCGGGTTTTATGGGTAAAGGTACGCTGGAGGGCGCAGTAGACGGGAGAAACGGAGAGTTGGATGGGAGCAGTTTCTTGATACAAGATAGGAGCTCGTTCTGCACGCTTGTAATGCAGTCCTGCATGGCTGTTTGTGAGGCGATGAGGGAGTTGTGAATGTGTAGGTATTCTTGCCTCTGCGCCTGGAGGGCTTCCCATGGGACAGGAGGTAGGGGTGACGGGCTAGTGAGAGGGTCATCTTGGGGTGCCTTGCGTTTGGTGGGAGGCGGTAGGTGCGCGTTGCTGTCCGTAGATGTCATGTGAGTGTCTGGGAGGAAGGTTTTCCGAGGGTTAGCTCTGGATTTTGTCGTCGGAAAATCTCATTTTCTTGGCGAAGCCTGGGAACTTCCGCGCGATGATTGCGAATTTCAGCTAATAGGGGTGCGTATGTAGGGGGGACGTTCGGTGGGGAGCGGTGTGTTGAAACGGGAGCAGAGGTTGACTGTGGGAGACGGCCCTGGGAGCTCACCTGTACGTTAGATATCGATGACGTAGTGTAGAGGCGGTTGGATGGCCTGGCTGTAGGTCTTTCCGCCAGTAGGAGAAACAGTGGAGGAAATTTCTGGCTCGCAGGTCGGTAGTGCGTGCGGGAGTTTTTGATAGCTGTAGTTGCGCGTCGCGAAGCAGGTAGGGTGGCTTCTGCGAGCGGCACGGTTGAAATCGTTTGGTGCATTCAGCAGCTCGCGTGAGGTGATTCTCGCCGCATAAGACGCACGTGGGGGTGCATGGGTGTTGGTCCGTATAGGGTTCCTCTATATAGCTCCCTGTGGGAGCTACATAGATAAACTGTAGGTCCGTATGAGAGACAGTGGGCGGGGTGTGGGCGGAAGATTCGGACATTCATCCTTGCGATGGCAGGGTGTCCAGCAGTTTAAGCAGGCTTCTGTCTTGCGCTTGAACTGGTAGCAGCAAAGAAGGGCGGCTCGGTATCGAACCCAAAAGCAGACGGTGCCGCCGAAGAGGACAATTGTACTAAGGTGGAGTTTTGGCGACGTTTAGCGTTGACGATTTGGAGGGCTGAGTTGTATTCGATGAGGCTGCGCAGGATGTTGTCGGCGGAGTCCGTGGGAGGGATGTCGAAGATCACCTCAGTGGTGGTGTTATACGAAGGTGGGGTCTGGTTGGCCAGAAGGGATGCGGTGCCATGAAACGCAAGAGGCATCAGCGACAGGTATTGTTGGGCATGGTTTTCGGAGGGAGTGCTTACGATAATAAAGTTGGAGCGGTAGGAAATGCTAATTTGATCCTAGATGGTGGTTGGGATACTCGCCTGAGACTGAATCGCATCCAGAAGCTGGGTATTGGACACGCTGTGGAGCGCTAGGCCACCCTGCGGGCGTAGAATGACCTTGATGTCATCGTCCGGGCAGGGGGTCGTCAGTCGGGTGCGCTTTGCGATTAGGACGCAATTGGGCCTATTGCGCTTGTTGGTCGGTGGTCGGCGAGGGATCTACGCCGGAGGGGGCGGCGTGGTTGGGGAGTTGGTGGACTGCTCGCGATGCTTGCGACGATGCAGACCCCGCCGGGTTCGTCGAGTTCTTCGGGAGTGGCGGAACGGCCTTCTACGGCGCACTCATGTTGGCGAAGGGGGCGTGGGCGCACGTGCCGTTAAGGCGTGTGGCCAGGCGACGCTCTTTGGCGCGTGGCCGAGCCAAGGGGACCCGGCACAGGTAGCGATGTGCCGGCTTTAGGGCTAGCGTCGAGCGGTAGCGTGGTCTTCGGTTGTCTCTCAGGGAAATCTTGATTCCAGCTCACCCTGGGTGGTAACGAAAGAAAGGGGGTGGCGGGCTGAATCGAGACGTGGTAATTCTGGGTGGCTACAGCGTCGCAGAAAGCCCATCAGGCTACAAAAGCCGAATCGAAGCGGTGGCCGAGCCGGATCTGCTCGGCCACCTGGTGGCGAATCACCCATTTTGGACCCGTCACCTCACCGCTACGGACGTCTTTGTTCCCTGTGCTAAGCTCTGTAACGAACGCCTGAAGTCGAAGAAAGCGTGTGCATCACGTCATCGAAAAGTGTTGGCGATGCGTCTAGCACCCGCCTAACATTGGCCATAATGACTCGGGTCACCACCCGACCCATCGTTGACCTGTCCCCTCACCACTTTGGACGTATTTGTACATTGTCTAGGGAAGACCTCACGGCGAAGTCTCCAGTCTAATAACGTGTCGCGTAAGGGTGAATGCCGCTTTGCAGTTAATCACTATAGGGAATGGTGTTCAATCGGCCGTTAATGTGCTTGATGTGTACCAATGGCTGGACCTCACAGGTTTCTCATGAACCATTTTGATTTCATGCTGCAGCTATTTTGTTGATTCACATTGCAATTTATTCGTTCGTTCTTAATCAGGTTACAAACTTATGCATCCTTAAATTATTGAGACAGATTTCTGTCAGCCATATAGGAATTTGCCTGTGTACCCTGATAATAAAATGTGCTGCCATGTGTCGCTGCTTTCTTCAAACTTGCAACTGGTTCTGATAGAACTAATACACTCTGGTAGACCTATCAGACTAATACCGACTGATAGAGCAACAGGCTAATACAGACTGATCGGCCTATTAGTGGCAATAAGCATACGTGTATTATTAGGTTTTGTATCAGAATTTTGGCTAGGGTTACCCATGCTGTGCATCTTCTGATGTACAGCGAATTGTAGTAAAGATAATATCCAGAACTGAAGGATCAGTGCACATATTAATTCATCGTCTTCATGCAAATGTGGTAGCAAACAGGCTGACTTACCTTAAGAAACACAACTTTCTCTTTGATAACACTGAACATTGTTTGCTGAAAAACAGTGACCACAGGCAAGTGCTTGATACTACTAAGTTTATTTGCGAATTTTCTTTCAAGTATACAAAAGAGACGAAGAAAAAAGAACAGTACAGTAGTGTAAATAGTATTCTACAAATGACTGCTTGAGAGTATTGGCACCGTAGTCGCTTCTCTTTTCATGATTTTTATGGCAAGATATAGTATGATGCATGTTCGTTTACTATTTATTGCTGTAGATTCCATTGCTTGCAAGGTTAGTTCTTGCTTCGCTGAGCATCGCATCAATTTAGTTGACACGGTATGCTTACCACAAAAACAACCAGCCGGTTAAACAGAAGCTTTTAATGCTTGAAGATTCTTTGCAGTTGCGCGAAATGCAGAAACCAAAGAAGAAAAACAGGTCAGTTGCTCCACTATATGCAGCCTCTTTCAGCTACCGTATGCTCATAAGTTCTAAATTACAATAAGCCTACAAAATGACTAGTAGTCCGTTAACAGAGCCACCGAAGAACCTGCCTGTACGAGGTTGCCACGGTTTGCGTGCCATACGAGTTAACCTGCAACCAATAGCTGACCATCGAATAACTCAAACGATACCATAGGCAAATTTGTGGGACATCTTACCATCAGAGCTGCAAATACACTGCTAGAAACTACGTAGCTCATTTTCAACCAGTAATGATGGATTTTTCAAACGCAGTAAGAACTGCTGAACTCCATGCAGTGCACACAACAATAAGCCAAATAGAAGCATGCGGATGTTGCAGATACCTGTTCACAGCCTCACATGCCGGACAAAAGCTTTTGTTTCTGGAAACCAGTATCATTACACTTACCAAGAGCTGCAACTTTTCGTTTCCGAGATGAACTAGGCTACCCCAAAGGCAGGTCATCGGAAGCTCATGGCTGTTACTCAGCTTTCTATTTAATTACGGTTAAAGCATTAGGATGAAAATATTTTGTTCTTAAAAGGTACCTTTTTTCTTTCAACAAAAAAAATGAACAAAGCAGTGATTGCTTATCACAGACAGCACCAAAACTAGATTATTAAAAAGACAACAAAATGAAAAATTGCATAAGCACCAACAAGAAACCGCTGAAGAAACGTCACATGGACGTTCCTTCCAAAACAAACATCCATATATAAATACAGGGAGAAGTGGCACGATGGCCGCAGTGCCTTTCCCGAAATCCCCAGAACGGTATCCCGAAAACACAACGCATACAACGTATTCGCAAGTGCAGTTCAGCTGTGCTCGAGGCCTAAGTAATGACTGCCACCGAGAGAATGAGTCGCAGATGTTTCCCTTTCGATGACAGCACCAACAGACATGCGGGAGCTATTAAGCACACAACATACTCTAAATTAATACCAACGTAACACCCTCCTTAACCACATGCTAACTTGCGGCAAATGTTGACGTCTCTACAAGACCACCCGAAACTCCGAGGAACATACGTAGGGCGAAGATTGATACACAGCCGGTATACATTGAAACAGATGATCTTTTGCCAGAGTAAGGCTTGATAATGTTGCTACAAGTAATTTCTCTGCTACATACTTCAGTGCAACACTAGCTTAGTCCGTGAAGTAACACACGCCAGACAACTATGCTGATGTCGTGAGGAGGCTGTGCTTTAGAGTGTTGGTAAGCCTCTTCGCATGGAGCATTCCTCTCCAGAGAACACAGCATTCGAGGTTCTCACGTCGTTTGACAAGGTGTTAACACAAAATTCTCTTCATGAACATGACTTGATTAAACCTTGCAACATGTTGAACCCTGTACCACTAGCTTAGACCCAAACACGTATTTCTACTACGGCCGAAATCATGGCCTACAGTTCCTCCAAAAGGTCACGGCGGCAACCCCGTAGACACGCCACGTTGCCACACGAAACAAGGCTTGCGTCTTCGCAAAACAAAACAATGGCACAGCACTCGGAGCAGCTATCATACGTTGAACGTCTACGTTGCAAAAACAAGGGACATACGCTAACCCTTGCGATAATGCTGGTTGAGGAATAAAGCACTTCAAAACCTCAGCCTCAACTGTCAAGACCTACCGAGCATAAAACTGACAGGCAGGCAGTTCCGGAAAAGCTTGAAAAGCATTTGCAGCCTCACCATACGTTTCAGGTTTGCATAGTTGTGCAGAGTAAGATTGCAGTCTGCAGCTGTCTTTGAAACTTTCACAGAGGGCACAACTTGGTAGGCCGATGAGTCAGGCAAAACGTGTATACCTTTTCAACATGCTTAAACGAAGCATTCATGAACATCTTAATTTGCCCCAAACATTGGACTGTTTAGTCTTTACTTCCTGCAGGAAAGTATCTGATTTGCAAAATCCGCAAATGTGCAAACGGAAAAACGAATACACCGAAATTTTTTGGGTGCAATGAAGTTGTGCCCTCACTTGCTCAAAGACGACTGAGACATACAGAGATGAGCAAACCTTGGTATGTTTGACCTCGCATGGCCCCAACTATCTATGCATGCAGCTTTGCATCAGCTGCAGTGGGGATGGAGGCAACAACAACGCGTCTAGGTATCTTCTTCGATGCACAGAGAACCGATGCACGTGTCCACCGCGCACGCTTTCACCACCCCTGCTGTCGTCTGGCATTTGCAGACACTGTGAGCTGCTGTAGACTACAACAAATGAATCTCAAACCACCTGCCGCAGTTTTGCTGCTTCTGTTGAAATAAAGCCAAAGATTCTTTCCTCCAAGCTTGCAGTACAACCAAACGAGCGTGATGTCAAAAAACTGAAAAGCAAAACTATGCGTGCCAAACTTTCGCCTACTTTTTCACTAAGGTCTAACAAGTAAAGCTACTTTAGCGAGTTTGCTTACGCACTGGGTATGCATTTTTTAAAGCCAATTCGCTAACAAACATATTGGCGGCAAACACGCCAAACCTACAACTACACCTGACACGCGAGTTCCTGTGCTTCAAACGTTTAACGAGTGAGTTTCCAATGCCCGCCTTGGAAGAAATTTTTGGTGCGAGTAACTGCCGTGGACAATTCAATTTGCTGTATTCCAAAACAGCTCGTGTTGTCTATCGACTGCAGTAGGAAACTTACACCTAAAACAGCGTCGTTCACACAATTCACAGCCCCCCCAGAATTTGAAACTTTGCCCTCCCACACCATTTACCATACACACTCTATTTATGGATACTACTTTAATCTACAATCACACTCATTCCCTTCTCAGGGTGCCTTCAAAAAAAATGCTGCAGGCCCTTCAATGCAGGAAAGTCTGCAAATTGGTTTTGTACAGAACTTCAACGTTTGCTTGTTATCTTTGGTTAGGTAGCATGAAAACGTTACTTTTGAACCAAATAATTTGCAATAAAAGCTGTGTCACAAGCAAAACCTGGCATCTTTGGCATAAAGCTGGCATTACAGAATTAGGACACCTAAATGAACATGAAAAAAGAATCAGTTCAACAACCTTTTCTAACATATATCAGATAAACTGCTCACAGCAATGTACAAAAGCACGGCGTCGTCTTCTTGCTACACTACCAGCAAAGCGAAAAAATTGTACCTACATAATGTAGTGAAGTTCTCTAGGTACTGGACAGTGCTTGTTACGAACACTTCTTCAGAGCTACCATACATACCAAGACGATTAGTACTGCTTGCAATTCTTTCAGCACCTGGACACAACTGCTGCCCTTCTATCCATTGAAATGATTTAACCCTACGAGTTCCTAACGTAACTACTCGAGGAAAAACTCCAATCAAACAATGGTAGAGGAAAATTGAAAAAATCTAACTATGGCCACAGCTCACGGCTTACACCTGCTGGTTAATTATGCAAGAGCCATTCCACACATGGAAGAAGCTTCACCAAAGAGTACATGCTCAATCATAGCCGCATGCATGCCAGATTCCTATCCTACAGTGCAGAAAATATGCGATGAACAGTGTTGGACCAAGACGGATACCTTTGTATGCCTCCTCGTTTGGAACGATGACACGAAGAAACTGTGAAACAAAAGCACTTCCTAGAGCAAAACGAAACACGTGAAGGTCGGCAGAAGCAGACGTGGACATCTGGCATTCACTGGAAGACTCCATTCATCTCAGACAATTGTTTGCAAAGTGGCCTCTCTTGAGATGCTTTCAGGAAACAACGCAACAAAAGTGAGCTAGGGCGCTTGCCGCATCCTTTGCACCTTCAACACGGTTCCAAACAAAACTACTGCATTCCACTCTCGGGGCTAGCGACAGAGATGCAAGACCTCCAGGTGTCAACAAGTTCGGAATGCACAAGAAATTTCAGCGCAACACACGACACACACTCTCGGGAAGAGCTAAAAGTGTATCTCGAATAGAACACTGAAGCGCCGAAAAGAGGGGTGGAAACCCAGAGACGGTCGAAGGTCTCCACAACCGCTCCACAAGCCAAATGCTCAAGAGCCGAGTGTACAACGTTGCGAGATCTTTGCCTCCGTAGCTGTAGAACTTACACTGAGATTCCGCCCAGGTGGCAACAGTACTAGACTCCTTCACGAGGCAGGTCCATGCTGTTGTGCGCTTCAAAAGTGGTACGACTGGCCAAGGCCCAACACTGCACCGTTTGACGGTACGGAGTAACGCTCTGAGCACCCATTCCCACGGCACACCCAAGGGAAAGACAAAACTCGGACGCTTATTGGCGTCGCCAAGGCATCCACACTGGTGACAACTGCCCCCGTGGACAACAGAGGGGCCCCACAACTTTCATTTTCATGGCGCACGAATGTTTCCTGATATTGCGTCGGAAAATACAGCCACGACCGCTGAAATAACTACGTTCCACTAGGGGCGCGGGGAAAGGGATCACAATACGAGGTGTGAGCTCTGCATTGTCCGCAGTCCTAGACTGCTCGAGTTCTACCTGCGCAAGTGTGCATTTGAGCACTGTGCCCTATCACGTCACACGTACTTGGAGGAATCGATCCCGACGCTTGCTGTAGCAAACGTTCCCCTAGTCGTCGGGGCCGCGAATTGCATACAGCCGGCCTCCAATATGTGATCTCTGCTGCCTCTATGGCCAGTAATACTGAGGTGGCCGATAGCACTCACAGAGTGGTCAAGAGAATGGCAGCAGGATGTTGTTTGAGTGAGCGAACTCTCCGTGAACACTGTACGCAGCACGGGGCACAAAGAAGTTCGATGCAGAAGAGAGGTTTGGAAAAGTGCCAGGACATGTGTCGTTACATCATTCTTGAATGCAACGGAAGTGACAGCCTGACAGCTACCATATTAGACAGAGTAGTGGTGTTCTTAAGAGGAGGGATGCGAACCATGACCGCATGAGTCAAAATGGCACTTATCAGTTTTCAGCTTAACTCTGACGTGTCTACTAGCATGCTATGGGAGATTTATCAGGGTTTGATGGACAAAAGAAGCATGGTAAAAGTGCGGTTGCAAAATTTCAGCGCTCACAATTCCAGACAATAACAGAAAGAAACAGCACCTATACCAGTGCCTTTTTTTAAAACCGAGGATGAGTACAATCAAGACTCCACAAGGTATCTAGACACATTGACAAACGTACAAGAAAGGAAACACATCAGTCCCCAATTCTCACGTATTGCAGCTCACAATAGTGCATACATCACCCACATGGCATGAGACAGAGTGAACGGGAAACAAGGTGGCATCAAAAGGAAAAAAGGCAAACACACATAAAGGTGGAAAGCAACGGCAAAGAAAGAATGCTTCCCGCACACTACTCCTTTAAAACAAAAGCAAAGATGCACAGAAAAAAATGTGCATCTCCGTGAGTGGCACTTACCTCGGTTAATTCAAAAGCAGGATCGGTCCACAAAAACTCACGGTCATCACACAGAAAACTGTCTTGCGGTACTTCAAAATCCTTGTTTGCTGCCAGTCCTAGTAACGGAAGCGATGCCCTACGAATTGCCGACAGTGAAAAAAAAAGATTTCTATCCCTGCTAAAGGGACTCAGATACATTTAAGAAAGCTTATCCGAAGCATCGCCAGGACTGTGCGACATCCATGGCGAAATAAACCGAGGGACGCCAACAGTGCCCTCCCTGGCCTCAGCTGTCGACTCGACGTTTTTGAAGAGCCGACGGCAGACACTTTTGAAGAGCCGCAAAACAGCTACGGTAGCCCGCAGCCGCTTCGGGGGGAAGCCCGAAAGAAATTCGTCGTCGTGGTGGTGGTCGGGGGACGTGCGTGGCTGCGTCGTCGACGGCCGCTCACTTGCGGTGCTCGAGGCTCGTGTAAGGGAAGTAGTAGAGCTGCTGGGCGAGGTTGAGCTGCCAGCCCGAGGCGTGCAGCTCGATGAGTTCGAGCAGCGTCTTGCGTGCCTGGGCCGACAGGCCCGGCTGCACAAAGGCCTGGCGCAGCCGCCCGACCAGTGTCGCCATCCGCTGGGGGGCGTCCCGCTCCACCGCCCGCCCGGCGATGGTCAGCACTGACCGCAGGCACTCCATCTGCAAAGCGAGTGCAGGCGAACGACACAGTGAGACCCCATGGCTTCTGCCCAAAAATCCCTGACCTCGCGCTATAGTCCTGTATCTTGCTGCTTTGTCGTGGTAACAGTGATGTCCATTTTATTAAACTTCAATCAAATAAGGGACATATTAAAAAATGTGGTTGAACTTGCTTTCATAGAAATCGGTAAAACACGAAAGTGAAATGTGCCTTCACAGGATCAGTTGAATGTTTATTCTGCATCGATATAAACTTGCACATCGTTATTTATATTTCGTCGGTATGACACCATCAGACGCGTCAACATTAGACACTGGATAGCACGCGCCGGTACACTGTGTGAACCCGAATGAAACCACAGGCGCTCGCAAACCATTTGAACGAAACTGCACGGGCTGCCAGCGAATTGGTTGGTGAAATAACGATACGCTGCAGTGGAAGAGCATGATTTGCGGGGCTGTCTTGTCGGTGTGCTTGGCGAGCGACAACCTAATGGCGCGTAACTTTGGAAAAAGTGCTACCACCGCGTTCCTACTCCGTGGAGTGAACGGCAGACGGTTGCGTTGCGACGAGCTCAGCTGGCACCAACTGTCGGCGCTCATTAGCATCGTGATGCACTACTTCACTTCACCTCTCTTAGATGGCAGCCCCATTGAAATAGAGGAGGAGGAAGAAAGACATATGGCGCGTTCATACAACTGTCTGCGTTTCAGCTCATAGCGCAGTGGGTAAAGCGTCTATCACCTCCCGTTGCGGCAACGGAGACCCCGGCTCGAATCCTGGCACCGCTGCATCAATGGAACTTTTCCTGGCGATGTCATTTCCATGACGGATATGACGTCAGTCAGATTTTGTTGGTTCCCGGAATAAAACACTTACGTTTTTCAAAGCAGACGAAGCAGTGGCAACTCCTCGGCCAATTTCCTGGCGGCTTCTCTACGACCTCACAGAATTTCGTTTGTGCAATTGGCGACGGCCGACAAAAACCACCACCTAGAAACATGACTGGGCGATTGTACTATACTCGGGAACAAGTTAAGAACGGAATAGCTCATGTATGGTATCACTCCGCCAAAGCGACGGACCCGGATGTCAACAGGCGCGCGCGTTTTGAAAGGAGATTGCTATGAATGCTTGATACCGCCTGCCTTTTCTCGCGTAGTTTATTTGTCGTCACTGCAGTACATTATAAGCATATAAATCCATAAAGTGAGGGAAACGGCTCGTGCCATGTTCAATATACTCACATTAACGCACTACTTGCACCACGCGGAGTAACATCCGGCTGCGGTGATAAGGCACAGCGGCAACTTCCGTCCAGGAAGCCACTGACCTCGGGTTAAATTTCAGTGCAGAAAAATCAGGAATAATGGTTTTCAATGACGCTACCACCGACGTAGAGTCTGTCCAGCGAAGCGAATTACCTAGAGTGAAGGAATATAAATATTTGGGAGTGTGGATAAACGAAGGGGATAACTACTTATGTACTCACGAATAGCAATTTAAGGTTAAGGGAAAGCGAAACGCAGCTATAATGAAGCATAGAGCTCTGTGGGGGTATAACAAATATTAAGTAGTAAGAGGAATGTGGAAAGGAGTAATGGTTCCGGGTCTCACGTTTGCGAATGCTGTACTCTGCTTAAAATCAGACGTTCTATCAGGCCTTGAAGTAAACCAGAGAACGGTAGGACGTTTGGCCTTAGGCGCGCATGGAAAAACAACTAACGAAGCAGTTCAGGGAGATATGGGCTGGGCGTCATTTGAAGTTAGAGAAGCTCAGAGTAAAATATGCTTTGAGATGAGGTTGAGGGCAATGGATCAACGAAGATGGGCAGCTAAGGTTTTGAGGCACCTATACTTGAAAAGCGTGGACATGCAGTGGTTAAGAAAGACTAGAAGGCTAACGATGAAATACGGAAAGAACTGTGGGGAATCCAAAACATCCAAGGTAACCAAAAAAGAGGCAAGGCAGATTGAAACGAATAAATGGAGGGAAAAAATGGAAGCTAAAACGTCGTTAGAGATGTACAGGGCTGAGAAGATGAACATCAGAAAGGAAAATCTCTACGATAATTCCCAGGGCAGTACTTTGCTTTTTGAGGCTAGAGCAGGTTGCCTGTGAACTAAGAGTTTTGTCAGGAAGTATTCACAAAATGATGGGGTATGTGTGGTCTGCGGAAAAGAAACAGAAACTATGCGGCACATAGTGTTAGAATGTGAGGGTATCCATCCAAATCTACATGAAGGGAATATTGGGCTTTCAGAAGCCCTAGGATTTAAGAGTATCAGAGAGAAAGTTAACTTCAAGGCTGTCGAGGGGGCGAAAAGAAGATTAGAATGCTGGTGGACGAAAAGCAGAGAGGGGAATATTGCCTAGGACAGTTACCACCTGTAACAGGGAAAAAAAGTATTTCGGACCTAATAAGCCTTAGTGCCTGCCCTAAGCAGCGCTAGTATTAAACCAAGAGTGTAAAACATGGTTATATTAGTCCTTTTTGGTAAGATGACATGTCATCACCCCGCTTCAAAGGGGAAACCAATAGGGATCATCATCATCATCATCATCATCATCATCGTTGCCGTTCTTAAGTTGTAACCGAGTATAGGGGCGGCTCGTTTCATTTGGTCGTATTATTATAATGCTATTAACTCACTGATAAACACGTTTTTAGTGCTGCTGGCCGATGTTTTGTCACTCCTGCCCATATGAGATCACTGTGGCACAAAACCTGAAGGTTTTTCAATATTTCTTGCGTTTCTTTTTTTTCATCTAAAGAAACATCTTTTGTGGCTGGATTGGGGCTGAGTGGGTTACAAAAGGCTAGCTGTAGGCTCCTTTAACCCACTCAAACAGTGGTTTATACAGAATTGTGATTTTGGGGGGTGTCGAAGTCCTCCTGGGGGGTGAGGGGTTCTATAAATCCCTGGGCGGGGTGCTTGTGTTTATGGAATCTTTTTGGGGGTGTCATCCTCTTGGGGGGTGTGGTGGGGGGGGGGGTTATAAATCCCTGCACTAATAAGACTGACAACACCCCAGTACCTTGCATCATCTGCTGCGGCAAGCATGCATTCTACGAGAGCGATGGTGCTGGGGCTGAGCCAGCACCAAAGAGGCCAACACCACCAGCGAAACTCCAGCCAACAGCGCAAAATAAATGGCAACCCCGGTCTTGATTCATGACGTGGCAGTGCTTGGATGTGTTGTATCGCGCTTCTCCTTGGCAAACACAAGACAATGCACAGTTGGAACAAGGAACAATAGTGCAATTCTCATTAGGGACACAGCTAAGTTGACAGACATGCCATGATTCCTGTTCAGCATAAAGATGACGTGTCTGCAATACACCCATCTTGTTACAATACTATCATGCAAACACAGCGTACACCCCCCCCCCATTATTCACAAGTGGACAGCTCCACCAGCATCCAAATTTCACGGATGCCCGAACTGTAGTCGTGAAATCACAACAAAACCTTTTACCATTTAATTTGGCTTAGTCCATTATTCGGTCGTAATTGCGAACCCGTGGTCCCGCCCCTGTGGTTGCAAAGGAACATGTTAATCCGGCCCATGACAGTCCCACCACACTAGATGCAATCACCCAGCATGCTCTTGGATACGGTCTTCACAAATTGGTGTAACAGTTTGATCGACTTCCGAAGTCTCTCGACAGTGTGAACTGAGAATTTTGGTGCCACAGAGTGACTTAAATGTGTTAATTGTGTAGTCCTGTGTGTGTTAATCGTGTGTATGTATTAAATCGAAGGTGAAATTACCTGTTTTTTCTATTTGGATTATTGAATTAGAAACTTCTAGCTAGAAATAGCCATAATTTTTAGCAAGAAATGCAGTTTCTAGTGAATTTCTCGCTGGACTGAGATTTCCTTCCAGCTAGCATTTGTCAGTCCAGCTAGAAGGAAAAAAAACCAAGATGGAAATAATCGTCTGCTGTTAGACTAAGGATTCCTCTAGTTAAAAGTAGACGATTCCAGCTAGAATCTAATAATCAAGTCAGAAAGGAAGCCGGAAATTATGATTTCTTGATAGAAATGCTCCTTCCATTTTCACAGGGGTTAAATGTATTAATTTTGGATTAGTACCCCAAAACTGCAACTGTGTTCATTGCGTGAACTGTGACTTTCCCTTTTTCCCTTCATCCCTGCTCCCCAGGGCCTCATGGCCTCTCGTTTAATAAAGTGCACTCTCTCTTTTGTTATAACACTCTCATCGGTTTCTCTGACCGAAAAAATAACTGTGAATTATGTGCCATTTCTGTTATGCTAGGCGAAGTGGGGAGGTTGACTCGCCTCTCCGGGGTTTCCCAGGGAAGGCGGCCGGAGGATGATGTGGCAGCAGTCGCAGAGCAGCATCACCAGGCAAAGGGTGCGGCTCGCCGTGGGTGCTGCGCCACCACCACCTGCGGCCACAGTGCGGCCGGCCGCCATTGTGCCGGGGGCGGGGGAAGCGGTGGCGGCGCTGCGGCCCCGGAGGCCCAGCAGGAGCTCGGCCAGGAAGCAGACGTAGGCCGTCCAGCGGCGCGGCACGGCCGAGGACGCCTCGAGCGGCCGCAGCAGTTGGTCCCGCTCGTTGAACCACTCACGGCAGGCGCTCAACAGGCTCTCCAGGAACGTCTCGCCCCTCTCCTTCTGCACCATGTAGAGCAGGAGGAATAATAGGGAGCATGTCAGAACCGAAGGATGCAGTGCTCTTGCACAGCATTAAGTTGGCCCCGTCTGCTGTCATGATTTCAGGTGACAATCCCCATAGGAGATTGTGATGGTGAAGCATATAGGGGCAAAAGGTGATGAAGAAGTGGTGGAGATTTATATATTCCACCAAGTAGACAAATTCGGGAAAGTGACATTACATTCATGGATAGACACAAGCCGAGCACTTCCCGTGCGCACTTAGAGCCACCCACTGGTTCGTTTGGAACACTCCTATCCTTTCGAGCAGATGCTTAGAGAACTCCATTCTTTGGCCTCAGTAGAGCAGGGGTAGAACGGCCTGTGTTCGAGCTCCAAATGCGACAAAATTTTCCCCAAAGGCGTTTGACTTTTTAAATTCAAAATGTTCTCTTAGCTGAATTTTCCGCATTCCTTCCATAAATGTGGTTTGGAATCTCATACGTCAGTTTAAGGGCAAGGAAGGGCACAACATATCCCGTTTGACCCGCTGCCTACCGCAGACTAGCTGAGCTCATCCACACTAAAACAAGTGCTACCGCAATCTAGCTACCCTGAAATATGTTAGTTTATCATGGTAGTCATGTTTAGCATGTTGTTTATCGTACTAGTTTATTTTGAAGCTATTTGATTCATTGTACACTTGACAGGAGACAGCGAGAGCTCGATCCCCTAAGGTGCTTTGACAATGAACGTCTAACCCTTTCGGTCCTGTTGTTAAAGGAGCCATGAAGAGAAAACACAAGTTTGGTTCATTCAAAAGATTGTCTCGTTAGAATCATACTGACACCACTTTTAACGTAAACTTCGCTCAAATAAGCTACATAATTAGGAAAAACGGGAATGGTCATGCGACCCACCAGCTCATTTCCCGCAACTGAACCTATGATGTCACATGAGCTAAGCTCTGCGATTGGCGGAGGCTGGCAGAAGGAGACGAAAATTAGGTAGAGCTTACAAACTAGACGAACGAGCGATTTGCGCTTAAATCTAGGGCACATTCTTTACAAAGCAATAAGAATGATGGGACAAACAGTGGAAGTTACGAAAGCACATGTAAACATAGAAGTACTGATGCGTTCTGCTGTTCGTACTGCGCACAGCATGCTTGGTTTAGCCAGCTGCACAGCACTACGGGGCTTGGGGTTGTCTCAGACGACACTGGCCGATTGACGCAAGCAACAGTGTCTTACGTGACCCCATTTGTCGAGCGAGCACTGTTTCAGGGAACGAATATTTTCTCCCAGAACAAAAACAAGCCAGGTTTAAATGCGGGCAAAAACAAACCAAACGCTTTCCACGGTATGGTGGCGCCATCTAGGTTACGGAACGTAAAGAAACGCGGGAACAAACCAACACCGCTGTACAGGGTGGAGACAACCTTTGAACGGTCCAGTGCCGCCGCAATTGGGCCAACGGGCTCAACGCGTTATTCTTTTCGTTTCCCACGAGACCTAGCAACGCGAAACAGACAACATGATTCAAACTTCTTCAGTAAACCGCGTTGCGGCGATAATTTTAGCGCGGTTTTGACACAATGACTTGCTTCGGCGGCGAGCGAGCAACCGAAAATGGCGGCGCCAGCGTATACGTGTCTCTACCCTGTACGGCGGATGCGTGAATGAAGGAACTCTAGGCTGCAGAGCGGTCGGTTCCCGTGATGTCACTTGGGACCACAAAAACGCACGATTGAGCGGGAAAATCAAACTTTTAACCTAAATTGTTTAATTTCTCAGTGAATAAAGCACCGTTTGTATCCGGACAACCGCTGGGGGCACTATAAAACACGAAATCTTTCGAATAAAACCAACTTGCATTTTCTCTTCATGGCTCCTTTAAGTATATTTGTGATGATATTTTCTACCAAAATGACCAATGACGAGTATAGCCGTCGTCTGTCATGACAACTATACTCGTTATCGGTCATTTCGGAGCCATGTCAGCGATTTTTTGGAAGACACTGCAGCCATGCGGTGAAGCCATCTTCGACAATCTTTTTTACACAATTCAAGAAATAAAGGTACGTGATTTCATCGAAATAATGGTGCCGTGTAAAGCCATCTCAGAGCAATCTTTTTCATACAGTTAGAGAAACAAAGGAATGTTGTTTCATTGAAATAATGGTGCCGCTTTATTCAGAAAATAAACCTCTACAAATGGAATGAAAAACATTTTCAGTGAATTTCGTACATTTTTCTTTTTCTTTTTTGCTCGCGGTATGGAAAGCGTTAATTAATGTTCTGCATTAGACTGGAAGTGCCAACCTTGTACAAAGTTCGAAATGGAATATCGCCTGGGCAGCGCACCAAACCACAAACAGAAGGCAGTGGAAAATAAAGCAATAACCTGCAGCGCTTAGTGCTTTATTTTCTGTAAGGATCCTGAAGCCAGTTTGATCTCATGAACCTCTCTAAGATGGCAAGTGCCCCTGGTTTGCTTCAGTTTAGGAGGGTGATCAGCTAATGTAATTCCGTGTGCAAAGATCAAAGAAGCTACTGAGGCAGAGTTACGGCTGCGCCATTTAAGCAATGACCAGGAATACCGTGGTGTCACCAGAAGTGAACAAGTTCTGCTAAAGCGAAAGCAAACAAAAGTGCTAAGTTTTTCCTACCTGGTGTAACAATAAATGTTGGTACAAGCAGTTCTGCAACTAAACATACATGTAGAGGTTTTTTATCAGTATTTGGATGTGTGTGAGTTGCCTTCACTTGTAGATACATAGCCTTGAACACTGTCCAGGTGCAGCTTAACAGGACTGCACTGTACTAACGTTCATGTTTTCCCTGAAGGGCGCTGAAGCCTTGCTGACGATTTGCAGCTCCTAGAAAACATTTCCGCTTATTTTCAAGTTCTGAATAAAGGAAACACGGCTGCTGAAGCCACTCAACAGGTGAGAATGCTAGAGTATAGAGAGCACACTGCATGCAATAAAGCCATACCTTAGTACACCTTTTGTGTGCTTTTCAGAATGCCATCCTCAATGCTGCTAGAGTAAATTACAAGTATTTAAAATTAAAGACGAGTTTATTTTCAGCTCCGTTGCATAAAATTGAAATGCAACTATTCTTGAAGAGGCATGTTTTAAGGGCGGACATGGCTCTTAAAACAGTTTTTGTGTAATTTTATTAAGTAAAATTTGTGAAACTTGTCAGTGTTGCTGGTTTTTTCCCACTGATTTCCAATATGTCATTATTTTTTGAGTAAGTCAATTACCTACCAAGGTAATTAGGGATGACCAGCACTCTTTTGTCCATTGTTGTGCCAAAAATGTCTATCTCTAATTATCTTGGTAACTAATTGAGGTACTCAAAAAATATTCGCATATTTGATATCAATGGAAAAAAATCAGCAAGACTGACAAGTTTCAGAGTTCCCTTAACAATTTATCCAAGCTGTTGTAAGAGCAGTGTCCCCCCTTAAGGCCATATCTCTGGAGGCAGGCTGAAGAGGCACACTTCAAATTTTAGCCTGTGGAGCCTGCTTCTTTAAAGGAGCCATGAAGAGAAAATACAACTTCGTTTAATTTGAAAGAACTAGGATTCAGTATCTCACTCAGCTCCATTAGAGCCACAAGAGATTTTTTTAACGAAAAAAAGCAAGAAGTATTCAAAAACTTTCAAATTTCGCGCCACAGTGACGTGTTATGAGCAAGAATGACATCATACGGGCCAACAATAAAACATAATTTTCAGTGCGTTAACGGCACGTTAGCATTCAAGTGATGCGGTCAAATGGAACTAGAGGCCCCATTACAGACGTCCAGTCATGTGTCGTCGCGACAGGTCAGTTAGGCGGCCGCCAATCGCACAAACAAGGTTCCGTGACGTCATAGAAAAGTTTCGGAAAATTGGCTAGGGGGTCGTGACTGCTTCACACGTTTTCTTTAATATCTCCGTTATTTGTTCGAAGATTGCGATGATATTGGTACCATTGTTACCGGGACTAAGCAGTCTTTCTAATAAACCCAACTTGTATTTTGTCTTCATGGCTCCTTTAATTATTTCGTTACTGCGGGAGATTAACCAATTTTTAGCGCTCTACTAAAACGGAGTTTGTTTTGCTAAACACATTGGTTAGACACTAATTGTAGCAACATAAAATGCAGAATATTTAACACCCTTTCCAAGAATACCAGTTTTTAAAGTGTCTTCCTACATTGTAGTTGCAAAAAACATATCAAAATCCCAATTTTCGTGAAGTTGTAGAAAATGATAAAGGAGTTGTGTATAACAAACCACCGGCAGTAGAAAAAATTTCGAATATACATCTTGTAGGGCAACATTTCAGAAACATGTCCTAGAAAAAGTGTTCACTTGCAAAGAGCAGTTTGTCAGATATGAAAAAAAATGTTAGCACGCGTGGTGCCCGCGCCATGTGATGAAGTTCAACCGCCATTTCAAAATGTGCAATTTTGGGTGGTTCTCTGGAAGACATTTGGTGGTTTGACATTATCAGAAGCACCAATTTGTCCCCATGTTGCATAATAACATCTTGTTAATGACTGACTTTGTATTTACAGCCAGCACAGTATTCGGGACAAGCACGCAATGTGGAAAAATCTGCATGGAGTTGAAAATGAAACTCAGTGGCTGATGCTTGTTGAGATTCACTTCCAGTTATCTCTCAAAACAAAACCTGCGGTATATTATCATCTTCTGCCTCGCTATTGTAGCCTTGCCTGCGATGTGCTAGAATCATGCCCTGCAAGCTTTCACCAAGCAGCTGTTGTGCGATGAAAGAGTTCAGCACTACAAGTTTCCTGCATTGCAGCGCCACGTGAAATTTTCAAAAAGAAACAATACCAAAGCTGTTGGAGACTCGATCCGAAAAGAAAGTTCTACTAAGGAGCAACTAGACCTCCGGAGATACCCTCATATGGAAGCAAAACCGGCCAGCGAACAGCTGGCGGGGTACAAGGCCGGTTTGAAGCGCTCTCCATACCGAAAATCATATCTGGCTGCTGGGTGTTATCTTTTAACTTGCATCGGAAGTTCTTATCACCAAACTCGGGTTAGAGTGTGATGAAATCACGAGCGGCATGCTTTTTTTGAGGATCAGTAGTTGGCGCTGAAGGTGCCATGGCAGATCGGCTTGAAGTTGGGTAACTGCGCAGTAGCACCAAATATGATTTTCGTGATGGAGCAATGAAACTGAAAGTGTTGTGAACTGTTTGCGAATGGCCCTGCGGTAAGTTGAACTACAACACGATCTAAACAAACATGCAAACAGGCAATAAAACTGCCTAAAACCATTAGAAAACTATGCAAACAAGCACTGCTTGATATTTTCAGCTGATTTCAGTACTTATTACTGTCAGAATACAAACCTGACGATTAAAAGTCGGTCTTGTGAATCGCCATTCGTGCACTGATAACAAAAGAAATGCCGAGCCATCTTCACTAATGAGAATCTTGAGGAGAAGCGAAGCATGCAGTGTATGCCGCTGTTTCCCATAGCAAAATAAATGGGCAAGCGTAAATCGCAGAAAAGAGCGTTTCTAGAGCCAACGCGTCTGTTGTCTCTCCCTTGCCACACGGCGCTTGCTGACTGGGCACCAGAGAAGTGCTGGTGCAAGAATAAATCGCGCGCTTGCTGAGGCGGTGGCACCCTGTCTTGCGTTGAACCGGAGACGGGCCGTAGGTTGTCTCTGTGTCACACACCGCAGCATGCTAAAAGTATGGTTTACAGGAGAGAACCTGGCATTTGAAAACAATTTCGGGACAGCCTTTAGCAAATTTCTGTTATTAACGCAATTTAATTTTTTTTATTCCTCTAGTTTACAGTAGTCTAAATTATGTTAGTTTATTTTGAACAGGGTTAACCCAGTACGCAATTGTTTTGTGACCATCGTTTGACAACTTGATTTACCGTGTCTACAGTAGATGCTGACGACAGGAGACGCCAACAGCCCGCGCCCCTAAGGTGCTTCGCCACTAAAACCAAACGCTGATGCAAAGTAATTACAAGCAACGTGCCTTCTTTGGTAGCAGTTGCGCGTGATGACCACGCCCCTTTTCCACACCCAGGTGATGCAAATACGTGTCAAAAATCACGTTTTTGTTGCAAAAATGAAAACAAAACTGATTTTGAAGAGGCATTTCCTGAGCTAACCTCCAATAGCTTTACTTGTTCCAGAAAGGCCTCAAACGCTAAGAAAATAGGCTCCAAAAGTATCGTGAAAATTGAATGATTTTAGAGAGGCGCAGAAACGAAAGAGTTAACGAGGCCGTGAAGACAAAATGGAACAGCATTCAGTAAGAAATAACCAGCTATTGGACCTCCGTTTTAGCCACGAAAGACCCTTTTTAACTGGAAAAACAAAGAAAATATTGACAAACATTATAATTTCACACTATGCAGGACTGACATAATATGGGCCAGCACTAAGAATGCAGTTATAAGTGCATTAGCTGCAGGTTAACATTCAAGTGATGCGATCAAAAGAAACAAGAGAGCCGACTGCAATTGCCCAGCCATGTTTCTTATTGGTGGCCTTCAACAACTGCTGACAATCGCACTAAAAAGATTCTGTGATGTCATACAGACCCCGCCTGAAGATGGCTTGGGAGCTGCCAATTTTTGCCGCAGCATCATTTCTGTTTAATACCCAGATTAGTTGTTTGAAGTTTGGAATGAAATTAGTATCATTGTTATTGCGACAAAGGAGTCTTTAATCAAAAAATCTTGTAATTTGTCTTTATGGCCCTTTTAAACACAACTGTCACGTCTTCTCGGCACTGATAGCTGTTCAGAGAACACTTGGATAAGATTCGGCAGCGTGTACGTGGAAGAAGGCAGCTCACCGCAATAATGGAGAGACAGAGCTGAGCCATTGGCTCGGCGTTCTGGATGCCCTCGGTGGCCCTCTGGCAGATGGTCCGCACCAGCTCCATCAGCTGGTGGGAGCTCAGGGCGTTGGGGTCTGCGTATATGCACGCACGCACCACCACATGAGCAACGGATTGGGAAAAATCACTACAGCAGTGAGAGCATCAGAGAGAACTTCAGCGAGAGAACTTCAGTGAGAGCTTCAGTTACCAGTCCAGAAATGGACCCATTGGGAGTACCACACGCGCACACAAACAGTGTTTTGCAGGTAATTTTCACTCGTTTCCTACACTTCTAAAAAGTCGGTATCAATGTTTCATGTGCAGCTTGGCGATGCCGGCTCAAGCACTGGCACCAGGCACAACCACGAGTGTCACCGCGGACACCGCGGAGAGTAAACTGCGCATATACATCTTACATTTCATTTCTCGCGTGATTGCAGACACCTATACCATCGTCACCCAGTATCGATGGCGATGATAGGTAAGGAGACAAATAGGTAGGGAGTTATGGAAGATGATACAAGGATCCTACATAAGAAGTCAACCTACCGTGCAGGGCCTTCTTGATGAGGCTTTGGTACTCGGCGGGGAAGGTTGCGTTGGAGGGGGCCGTTTCATCGTGCGAGAAGCTCTTGGAGCGCCGCAGCGAGCTCTTGCCGACCACCACTGGCGAGTCCTTTGATGACAGCACCACGGGCGGAACCTGACCAAGGACACAGAGGTGGCGACTGTTGCAACGTTGAAGGTATCTTTGGGTGTAATCAGTGCAAAGCGACGATAAATGCTCCAATATTATTCCAGAAATTAGGGCGTACCTCACTTAAAAAAAAAAATTCTCTGTACATATGAAAGTTAACCACCACAGACAGTGGCGGTCCCAAGGGGGGGGCGAAGGGGGCGGTCGCCCCCCCCAAAGAGGTCCTCAGTTTCTTATGTTTAGTTTTTTGAAGCATTCCACTTGCGTGAAGTTAAATCCCAGCGGGCTGCACAGCATACGCGCATACGCCTCCATGGTTATCCCCACTTCAGCAAATTGGCGCAAGGAGGGGAGCGATTCTTTATTCGCCTCGCCCCCCCCCCCCCCCCAAAAAAAAAAAAAAATCGCCCCCCCCAAAACCGATCTCTGGGACCGCTACTGACCACAGATAGTCATAGTCAGCGCCCAGTATGTCAAAATTTGCTGACATCACAGCAAGCACTAGCGTTTTATAGTTCTCAAAAAAAGCTATTGTCACTGCTTGGGTGACTTCAATTTACACACTGAAACACAACAGATAGTGTGACCTCTTCCTGTACTGCTTTGCCATCTGATAACACAATTCAGAACTCATTCAAAACAACAACTTTTGCATACATGAAAATAGTCCATTCATGACGCCGCTATATGCCAAAGAATATCCACAATTTTCATTCTTATCTTGACACACAGGCAGCTCAGAATGTTCCTGGAAAGCTAAGAAAAAAACCTACTCTGCCTAAAGTTGAACAGAGTGTGTTTTACACTACAACCTCTTGTGTCAGTTCACCTTTCAACGTACCTGATGTGAATGTGCAGAAAGGGTCTGACACTAATGACATAATTTACCTGCGTTGAATTTATTTCTTGTTTACACCATGTTCAAAAAACAAACTTCAAATACCACTGGGATAAAATATTGTTTGTCTTTTCTTGGCCTCAAGAATAACAAAACTGCATTCCCTGTTACTATCAACCCGAGAGAACTGAATTGTTAGAGTAACTAAGCACAAGAAATGCATTTTTGCGATGCATAAATACAAATCAGGCTATTACTTTTGCAACAGATACCACGGCCCGTAGCCCCACGCTACTACATTGCTGTCAAGCAGTGTGAACTGTTCCATTAGCATCTTATGCCAACTACCTGGAAATGCACCGCCCGGGCCGTCATGGGCTGCTGGGGCACAGCCACTCCGTTGGTGCCGTTCATGAGCGCCGCCTGGTGGTGGTGGTGGTGATGATGCTGGTGGTGCTGGTGATGCTGCTGGTGGTGACTGTTGCTCGGGGCCACATCTTCACTCGACTGAGGCAGGTCTGTAGTCGGGCATCACGAGATCTTGCACTCACTCGGCAACCAGCAAGACATGCTCATAGGGAAACTGGCTAATCATGAGGGGCAGCTCTATCCTCTAAAACGTAGTTTGATGTCGACTTGGGCCCTTTTAACGGGGCCATGAAGACAAAATACAATTGGTTCAGTTTGAAAGAACTAGCCTCTGGCAACTTCCTCAGCACCACGCCAGCAATGAAAAACTTTTGACTGAAAAAATGCAATATATATTGAAAAACTTCCAAATTTTGAGCAACAGTGATGCGTTATGGGCAGGAGTGATGCAATAAAGGCCAGTTCTAGAAGAGTGATCCAATAAAGGGCAATTTCTGATGGAGCCGAAAAGCAGAAACACCCGTGTCTAAGATTCCAGAGCATGCTAAGGATCCCCAGCCGGTCAAAATTAATCTGGGGCCCTCCACTACAGTGCGCCTCATCGCCTATATCAATAAAGGCCAGCACTAAAAACGTAGTAATCAGTGTGTTAACTGCACATCACCATTCAAGCGATTTGATCAAATACAACTGGATGCGCCAGTACAATGGCCCAATCATGTTCCTTGGCTGCGGCTTTGATTGGTGACCTCCAATCACATATGAGCAAGATTCTACGTCAAAGACGCATTACCGGAAAGTGACTAAGCAGTAGTCACTGTTTTATCTGTTTTCCTTATTATCTCAATTAGCTGTGTGTAGCTTACAATAAAATCGGCATCATTGTTATGAGGACAAACCAGCCTTTTTATTGAGCAAATTTATATTTTGTCTTCATGGCCCCTAAAGTTTCCCCTCTCACTCACTACCAGCAGGAGATTTATACCAAAGCGCCGTTACTTCTGGAGAATGGGCTGAAAAGTGCAGTAGATGGAAGCAGCAGTGGTCCGCAAGAACAGCCTTTAGTGAAGAATGCACTATTTTGGGAGTTGCAGGACCCATTCAGGGCACACTACTAATATGGCGCAATATATTATGCTGCTCTACAATTTTTCTGTGCAATTCACACCACCATGGTTCTATTGAGAAGCTTGCGAGTGAAACCTTGATATTGATGTAGGTGTAGTCCACAGGGATCGACTTTAGGTTCACTTCTATTTATTTGCACATCAATTTTTTTTACAAAAGCACACGCTTATCTCACTTATTTCAATATATGAGGATGATCTACCTTTTGTTTCCTGCGTCTTAAACTGTTCTGTTATGCAATAAATCTCTGCAAGCTCATTCAAGGAAACAGATTGGTTAAGAGCTAACCTAATTGATGTTGATGATTCACTTAGCCTACTTCATATCATAGTCTTCCAAAAGACGGTCTCTGTGCACTCATTGCTAGTAGTTAAAACACAATCACTTGTTGTGTGAGTGTAACCCTGTTAAATATTTAAAATCAGCAAAACATCTTGGTGTTTTTAATTGCGACTCATCTCGGGACTTATATATCAGCCTCGTGTATATAAAAAATACTTTTCACGTCGTTCATATATAACAGCCAAAAAAGTGAGCTTTTCAATAAAAATTATTGTACATACAGTACACTAGAATACTGATCATGGTGCAACTGTATACGAGCCTCGTGTGTATAAAAAATACTTTTCACGTCGTTCATATATAACAGCCAAAAAAGTGAGGTTTTCAATACAAATTATTATACATACACTGCACTAGAATACTGTAAATTGTGGTGCAACTGTGTTGGGTCACTCAGTTGTACACTAACAAAACCAAATTAATTCTGTTTCACCAAGGGTAAGATCGTGCAATGGTTTAACCTTGGCAGCATAAGCAGTCATATCCTTGCATTTAGTCTACCAAATTTTTATGCTTTACAAAAAGAAGTTACATTTGAATCACACAGAAATTTGCCACATCATTGTAAACACTGTCCAACAGTAATGGTAGCACTATATATGCTCCATTTAAAAAGAGTCAAATGCCTTCTAAGCCTAGCTGAAAAGTTGCACTGTGACTATATAATAAGGAAGAAAAACAGATGAAACGACAGATATCTCTCTAAGCACACTGCCACGATATGTATAGCTCTCATGCAATAACCGATTGTTAGTGAAGAGAAAGACAGGAGAAAGAAAATGTCTCACCAGAAACCCTCACGCCTGAGGTTCCACAACCCAAAGGTTAGAAACCCATCCAGAGAGAGAAGTGCAGCCAGTCACCAAGGACAGAGGAGGAAAAAAAAGAAAACAAAAAATACTCATGGTCTAGAGGCTGCCACCAGTAAGTTTAACAGAGGCATGACAGGACACGCTACACAGCACGCACCTCAATGTCTTACCACAGTGCAGTGTCACTGGCTTGAACCCATTTCAGTTAAACACTATGGCTAAGAAAAAAGGTGATATGAAGATCTTTTTAGACCAATAAAAGGGCACTGGTATTATTGCCACAATTCTCATTACCCCCATGAGCCACTGGTTTCAGATAACTAATTGCCACTGCATTTTTTGCCCCAACACCAACCCGAGGTTATATGAGCTTTTTTTATTATTTTGTGTCAGTCAGTAACCCATGAAAATAGCATGATATTGCCGCGAACCATGTATGGGTTTGTTTATTTATTGTTTGTTTTTACTCCCGGGCCACGCCCGCCTGTGTAATCTGCGTTCCAAGCAAAGCCCGTATTCCATTCTTTATTTTCATGCCTCAAGGGTCACACATTCAGATAAGCAGACTGTTTCGCCCTAACGTCGCTAGCCCAGTATAATCTTCTGTGATCTACAATGTTCTGGATGTGAATCGACGGTTCCAGAAACACTTGCGCCGAAAGATAAAAGCCTGCAGAGCAGACGGCGCGGCATTCGATTCGACGACACTCGCCTGTGCAAGTCACTCTGTTGACCGCTGCTTCGCCACCACTGTATTCTTTTGAGTTGTTAGGGGAGCACAAGTTCGCTCCAATAAACTTCTTTTCCTTGAAGACAACCGCGTCGTCTTTGGCCACGTTACAATATAGTAAAGGCAGGTGTTTCCAATGTCAAGCAAACACTGGATAACGAACAGATTCAATTTAACACAGCAGGTTCAGGTGAAAAAAAAAGTACAAGTGCATATCCACTTCAACTCCTATAGCTGAACAAATAATAGGCCAATAAAAAGGTAATATAAAGTGTTGCTCAGCTACAATACGACTTAAAGAAATCAACATTAGCAAACAGCCCTGAAACACAAGCACTAATTAAGATTTTTCTTTACAAAATGGCAAACTACGTGTCGTGAAAGCCTGGTTGCTTCAGAGCTTCGTTATTTTACCTGTAATTTAGCTCTAATGTCATTTTAGCTTTAATTCCAGATTCTGACATGAAAACTGCGTAGTAACAACATTCAATTAAACGGCAACAAGCAAGGCATCCTGCTTTGAATGCAGCTAAGAATGGAAAAACTTATTTGCAGCTCAAGTGTACACTTCCTGCAAGCCCTACAACGAGCTTTCATAAACTGTATACAAAAAGGAAAGGTGCGTATGTGTATTAAAGTGCACGAGTGAACTAATCACTTGAAACAAACCAAAAATACATTTTGAAGATATGGTTATGCAATGCACACAGCCATTTGACCTGTTCCCAAAGCAGTTGGAGGGCCTACATATAGCCCGTCATCCACACAAACCCTGTGCCAGTAGCTAAAGTTCTTGATGAATCACTATGTTCCAAACATTCCATTTGCCACACAATGTACTTTTGTGGCTGGTCATAATTGTACTTACATCATACACAATCAAAATTTCATCTAACTACATTTGTCACAGACATTGAAACTTTATTTGTGCTGTAGTTGTGCAGACATCAAAACTGTAGACCTGCTTCGATATGAAAACTTTATAAGAACTAGAAATTGCGAGCAAAGCAACAAACACTTATTAAGGGCACAATAGCCCTTATTCAATGCCATGAAATCAGCACTTCTCAACTCTCCACGATAAACACTTCAAGGGTGACTCCATTAGGCAGACCAAGTGTGATTCATGGTGCTGCGAACCTTACACTGGACGAAGCTGAAGAAAGGATGAAACGTACTCTATCTTCGTCCTGTGTAATGTGCGCTAGTGTCGTGAAATCCTTAGTTAGAAACCAGCTTGTCCAACGTTCTGCTTTAAGAAACCAAGTGGAGTTGCAGCTTAGGAGACTGTGAGGCAGTTGAGTTTGTGCTACGGCAGCAAGGTGCCCAGTTGAAGGTGTTCACGGTCACATATAATACTGCTTCAGCATGTTTCAACTGTAACTTCTTGGTAGTTACAAAATAATAGCACACAATTTGCCACAAAATGCTAAGCAATATGGCACTCGCTGCAAGTCGAGCTGCGCATACCAGTTAATTACGTTAGACTTTCAAGTGTGATGCTAGGCCTAATGTCGGACCGTCGCCCCCTCCCACCACTGGGCATCATCATGAACCTTCGCACAAACTAGTTAAAAATACGGGAGTCTTCAGACACAGTAACAGCAATTTCACTAACAAGTCACGGTACGCTCAAACAAAAAACCACATGCACTGTGTGAGATGAAACAAGAACACCCCAACCAGCGAACCGTGGGAAGAGAAAAAAAGGTAAGCGAGCATGATCAGGTGTTGATTGTGCGCATGTGAAGCCCGGCATCAACTCACCGGGAGGCCTGTAAATCTCGATGGTCGGCTTGGTCGATTTGTTGGGCAGGCCGACTCGGCGTGCCAGCTTGGCAGTCTCGGTTCGCTTCATCGCGTCCTCTTTAAACTGTTCACAAGGAGGATGGGGGAACCGAACACAGGGGATTAGTGTCCCTCCTACCATCGCGAAACACTGACAATACAAAGGGCACCGCAGAAGCAGCTTTTCCTAAATCATGAACTGCATTCACTGCCACATCAGCGCATAGCCAGAACACACGATATTCCTGTAGCTAGGCTTGAGGAAACTAAATAGGTTGTTTTCTTATTTGTCACATATGTTGTATTCTGCTTTAGTAATACACAAATCTATCACCTGGTAGATATCAGAAATATTTTCAAAATTGCGTCTGAACTGTATTCTCGTAACTACTTCATGAAAAAAAAATTCCCAGGGCCTTCAAGTGGCCTCTTGGCTGTGAAGGCAAATACATCAGGCCTTCCCCTGGCGACATTTACCAGACTTCTTTGCTGCTACAGTGTGGCTGAATCCGTTTTGCCTTCATCTGATAATTTTGGGTTTATTGGAATAAGGCCAACAAAGGCAAAGGACGCCATGACAATGGTGTATTGACATGAGAAGAATTTCTAATAAACGCATTTCTTCCGCTTCCTCTCTCCATTTTTATTCATTACCAGTTTTCACACACTCCGAACTCATATACTGAGAAGCTAATAATCTGTGTTACAAGACACGGCATGAGCTACTTCGACAGGCATATGGCTACCCTTCCTGCCACCACTTCCCTAGAATCGGCGTTTCTGTGGGCGGCGTACCCTAGGCGAAAATAATACTTTTTCTAGTTAGATTACTGAACAAACATTTATTCTAGCTAGAAATAGGCAGGATTTATAGATAAAATTCAGTTTCTAGCTCAGTTTTACTGGATTGAGATTTTATGCCGGCTGGCAGCTATTACTTCCAGCTAACATTTCCCAACCCAGCTGGAAGAAAAAAACTCCCGGCTGAAAATAACCGTTTCTAGCTAGACTAAAAATGTTTCTAGTTAGAAGCGGTTGATTCCAGCTAGAATCTATAAATGCAGTAAGAAATGAATCTACTTCTAGCTAGAAATGGTATTTCCATTTTCACGGGGGTGCACCTTCTCTCATCACAAGCACCTATGTGCTCTCCCCATGTACTGAACTCTGCAAAGCTTTTTTAGTTATATGAGGATGCCGCACAACTCATAGATTTTGTCAATTAAAGCACCAATAGCTAGTGGAAGATTTTTTGTCTCGTGCTGCTCAAAATGCTTTCGTCTTACAACTGATTCACTAGAACAGCAAATGTGATAGGCCCAACTTATATGGAGGCTAAGAATGGAATTCCAACTTGTGGTGACAAAAACTTTGCAAAAACATAACGGCAACTCAGTTTAATTCCTTAAGCCACTTCACATGAAACCACAGCGCATCAGGGCATGGTAACACATTTGAAGACTAGAGGAGTGTTCAAAAAATATGTCTGTTAAAACGACAGCATCAGTCTAAAGTACTAAGATGAAGTGGTTTTGTTTTCATTTTTATAAAGTAGGTTTTGGAATTAATCAACTAAACAAAAAAATAGAAAAATATTGTTACCCCTCTCATAATTCCAATAACATCTTCAAATTAGTGCGTTTATGCAGATGCGAATATCTTTCATGCAGGTGTGGGCACTGCTTTGTCAACAAGAGAATCAGCATTACGACACCATCACTTGGCTTTGTGAAGCCCTTAACTTTTTATCCCTCTGTTGGGTCATGCTCTTCGCATTGTTGGAGCTCTTGCTTTTAGTTTGGTGCTAAGAACTGTAAGCTGCACGCGCTGCTTGCACAACACTAACATTGAGTAGTAAAAGAACACACCAGACTGTATTTGATTACAATTCAGTCACTTCAGTGCCAGTTGTTATGTGGCTGTTAGGATACACTCACTAAATTTTGGTGTACTAGCAGAATCAACTGTACTCCTGCAGTATTCCTAGCCCATGGAATATTTCAACAAAATATGTGGCAAGCTAACAGCTAATATTCTATAAATACATCCCCAAAAATACAAGTGAATTTACTTCACAAACCAATCCAAACTTACACGCAACAAGCATTTTCTGTGTGCTAAGTGCCAGAGCTCCCAGCACAATAGAGATCAAAGCTAAACAAGACAAAGTTTTAAGCCTGATGCTAAAATTTTCGCTACGGCGAGACAACGGCAATTACTGCGATAACACAAAAAAAACCTTTACTTACGAAATCTCGACAAAACTTTAGATATTGCTTGCTGCAACTATGAGCCAGTCATTAAATGACAGGTGTACGAGGGGCACCCAGACAGCAGCCTGAAACACATGCTTGGCAATCTCGAGCACGTGTCCCGTGCAGAACTGAAGTTCACAGCTGTTAGCTAGCTGTTTGCGGACCAGCCTTTGTAATGTAAAATGGAACAGCGGTAAGCTGACCTTTGAGTGATAAACCAGTGGGGATAAGTGTGGCACCGGTCTACATGACTCATTGTGCTCTGGAAGCGATTGTGTCACATGTAGTAAAGCACTATTTTAGTTTTTATATGGCCATTGCATATTAATTATGTTCCCACCACTAAAGCAAAGCAGTCCCTTTTCAGCGGACAGGTAACCTAACAGCGCAGCGACACTCACATTTACAGCAGTCACAAATGGCCATGCGCTGCAACAATAGCTTCTGAGTGCCCTGAAACAAAATGGGCAAAATGAAGCAAAATTCCAATTCCGAAATTCAAAAACCAAGGGTACATCTATTTTTGAAACCAAGGATCAAGCATGTTGTGGCCCTGTTGCTTTGCTTTGTCTTTGAAAACAACAAGTCAGTAAAACACTAGGGTGTGAAACTCCATACGAATTTGTTGCAAAAGTAGAAGTGTGATGTGGTACAGCTAGTAAAATTGCTGTGTTGGTTGTGTTCGTGATGCGGTGCTGTTCCTCTGTCATCAACGAAACAAAACAAAACTAGGTGGAAAGAAGGGTAACTCAAATTGGCCATACTGATCAGCCTTTTGTAAGGAATTGGTGTCGCGTTTCTTACTGCTTAACTTTTATTCCTGTCCGCAATAGCAGACTTACTCTGCTACCGATCAAGCGATGGGAGAGTGAGTTAAGCAGTTGCCAGCTTGGAGACCATCAAACCATCCTCCCTCAGGTGAAAGTGAAAGCGATGCGTAATCTACCGGAGTAGAAAGGCCGCCCACCACTCGCAACTCTCACTACTTCTTCTGTCCTTTTCTGAATATAGCGTTTACAACAACAGTGGTGGACTCAGACGAGATGATGTGGGTCATCAGCCCCACAAGCACCCTCTAAAGTAGTGCTTAAGCCTACAGAGCATTTATTCCCCCCTCCTTGCCACACTCCATGCTACCTGCCGCCCCATTCCCCCCTCCCAGTTTCCCTCAAGTTGGCACTGTAGGTCCACTTCTGTTCTTCTCACACTATTCCATTCCAAATAAAGCAGCATCACATCCATGCACTCCAAATGATGCCCAACACTTGTCGTGCAAATGTCTTCCCCATTCTCGAGTTACCATTTGTACTGTCGAGCCATGTCAGCCTACAGGTGCTGTAGCTTCACCTGAATACTTGCAAGCTTTCAGTTCAGTGATTAAATTCAATTATCACAAAGAAAACTACAAAAAGGGCTTTTTAAGGAGACCATTAGGACCACATTCAAAACAAAGACCACTTCAAAGACCACCATAGAACAGTAGTCACGGAAAGTCGAAATAAATCAATAGCAAATCAGCAGTAGCTCGATAAGCACAGCAGATTTAGTGCATCCCCCTATGACCAAAATGCAGTGATTTCGCTGCTTTATACGACAATTACCCTGTGTTATACGTCATTAATAAATTTCATCCACCGACTTCAAGACCACCAAACTCCAACCACCTGTGCTGTTCAAAGCTTTCAGAGTTTGGTTGGGGCCACTTTGTGGAATTCCAGCATAGCGATGCTATGAGCAGGATTGAGCAGGAAAAATCACAGCCATGCCCTGCCAATCATACTGGCACAGTAAACTAAAAAGTTCCATCTTTGGTTTCTAGCCCAACATGACAAGGCATCTGTATACCAACTTCCCAATTTTTTTAGCTTGCACCAACTACAAACCACATAAGCCGTACAAAAGTGAAGTAAAAGTAGCGGCAATCTTCCTATTGAACAGGAATGTAGTGAGGTATCAAAGGCTCAAATTTTGAAATGACGCAGGGTTGCGTATTATCTACAGGGTCCGTTAAATAAAGCCCCCACATTCTGTTCAAAGTGAAAACTTTCTGCAAGCTCTAAGGCTCACTATTTGTAGTGCTTTTTGTTTGAAAAAATTAGTCTGTACCAACTTTCCACTGCTCCAACTCAGTACTAGAGGCTACTCTGGTGTTTTCCAGCGCTATTTGAGATAACACACAAACTGGCACGATGGCTGCTATGGCATGACCAGTAACAGTCACTATCCCAATGGACTGGATGTGAAAAGTTGGCGTTGTAGGTTCCACCACGATAATTTCAAGGGCAACTTAACTACAAGGAAGCATGGACTTGAAAACATATGCAAGCTGTGACACAATGAAATGCAAAATGTGATACTTGCATTGCTCAATGTCAAAGTGTACAAAAAGCATGTACTATAGGTATTGCTCTTCGCTTACTTTGTTTTAGGACTGCAGTGGTTCCTAATTCAGGAGCATCACAATGAACCAGACCCATGGGTATTTTAAGGACGTAAGAAATACGCAATCAAGGCAACAGCAGGCCAGAGTTCTTACTTTAAAGTATCTTACAAAGCAGTGGAAAAAAAAACCCGAGAACTTTCTTTTATTTGAGCGGTACATCACCACAGTTCTCACTTTAAAACATCCTACACAGCAGTGTTAAAATATTCCGTTACAACAGACAGGCTCTCACCTAGCGAAGCAAATGTGAAATAACTAGACATAATCCCGGAACATTTGTTCCACCAAACATTTTTGAGACTTGCATGAAAAAGAAAAACAAAGACCCTCTGCCTCCGATGCTCAGACTTGGCTCGCACAGGCTACCTGTCATGCCTTTCCTTCTATTTTCCCGTTTTCAATTTCGTAACTGCTGAGAGCATTTCTGTTACTACACTTCAAGTAGGGGCAACCACAAAGAAAATAAACAGGTGACTCGACTCTGCTTTTTAAGCAATTCCGTAAGTGTATCTCGCCCTCAGAGGACAGTTTAGGTGGCACTACACCTGGACTAATAACCCAGCAAAGGAAATTTTGGCGACCACGTGGCATCCACCTAACAACTTTCTTTCGTTCACAGAAAATTACTACACCTTGGGAATATTCCCGAAATGTGGTCAATATTCCCTTAACCAGAAGTTCTGCTGTTTTTGTTGTGTCACTTTACCGACTATACTACACGCCGTGAGCGTTGAGAGCATAGGCAGTTTCTTCAATGCAAGCCAGCATTATCGACAAAATTACATGAGTACACCAGCATGGGGAACATCCAAGCTGACTGTAATTTGACACTTAAGTTTCATATTCGCTGGTCACCTCACCATACTGACAGGTCTTTCCAAATCTCCAGAACGCACAGTAGTGGTTTAGGCGAGTTTGTACATATGATTGCGGATGCTTAACAGCACTTTAGAAATGCTGCAGTTGCGTTGGTTTCATCTGAGATATACACTGGCAATTATGATTAGCCTCACACCCATGTTAAGTGGCTCCACCTTTCCATGCAATAATAAGCGGCTTAAAGGGGATAGCACAAGGGGTCACTTAATTTATATATTCTTTGCGTGTATTAGTGAAATAAACAGCAGCAGTGGCAAGCGCATGAAATGCCCTTTTGGCCAATGTGGTCGTGGTGTAGCAGCGATAGCAGTGATGGCAGTAGCAGCAGCAGCGGCAGCTCACCTGGTAGTGTCGCTGGATCTGGTTCTCCTCGATCTTGCGGAGGAAGCCGTGCTCCATGTTGAGCCCCGGCGAGGGCACCGCCGCCTCCTGGCTGCGCTCTGCGCTCAGCATGGCCGCCGCGCCGCTCGTGATGCTGCTGCTCGATTTCTTCTTCTTCTTGGCTCACCCGCCGCTATGGTGTGCCAAGGGGGAACCAAGTCGTCGTGTCTGCGCAGAGTGAGGAGGGGAAGAAGGCGTTTAACTTCTGTGCGTATCTGAATGTGCTGGTGTGCATGTGTGTCAGAAAGCAAGAACTTAAAGCTATTCGTCGATGCGTGCTTCAAAATATAATTGCACTTTTTTCACGATAGAAGGAGGCAACATTAAGTTACGGAGAAAATACCTCCACTATTGCATTGAACACATATTGTGCTGCACAGTCTTTGTGGCATGCACATGAGTAACAGCTAGGATGTTCAATCCAACGCATAATTGTTAAGACTGCAAAATCATTATTTCACTCCCTCGCAAACTTGAAGCTCAACACCATGCACATGCCTTTCTCCAGCTTCATACGCACGGAACCCATGCACCGTAATAACCGTGGTTTGCCCTCTAACCCCCTCATTGGTCGCGTTTGTTTGCATTAGCAGCGGCATTGGCTGCGTGTATCCATTTTGTTGCAGAGCAGTAGCCGTTTTGCTACCGTTGCTGGCTCCACACTAAAGTCTACGACAGGCACAAGCATTGACAGGAGTCAGAGGACCCATCGAGATGGCGTGCGACGGGAAAGTGTGGTAAGCCGCGCTTCGACTTGAAATATCCCCTTGCAACGTCAGCAGCAGAGCAAAGGCAGCTTCACCACAGCTATGCGATCCTTTGTTTTTTGTTCTGTTGCTTTGGGGATGGACTGACGGCGAATATTTTCTCCTACATGCCCCATCAACTGTTCACACAAAAGTAACATTGCATGGGCAGCATTTCAAATGTTAAAATGCATACTGAAATATTGTTTGCAATGGAGATTACCAATGTTGTTAGACCAAATAAAAGTTGAAAAAAGGACAGAAAAGAACTAGAACAGCGCACATTTATATGGCAGGTTTTGTAACCTCGGCACCAACCACGACCCTTCTCAACCTTAAACTCAACATCCGAGGTTGAACTCAAGAATTCCAATCAGAGCTGAAATAGTTAAGTTTAAAAGCATTCACAGCTGCAAAAGCATCAAAATACAGGTCATAACTAAATACAAATGACCACATGCGCTTCACCTCATAACTAAGAGTTTTATTTGAAATCAAGTAAATGTATTCATAAGAAGTGGGGAGTGCATGCGATGTTTCACTGCCATGCCAATGGTAGCAAAGCACGTTGCTTTAAATAAAGTTCTTCACTTTATAATACATTTTTGGCCTTCTCAGAAGCAAGAGGAGGTTAGGAAGCAATTGCCATGCAACATGTTGTTTTCCCTCATAACATGTCAAAGCTGCAAAAGAAATCAGACTAGGGTATTTTTATAACACCCTAAAATCCTACAGCGCACTTTTTACAGCAGGGATGTGTGATTTTCAACTGCCCTGAAATTGCAAGTTTACACTGCCTGTATGCCCTAGTGTAAATAGCACTTTTAGTAATCTGTGCATTTTTAGGCTCTTCAATGTTGGAAGATCAACCTTAAGTTTATTCAGCAAGGTATAGCTTTGAGGAAAGGGTTCAAGGAAGTAATGCGCGGATACATCATCTGGCCAGTCCAAGTCAATAACATGCAGCGATTTGTTCAATGCATTCACTCCTGAGGGCCTTCAACTATCTGTTCAAACAAGCCTTAATAGAAGCACTACACAAAATTAGGCATATGCGCACTGTTTATGAGGTGTGGGAGGTACACTCGTAACATATTGAAAGCAAAGGAGGTCAATACTGCCTAGCTAACTACAACAGGTGGGGACAAACTCAAGAGAATTACTGGTATCGCGTAAAATCATGGGCAGCGAAATTCTAGGCACGTTTTGATCCCGGTACACGACTAGAGGAACATGGTTGGTAACCCAGATGAGAATATGTTTTTCTTCTAGCTGGATTATTAAACCAGAAATTTCTGCTAGCTAGAAGTATTCTAGATAGAAATAGACAGAATTTCTAGCCAGAAATTCAGTTTCGAGTTCATTTCTAGCTGTATTCTGGAATTTCTGGCTGCATTTCTAGCTTCAAGCTGGAAATAATCGTCTCTAGCTAGACTAAGGATTTTTCTAGTTAGAAGCTGTCGATTCCTGCTAGAATGTAATATTATAGTCAGAAATGAAGCCGGAAATTATGATTTATTGCTAGAAATGGTCTTTCCATTTTCAGGGGGGAAACTTCACTTTGCTTTGGTATGTAGTACATCTTTTCTTGTAAACTTGGCTTTGCCACACGGCCGCTTACGGTACAATACGGTGCACAATCAAGAACGTGCAAGTTTCATACGTGAAAGCAGGGACATTCAATCGAAATCGATTTTGCGTTGATGTTAACTTTCCCTGTAAATTGGCTTTGCCGCAAATCATATCAGCTGGCATTTCCTGATAAGTTGGCTTTGCTGCGCGCAGCTAGAGGACAGGCCGACAGGTGTTTGTCAGTAACGTTAGCTTAACAGTACATACCCCATAAAGTTGGTTCTGCCACAAAGCATACGCCCACGCACGCACCCACGTGTTTACGCACACGCGAATAGTTACGGTGGCCTGTAAAAATATGACTGTTTTTTGGCGGCCCTCGAAGGCGCACAGTTTTAACACACAAGGCTATTAGCAGGATATAGCAATAATTGCTTAAACGAACACAGTGCCAGACACAGAAGCTCCGAATTTCCGCCGCCCGCAAGCTGCGAAAACGCGCGGACGCGACCATCAGTCAGGTGTCTGAAAGGAACAATGCCGTCTGTCCACTAACAAATGTGCTATCCTGAGCTGTGCAAGTCCAGAACAGGGGACTGCACAGGGTACATGCATTTGGGAGCAGAAAAATAACTGTGGTTGATTGCTCTGTCATAGGAATCGGTAAAACACGAAAGTGAAATGTGCAGCGAAATCTGCAGCTGAGCATGATTTGCGGGTCGGCGGCTGTCTTGTGGGTGTGCTTGGCGAGCGACGTCCTGCTGGCGGGTCGCTTCGGCAAAGGTGTACTGGCGTCATTTCCGTGCCGGATATGACGTCAGTGAAATCAAGGTGTATCCCGGCGTAAAATACTCTCGTGTTAAAATATAAAACCCGAAAACGAACCCCAAGTATAACGTGATGATGGTTTGATGTTTATGGCGCAAGGCCAACTGGGGCAAAGAGCGCCAAAACAATAGTCGTATATGAGAGGTGATACCTTAAACACTAAGTAAAATCAGCAAAAACAAAAGTAAACTCACAAAACGACAATGAGCATGGCTGGTGTATAGGGCCAGATTTCATGATGCGTGATAGGAAATGAGGTTTAAAAACTTGACTTCTGACAAATACTCAAACACACGTTTCACGGAAACAATGGCTTCGTCACCTAGAAAAAACGATGGATGTAGGGGAATATGCTGTCTGTAGAGTTCTCTGAAGTGTTTGTGTCGTGTTGTGTGAAGTGCCTTGCATGTGATTAGTATGTGCACTACGGATAGGGCCTCTCCGCACCTGCTGCACTGGGGTCTAGAAGATCCCGTCAGCAGATACGAGTGCGTCGCATGGGTTTGCCCTATCCGTAGCCTACCCAAGGCGACTTCCGTGTGTCTGTTGTGTGAGTCAGATGTGTACCGTCCCAAGTGTGGCTTTATTACATGTAGTTTGTTGTCTGTGTGTTCGTCCCAGTGTGTTTGCCATTTCCTACGAAGGTATTGTCGAATTTGTGGCTTAAGGTCACTCTGTGGTAGTATGGTTATATCTACTGTGTTCTTGATTGCAGCAAATGCGGCCTTCTGATCCGCAACCTCATTGCCAGCAATTCCAGCATGGCCTGGAACCCAGCACAACACCAGAACACGTTTTTGGGCATATATAGACATGATAGTGTTGAAAACCATATGGACAATTCTGTTTTTGCATGGCTTGTATGATGCCAATGCGCGCACAACGCTCAAGGAATCTGTATATATGATGGACTTCGAGATTTTGTGTTCAAGAATGTGTTGTGCAATGAGTAAGATGCCATATGCTTCAGCTGAGTAAATTGTGGTGTATGTGCTCATGGTTCTGCATGCATCAAAGTTTGGTCCATGAGCAGCGCAAGACACTATGGTTCCAGTTTTTGATGCGTCACTATAAAACTCTGCACATTGATACTTGTACTGCAGGGAGAAGAAGTGCTGCAAAATTGCAGTTTGTGGTACCCTGGTTTTATCAATATTTATGAAAGACAAGTCACAACACACAGGTTGAAGCTGCCATGGTGGTAAAACATCAGTAAAGGAAGATGTGTAAATGTCTGAAAAGGAGAAGTGAGAATGGCACAGGAACGGACGGTCGATTTACAAACACTAGTGATGTGGATGCATCATTAAAAACAGGTTTAAAAGGATGGTTATTCATCGATGAAATTTTGAAAGCGTAGAGCAAGTCCATGTACGTTCGTTGGTCCTCAAGGCACCATTTGTTACATTCAACGTATAGACTCTTTGCCTGGCTAGTGCGGAACGCACCCGACGCAAGTCGGAGGCCCAAGTGGAGTACTGGGTCAAGCATTTTTAGTGCGGTTTTTGATGCCGACCCATACACGACGCTGCCGTAGTCTAACCGGGACCCGACTAAGGCGGTAAAGACCCGGAGAAGTAGCTCCTTGTCTGCACCATAGGATTGGTGGGAGAGCACCTTGAGAATGTTTAGTGTTTTTAGGCATTTATGTTTCAGTGCTTTGACGTGAGGTATGAACGTGAGCTTGTTATCAAATATGACACCTAAAAACTTGTGCTCCCTTTTAACAGGAATAGATGCACGGCCAAGAGCAATCTCAGGGTCCGCACTAAGCCCGCGCTTGCGGGAGAACAGAACACAAGTAGTTTTGCCCGGGTTCAGTTTAAAACCGTTAAGGTCCGCCCATCCAGCAAGCTTCTTAACACCGAGCTGTACTTGACGTTCGCAAATTGACAGGTTACAGGATTTAAAAGATATTTGAACATCGTCTACATAGATGGAACAGGAAATGGTTGGTGGCAATGCCTTTCGGAGGGAGTTCATCTTAACTATAAACAATGTGCAGCTTAAAACTCCACCTTGCGGCACACCATTTTCCTGCACATGTATCCCGGACAGGGATGACCCAACCTTAACACGAAATGTCATCGTGGACATGTAGCTAGAAATGGTATTTAACATGTTACCTGACACACCAAAGGACTTCAGGTCACTAAGGATGCCGTATCGCCAGGCTGTGTCGTAAGCCTTTTCAAGATCAAAGAATACCGTAAGGCACAACTGCTTATGAGCAAATGCATCTTTTATGAAGGATTCCAACGCAACAAGATGACCGTTGGTGGATCGCCCCACCCTAAAGCCTGCCTGGCAGCTCTCGAGAAGACCGTTGTACTCAAGGAAGTACACGAGCCTGCGAATTATCATCTTCTCGAGCAGCTTGCACAGGCAGCTTGTCAGGGCGATGGGACGATAACTGGCGGGAGAGGAAGGGTCCTTCCCTTCCTTCAGGAACGCCACTACTATGGCCTCCCTCCAAGAGTGTGGAATCTGCCCCGAAAGCCATATTTTATTGTATAGGTGTAGGAGTGTTTCAAGAGTGTCTGGGTGTAGGTGTTGTATCATGGTGTACGTAATCTTATCTGCCCCTGGAGCTGAAGGTTTACATGTGCTCAGGGCAACCCTCAACTCATAGAGTGTAAATTCAGAATTGTAAGCAGATTTTGACCTGTTAGTGTCATGTAGGGACTTCTTTTCACAAGTATTTTTATGTTTTAGGAAAGTGTTTGTGTAGTGTGCAGAGCTGGAAACGTGTTGAAAGTGTTGTGCAAGTGTGTTAGCCTGGTCTTCTAGTGTGTCCCCTGTTGTACTGACCAGGGGCAGGCTGTGTGTCTGTCCTCCTTTCAGGTTACGTATTCGTGTCCAGACTTTGTGAGTGTCGGCGTATGAGTTGATGGAAGTGAGGAAGGTGCGCCAACTCTCCCTTTTCGCCTCACGACGCACACGCTTCCCAAGAGCCTTTGCCCGTTTAAAGGAAATGAGATTATCTGGCGTGGGGTACCGGCGAAGGACGCCCCACGCCTTGTTCTGGGCCTCTCGCGCCCGCCTACAGTCCTCGTTCCACCAGGGCCTCCTTGGGTTGCGGGACGCACTGGAGGCCTGGGGCATGGACTTTTCGGCGGCGTCGAGTATGTGTGCCGTGACGAGTTGGGCTGCTTCCTCCACGTGTAGGTGTTTTATGGTTGTGTGGTGTAGTTTAGATGTTTCTGTGAATGTACTCCAGTTTGCTTTTGATTCATTAAACCTGTTATGGGAAGATGGACTGCATGGGCCTTTACCTATGTAAGTGAGGGAAGTGGGGAAGTGGTCACTACCATATGGGTCCGTGCCCACGCCCCACTCAAGACATGGAAAGAGAATTGCGGAACCAATAGCCAAGTCAAGATGTGAGTATGTATTGTGTCCTAAGTTATGGTATGTAGGCTGTTTTTTGTTGAAAAGGCATGCTCCTGAAGATGTAAGGAATTTCTCTATCAGGCGACCTCGGGCATCCGTTCTGGTGGAGCCACAAAGAGAGTTGTGCGCATTCAGGTCGCCTGTTAGAATATATGGTTCGGGCAGCTGGTCGACCAGCGCCTCGAAATCAGAGCTCAGAAGTGCAAAATCAGGAGGAATGTAAATGGAGCATACCGTTACCAACTTATTAAATATTATAGTACGGATTGCTACAGCCTCGAGGATAGTGTTTAAAGTGACAGGATGGCAGGCTAATGATTTCCGGGCGACAATTGCCACACCTCCTGAAGAGTGTGTGCAGCCAACCCTGTCCTTTCTGAATACCATGTACCTATTTAAGAAATTTGTTTGTTTAGAATTGAGGTGGGTTTCCTGGAGACACATGATACTTGGCTGACTGGCATGCAGAATCTCATATACATCGTCAAGATTTTTAAGGAGGCCTCTGCAGTTCCATTGGATGATGTTTTCTGTTCCCATTATTTAAGTTTAAGAATAACTGGAGTGTGTGTGTTTGTTCATGTGTCGTCTTTCGGGGCTGTTATTCTAGGATTTTTAGGCTTTTCTGTCGGCTTGGACATCGGAGGCCGCTCCTTGCGCTGCGTAGCAGGCAGGAACGGCGTGACATCCATCTCCTCGTCGGATGCCAGAAGGGTGCCCGGCGGACCAGGCCCCCCGGACTTGGCCCCCTTTCGGGAGCCCTTCGTTTGAGCTGCCACCGCCGAGGGCGTCCGGGGCACCAGAGGTGGCACGGGAGAGGCGGTGGCGGCAGGAGCCGATGCGGGGCCCCCGCGGCAGGAGCCGATGCGGGGCCCCCGGTGTCCATCCGGTCGGCAACCTCCAATGCACTGGAGGACGGGGAGGCAGAGGCGGGAGCGGCACCGGTCCCCACAGAAGAGGTTGTCACCACAACCGCTGCTGCCTCAGCAAGCGGCGTGGCAACGGATTGGGATGCCTGAGGCACCCCAGGGGGGGGCAGGGGAGGGACCAGATCATACTCGCTGAACTGGGTCCCTGTGGACACCAGACGCCGCTCCGCCCCCCGGCGAGCCGCGTCGGCGTACCTCCCCAGGGGGAAAGAGGCGAACCTCTTTCGCGCCTCTGGGAAGGTGATGTTTTCAGTGACTGATGTTGATGATTTTTTTTTCTAGTTCAAACTTTTCACATTTTCGAGAGTAGGCGGCATGGGGTCTCTGGCAGTTGGCGCAGGTGAGGGTTGATGATGGACAATTGTCCGATGGGTGATCATGCTGGGAGCACTTTGCGCAGGTCAGACGGCCGCGGCAAGAGTTGGTGCTGTGCCCGAACCGCTGGCACTTAAAGCAGCGGCGGGGGTTAGGAATGTATGGCCGAACCGAACATCGAATGTATCCTGCGTTAATGAATTCTGGTAATGTTGATCGATCAAATGTTAAGATGAGATGTTTAGTAGGAATTTCTTTGTCTTCTCTGCGTATCGTTATGCGCCTCACTGCTGTTACGCCCTGACTTTTCAGGCCCTCCAGCAGATCGGTTTCAGTTTCAGTCATGAGGTCAGGATCTGAGATCACGCCCTGTGAGCTGTTAAGGCTTCGGTGGGGCGTGACCGTGATGTCAAGATCTGCAATGCGTGTCTGGCTCAGGAGATTTGTTGCCTGCTGCTGGTTATTGACTTCGACCAACAGTTCTCCCGTTCTCTGTTTCTTTGCTTTGTAGGATTTTCCTATTATACCTTCTATGAACTTTGTGACCAAGAAGACGGACAGAGAGGCAACAGGCTTTTCTTTTTCAACGGATTGAATGATCAGGAAGCGGGGATAGTTGGCTGGCTTTGGGGTTGAGGTCGTTGGTAAGGACGGAAATGATACTTCGGTGCGGCCCCTTTTCAGGGACCGATCACGTTTGGAGGGGGGGTTTGATAATACCATACAGCATGTATAGAAGCAGGGGACGGGGGTACTTTCTTCCACAACCTTACCCTGATAGCTGAGGAGGTCCCGGAGCTCCCTGCCTGGTAAACAGACAGGGAGCCCATCCGCCGGAGCTTGACCTGGGCTCCGACGGCCACCGTTCGTGGTTTCTAACCCTCCACCTATAAACACATTGCCACGGTTGGATCCAGCGTATGTTTGGGGGCTCGGGGTCCGCGGTATCGCCAGTACCGTCACCAAGATTGCTCAAGGTGCCCCGTGCGGGGCCCAAGTATAACGTACTCTTCAGTACTAAAGGTCGCTTCCCCGCACAAAGACCTGTCTGTAGGGCTGCACCTTTACAGGCCGCTTTCTTCGTTGTACTGGCGTCACTTTCGTGACGGATATGACGTCAGTCAAATTTGTGTATCCCGGATAGAACACTTTCGTGTTAAAAAGGTAATGTGCAGCAGGCTTAGCACAGCAAAACAAATTTATTAACACGTTTGCAAGACGGAAAAGGCTCCAGAAATTACCTTACAGGAAAATTTCAATTATGCCCTTATCACATGTGCCATGAACCAGCCACGCACACGAGCGACGCCCTCCCCCCCTTTGTTTATGAGGGCTGGATTATGTATTTGTATATGTACAAGTAATAAATTATTGTGATTATTAGATATCCGCCCAGTTTTGGACCACAGCAACTAGCCTATAAAACGCGCGCACACGTACGCACACACACGACGACGACAGGTTTACTTGACGCAAGGGCTTCAATTACGGTCAAAGATTGATTGATTGTAGGGTTTAACGCGCCGACGCAACGCAGGCGATGAGGCACACCGCAGTGGAGGGCTCCGGATTAATTTTGACCACATGGGAATCTTTAACGTGAGCCGAAATCTCGTACGGGCGGTCGTTTTCGCTTTTCGCCTCCATCATAAAAGCGGCCGCTGCGGCCGGGAATCGAACCCGCGTCCTCGTGCTCAGCAGCACAACGCCTTAGCCACTGAGCCACCGCGGCGGGAACGGCCAAAGAGCGGCAATGGTATAATGGTGACTGCCGAACAGGTATTTAAAATTGAAGGTGGTGCTTAAAAAAGATCTTATATATTGTTAGGACTACGCACGCACACATTCCCACCTGTGTTCTACTTTAGCCAGCTTGCGCAAAACCTCTGGTGCTCGCTGCGGGGTTACGTCAGACTCGCGCGGTTTTAATTGACTCCTTTTGTGGACGTGCTGATAAAACTTGAATGCGGCAAGTGCCCGATAAGCTCTTGATACGATGTGACTTAAAACTTCATTTTTGCGCGCAAGCACTTTGGCGACCGCTACTGTGGTTGCGCGTCGGCGACGGAGTTGTAACCGAACGAGCGAAGACAAAGAAAAAATGGCAGCATCTCCACTCCGTGGATGATGGCGAAGGTGCCGAGTACAGGGACTCGAAACGACATTCAAGTTGCGCCCCGAGTGACATCCGATTTGCGCCTCGGCCGTCATTCGATTTGAGCCGTGAGTTGCACCTTGATTATTCCCTAAATCGCTTGGGGGTGGGTGCGCAAGGATGAACGCGGACGGACATTAGGACGGTCAGTCGTCTTACCCATTGGGCTACGACTCACGGTCGTAGCCCAATGGGTAAGACGACTGACGCCAACTCTGTCTGGTCTGCCACACACACGCTCGAATCCTGCCGGTGCCTGTGTGATTTTTTGCGATTGTTAATGCTATGCGCACGGACGCGGACGGACATTGTGCGATCCTAAGGTACTCCGCACATAAAACAGTGGAGAAAAGTCCGGTGAAAGTGTGATGGGGAGGGCAGTATGCTGAGCCCTGTGGTGAAGGTGTCAAGGGGAAAGACGGCACGCGCTGCCACGGCGTCATCTCTCTCACTAACTCCCGTGCCAGACGCTACTTCTCCGTAGGTGGCTCATTCGAACCACGTAACATTTGCGCGGGAGGTTCAAACACAAACACAATTTGCAACAATTAACATTGTCGGCGGCGGCGGCGACGCTCTGCCGTCCGTTTGTTGATAATGCCATCACTTCCTGAGACGCAGCAGATATGCGCCGTGACCGAGAAGATTGGGGTAGGCGCTGCGCACAATCGTCACTGCCTTTTTCGCTTCGAGATACGTATTTCTGAACATAAATATTTCCTCGGTGTCTCGCTGTGTGCCCAAAAATAGAACAAAAGAGCTATTCCACTACAATGAAGATCGGAGAAATAGTTTCAAAGTTACAGCCATATTCCGTATAACGGTCTTCCGAAATAGACGGTCATGCATTGACCGCAGAGGGGAAGCCTGTTTACTACTGCTACTGCCACCTCCATTTATACTAAACTGAGAGAGCTGCAGAGCATTTGAGACTGGCTGAGATTATTTGTCGACCCGACCCGATAGAGGCACGCCATTTTTGCCACAGCAGAGCAAGACAGCTCCGCTTTAAAATTAGTGTTATATAGTAGCACTCTGTGATCCTCGTCCCATTGCTGTTGTCTCCGTCACAAGTTTGCGCTTTCCAGAAGCATCCCATTATTGCCCGTTCCCCCATATTTTTTTTCTTTGTGTCGACAGCTCCTAATGACATGTCCGTTGCGAAATATTACCGATGGCCTAGCAGTGACGCGGAAGCTGTTGTGTCCGCGTCAGACTATCCCCGGGGAGAAGTGAACAGCGAGAATCTCCTGCTAATTAACCCCGCGAGAACTCCCAGTCTCGCCTCGGACAGCGTGCAGCCTGATAACGACGACGGTCAGGCACCGAGCGAGGTCGCCGGAATGTTAATCAGCTCCGCTGGCCCGCACACCGCCTTCGTCCGGACGATCACTAATCGTATGCGCCCATATCCGGTGTCGTCTGAAAGCGTCCGCCTGCATCCCTTCCATATTCACACGGCGGACGGAGCAGTCAGGCTGCCGCCTTCATGACACAAACAGGCCTTATACAGGAGCGCCGACGCAAAGTCAGACGAACACTGAATTGAAATTCAGTTGCACTGTAGGGCAGGTAATCGAAGACTACTGTTTGAAAATGGTTTTCCCGTTTCATTTGGAGCCATCATAATAACGAGGCTAAGTACTCTCGCGCTACTGCCAATCCTTGGAGTACACAGAAACTTCCGTGTACCCGGAAGTTTCTTGACTACCTGAGACAATCTGAAAAAAAAAAAATAGCAGTGGCTTAGCACGGCTATGCCAGAATATACGTAGCGTGAGCTAAGGTTCAGCTGGTCATTCTTAGGTTTCCTGGTCGACTAGGATTAGCTCATTACCATGCTTACTGCTGCTATAACGATTTCCAATCCAATCGCGCCAGCTGTGCCCCGTGAGACGTCACTGCTCCTCACGCGTGCATAGCGCGGCTCTCCAGGAGCAACGCGAAACTGTTCAACCTCGGCCAGAGTAACTCACGCTACAAAACATGCTGAATGAACTGAGTCAGTTATTCCACCACCAAACTAACGAGTGTGCCGCCCTTCGCAAAATGGGGATTGGGAATTAGGAGTGGCAATGTGATAAATGTTCAGAAGAATGGTTATTACCGAAATATTGTTAATCTAGTCCGGGCGTAATACGCGGCAAAAAGAGGTGGCGCCCTCCGGGCCACCTCAAACATCTTCCCTGTACATATCAGCAATAAAGTTTTTCAGACAGACAGAGGCAAAGAGTTTGCTTCCCTCTACTCTCCCCTCAAATGTTGCAGGATCCCATCCACCATGCATCCGCGATTGTCACCGCACACCACGTTTTCTGCTCAGGTTCTGCTTCTAATAAAACAGCACGGTTAAACCGGAACGATCTGAATTTAACGGCTTCGCGTAAAGACAGGCAAGCCAGGAATCGCCAACAATGTAGAGTTTTAGCATAGCGGCTATGGTACGCTAATATACGGTATTTACTGAAAAGTTCAGCTGTCAATTTCTTCGTTTGGAAACACTGGAAACGTCCACGGAAATGGCGCGGCTTGTGCCACTGCACCCGTCCGCCGCTAAAAGCAAAAACAAATACACCGGCGTGCGTCGTCTGCGCCGTTTCAACCCGATTCCCAACGGTGGTGTCAACAGAGATGTTATTAATCGCACTCATATTGGAATCGAGGCATTACTTTGCCTTCGGTGGGGTATAGTTTGAACGTCCGACACAAATCATGTGCTCACTGCTTAGCACGAACAAGTACCGCCATCCCGCGGAGCCCGACGTAACCAGTGACGGCGCACTCACATGGTTTCCCGCATGCGTGCCTCGCCAGTGAATGCAACCTATACGCTACTGCAGGTACGACGACCCCAGCGTGCATGCGCGCACGGGGAGGCGGGCCGCTCGTCACTGGAACGAATGCGCCAATGAACACCCGAATCCCGGTACCCGCCGTAGCCTAGCATACGCCAACCGCTATGCTAAAGCTCTATCTGACCCACGCACTTGCAGCGCCCGAATGACCACCAACGGAAAAACTCGCGGGGTCCGACATCAGATGCAAGTATAGTACAGCATGTTGTTGGGCTAGTTGGTGCAGCATCATGAAAGTAGAAAAAACTGCGCGTAAAAGACAGGACCGTGACAAGTAGACAGGACAAGCGCAGACTCACAACTAACTTTATTGAAACAATGAAGAAGAATATATGTCATTTCTGGCACATGCGCACACAGAAGCCAGTTCGTTTATCTTTTCCTGTCAGTGCACCATCCTCTTTAAAAATTCAAATTCATTGCCGTACAAAGCAACGGATGGCACGCTAACACAATTTTTGTCATTCCTGCGTATAAAAAACGCCTCTATCAACTCTCGGGCGATTCGATCACGGCCTTTGCCCAGCACTGTGGTTTCATTTAACAACGGCCGACATGGTTTATCTTCACAGGCAAGACAATGGTGCGGAAGGTGGGACCCTGTTTTGTTTTTTATTACGCGCAGTTTTTTCTACTTTCAAGATGCAAGTAATTCAGAACCCTCATGGGTGACTAAAGGCTGTACGCTTGTCTAGTGGGTCTGGTTGTCCACAGTGTCCACGGGTTTGTTGAAGGTATCCTGTATTTGGACGGTGCGCAGATACGAAAAACTACAGCGGCTTAGTCAAAAATAGCTATGCGGGCACCGCGTTCCAGGAACCATCAGCGGATATCACGATGACGGTTTCGCACTTATTCTTCGCCGCTGCCCTAGCCGCATGGCATAAAAATTTCACGCGTGTACGAGTGCCGCGTTAAATGCGGCTCCTCTGCCGGTAATAAAACTGGAAGGAGCACCCCATACCTTAGAACGATGTTTTTAATGAAAAAAGCAGGGCCTGGCGGAGCACTGTGCAACGCCGAAGCGCTTGTTTAATCGCATTGCGTCCAATGGCCCGCAACGACAACTACAGTAGCCGACCGATTGTTCGGACCTGGAAATGAACGAACAATAGCCTGAACAAAATAGCAGTCCGAAAAATCCGCGAATCGCCAAAACGAACTTTATTTCATTTAAACAGGACTAAAGAAGTCGCGATTGGTTTCTTGCGTTAAATTATTCCTCCGTGTAAGAACGTCTGTTAGCGTCTCTGTCAGCGTTACGTTTTCTTCGGAAACACTGGGCAACAACGTCATAGCGTTGGCAAACTAGAAATCTTGTGCTGACGGTTGCGGGCAGTCGGGAGTGTCTTCGTCGGAGTCGCTTTGCGGCAGCGCGGTCACTTTGCGCACGATCCCGTCGTCCGTTAGCTCCCCGCACAATATATGTTGCTCTCCCCTGCAGCAATCTCTGGAAATGTCGCCAAAGATCAAAGTTGCCCACCCCGGCGGGAGTGAAGTCAATCCCCTTCCAATCCAATCGGAAGCTAGTTAGTATTCAAAATGGTGTCGTCTTGGAGTCGCAACGTGGCTCTGCAGTGTCGCGGAAAATGTTGTACGAGAAATGGAACTTTTGGCTTTATTTTGTCCGAAATATCCGTTGTTCATATACATTACTCCTATGGAACAACAACTGGCGGTTCCTCGGGAAAGTCCGGAATATCCAGCAACCCCGAATTGTGGGAGTCCCAAAAAAATTCACAGCATATCCACGGGGTGAATGATGATGAGTGGGCGAAGCTCCTGAGGGGAAATCATCGGTAAAACCGTGACTCTTCAGTGAAAGTTCGCCCACTACATCTGTGTCCGAACGTAACGTCTAGAAAGTCTCGCTTAAACCGCGCGTCGGCAGCTTGGGGCTGAGCTCGCCTGATGCGTTTTGCAGACGCCTCACGAGCTCTCACTGCATCGGGGTCTGCCTGCCGATACGCGCGCTTTCTCGCCGCTTCCCGTTCTCTGACGTTTTGGAGATCCTCTTCGCGCCGCAGCCGTGCCGGTTCGCGTACGGCAGGGTCCTCGCGCCGTTGCCGTGACGCTTGGGCCTCTCGTTCTCGAACGCTGGGATCTTGGCGGCGTCGTCGCGCAGCCAGACGACACGCTTCGGCCTCCCGCTCTCGTACGGCAGAATCTTGGCGGCGGCGTCGCGCAGCTTCACGGAGCGCTTCTGCCTCGCGGGCTCGCACATCTGCAGCCTTATCCATCGGGCGACTCCGAGCGCGCGCCAAAAGCGAACGGATTTTATTACAACGCTCCCCGCCATCTAGTAAACAATCCACGAACTAAACTAGAGGTAGCCACGCCATCTAGTAAACAATCCAAGCGCATCTTTTCATCATATACAAGTACCGCCATCTAGTAAACAATCCAAGAACTAAACTAGAGGTAGCCACGCCATCTAGTAAACAATCCAAGAACTAAACTAGAGGTGGCTACATACATACGTCGAGGATGGACAGACCCACGCCTTAAGGAGCTTCGCCCCTAAAAACGGTTGGCTACTGTATTCATTTGGTGTCCGCAGGACATGTACGAAACGGGGCCAGAAAGTCAATGCCGATTTGCTGAAATGCTCCGTTCGACACATGAAAAGGTTCTAATAACTAAGTTAACACGGCTTCGTTCACGTCACTGATAATCGCAGCACGTCAGAACGCCTTGCTTTTGCGATTGCGGGGAAAACTAGGCTAATATACTCGGTTACAACTCAAGAACGGCCCCACCTCATGTCGTGTATCACTCCGCCAAAGCGCCGGACCCGTGACGTCAGTGCGCGCGCGTTTTGAAAGGGGTTTGCTATGAATGCGTGAAACCGTCTGCCTTGTCTCACGCAGTTTGTTTGTCGTCACTGGAGTCGTTTATAAGCATATTAAGTAAAAAAAATCACGGGAACGGCTCACGCCATGTTCAAAGTATTCCCAGTAACGCCCTATTTGCGCCGCGCGGAGAAACATCCGGCTACGGTGATAAGGCAAAGCGGCAACTTCCGGTGCAGTTCTTAAGTTCTCACCGAGTATTGTAGCTCTGTTTTATGCTGAAAGTTGCACTTGGGTGGCCGGGGTGGCCAGCTGTTGAGTCGGTATTACGATGAGGTGCATAGAGCGAGCTTCCGCTAGTAGAGGACGTTTTTCCGTAAACAGAAGAACTTAAGCTTCGGTGTACTACCAGTCGGACCTTACAGCAAGTTCACAAGCGGCCGCAGTTCTTATTCTACCCAACGTTGCTTAAATATGGCGGTAACATTCATAGCGGTGAGACATGGCGCCTCGTGTGGGCGAGCTCGTATGGCGGTCGAGAGAAGCAGTCAGCGTCGGAATGTTATTTCCCCCGACTTTCTAAGGACGGAAGTGGGAAGCTCCGGCGAGCTACGGGTTGAAATTTCAAGACAGCCCGTGTAACGGCTCGACGCTACTCATCCGAGGCCGAATAGTTCGCCTCCGCGCGGGTAGGGACGACCCTGACTGCGCCGTCTTGCCACTCCACGAACAATCTCCGAGACGTTGGTTTCGATCGGCGTCTTCACGTCACGGAGCGGCTCCGGCGGCCGGACGTCTCCCACGTCCTTCGATCCCCAGGATCCCGGCGCAGGTCCTCTAAAACATGCTGCGTGGTGGCAGTACAAATAGAACGAAGCCTGTTCGATGAGCCGGTGATGAATATCATCGTCATCAGCCTGTATACGCCCACTGCAGGCTAAAGCCATCTCCCATAGACCTCCAATTATCCCGGTCCTGTGCTAACTGCGACCAATTAATCCCCGCAAACTTCTTCATCTCATCTGGCCATCTAGCGTTATGCCGCCCCCTGTCACGCTTCCCTTCTCTAGGAATCCAATCCGTTACCCTTAATGACCAACGGTTATCTTGCCTTACATGCCCTGCCCACGCCAATTTGTTCCCTTACCTACTTTGCTCTCCTCTGGTCCCTTAATTGTGATTAATATACTGGTTGGCATATCGCGGTCCGAGCACGGCTAAGAACCAGTTCAGAGGCGAGAAAGTCTGGTGACGTTTTACCAGTGCAACGTTTACTTTTTGTGAAAAGATGTGACGGCCCGCGGCAACATATAGTTTCAAGGATGGAAAAACTGCGCGTGAGAGAAAATACAATAAGGAAGGGACAAGATGGACGCAGCCTGTCCTTTCCCGTGCCCGCCCTGTCCCTTCCTTATTGTCTTGCCTATCACGCGCAGTTTTTCCATCCTTGAAATGCAGTACCAACTATAGCCCAACAACACGCGGCACTAGGCAACATATAGTTTCGATAACCCATTTTCGATTAAAAATACCTAGACCAGCCGTTCTCAAATTGGGATATGCCGACACCAAATCGTCCGTGAAGACACTTGGTCGGGTCAGCAGAGCGCTCCGCGAAACTCCCCTCGCCAAGTATTGTATTCTTTTTCCTCTGTCAAATTCTGGAGTCAACGAAAAATGTTGGCTTTCCCGCATAGCGTGCGCTACACAGCGAGTTGGCTTTTCCGCACAACGTCAAAGCTATGCGTGGAGGGCGCATGTAGACGAATATTGAGTGGGAACGTGAGCTGTGGCGTGCTTCGTGAGGGAAAGTGGCTTGGTTTGTAAGTTGAGTAGAGCGGGCTCTCCTCCATCGATAAGATTAGGGTGTGGGAGGCGGAGGTCTGAAAAGCGGTAATGGTTTAAGATGTCGTGCTAGCGTGAAGGGATTGGTTGCAGCGCTTGTTACTGGTTGATGTCCTCTTCAGATAATGTCCAGGGTATGAGCGCGCTATCAGCGGCGTGAGCCGCCTCATTTCTCCTATCTCGTGTCCATCGAGGGGTCCAGCCGATGTGAATCTCTTGGATTGGGTCAATAGTCGTGGGGTTGCGGAGTGCCGGTTGGGGTGTTCGGCTTTGGAAGAGATGAAGTTATTTCTATTGTTTTTGTTATCTCTTTACTTGGTATTAAATTCTTTCACATTTTCATTGATTGATTGATTGATTGATTGATTGATTGATTGATTGATTGATTGATTGATTGATTGATTGATTGATTGATTGATTGATTGTGAGGTTTAACGCGCCTACGCTACACAGGCGACGAGGCGCGCCGTCGTGAAAGGCTCCGGATTGATTTTCACCACCTGGGGATTGCTTAACGCTTTCTAACCGTTATCGTTCCCGCTGTGCGTTTGAACCATGAATTTGTTGCCCCAGTGCCCTTTGGGCTAACGCTTGGGAGCAGCGTTGCAGTTCCGCAAGCAACCCCGGACTAGAGATGCCTTTCACGGGGCGAGGTCCATAACGTCAGCCTCTGCTCGACAAATACAAATTTCTCTCTCTCTCTCTCTCTCTCTCTCTCTCTCTCTCTCTCTCTCTCTCTCTCTCTCTCTCTCTCTCTCTCTCTCTCTCTCTCTCTCTCTCTCTCTCTCTCTCTCTCTCTCTCTCTCTCTCTCTCTCTCTCTCTCTCTCTCTCTCTCTCTCTCTCTCTCTCTCTCTCTACATCGTTAGGCAACGCTTGCTGAATGCGAAACACCTCCGCATGTGACTGCGCATGCGCCACAGCTGTACGGCGCACCGTAACGGTACGGCACAGGCAAGGGACGAATGATAAAAACCGGAGATCGTTTATGAAGGGCACGGCATGCGTGTGACGGAACCGTGAACGGTCCGGCGGGCCAAACGTTCCGGTATGATGCGCGACGCACGCGTGACCAGCGTCCGATGCTGAGGCCTCGGCCTGGAGGGCACGCGCACTACCCTGCGTCCTCACGACCAGGCGTACGCAATGCGCTACCACCTTCCCCTGCAGCTACTACGCTTGCGCGACCTGCAACTTGCGGACACATAACCCCATGTGTGTCCTTCGTCTTCGGTCGTGATGTTTGTTCCAATAGATGCCACACCAGTTAGTCCAACAACGCGAGAGAGGCCCCAGAAGGGCAACAGCTCATGTAGGGTATCACTCCGCCGAAGCGACGGACCCGGATGTCAACTCGCTCGCGAGTTTTGAAAGGGGGTTGCGTTAATGCGTAACAGCGTCTGCCTTTTCTTACCTAGGTTGTTTGTCGTCGCTGCAGTAGCTAACAGCAGACTAAGTCCAAAGAATCGAACGGCTCGTGTCACGTACGTTCATGATGATGATGATGATGATGATGATTAAAGGCCTCCCCTTTGAATCGGGGTAACTCGCAGTAACGCCCTCTTGCGCCACGCGGGGGAACGGCCAGTTACGGTGACGAGGCGTGGGGGAAACTTTCATTGTCGCTATTAAGTTGTACCAGAGTGCAGGTATTTCCACTTCTAAACTTCTTAAGGCGGGGGATAAGCTGTACGCGAGGCTAGCGGACGCAGCGGCATCAACTGAAGCGCGTGCACGAGACATATACCGTAACGGTAATCCACTATGGCGCCCACGCAGTGCATACACGGCAGCAGAAACACGGCCCTCCACGGGACTACTTTCTTCGGTGCAAAGCTATCAGCGTCCCTTATCGCCGGACGACTTCCCGGACCGTTGTGGCGGTGGTGTTGGTATACACGTCGAGAGATGCCGCAGCACGGCAGTCTCGCTTTACGATGGAAAGTTCTGAAGCGCACGGCGGAGAGGGCCGGACGTCTGTGAAGCACGCATACGCCGTCGCCGATTGGTTTTAAGAAGGTTTTGGAGGAGCTTCAGCGATACGCCTACTATCCGAAGTATCGCCAATCGTTATGATGAGAGACGGAACACTGCATCTACGCAACACAGCTGCCTAGCGTTTTGACGACAGAAAAAACAAAACCTAGGCAGATTACTTAGCTAAAGACCGGGAAGAAAAAGTAGTAAGTAAACAGCCACAACCGAGTCCAACAATGCCTTTTATTTTGCAAAGGACCACTTGCAAAGGACAACTTCAAAAGGGTAAATTTGCAAGGGACAACTGGCTGGAGACAGGGAGATACAATTGGCCGGCCTCACTTCCGCTATCGGTTCGGTAATGTTCAGACTCACATGATGGGTGTTTAACGCGCCGTACTGGAAGGCTACGGATTGACTTAGATTACCAATGGTGCGGCAAAATCATGCACAAGGGCGTTTTAGTTTTCCGTCACCAGGTTGGTTAATGTGCCTAGTGGTTAGTAAACGTGTTTTATTGTTTTGCGCATCTGTGGCCCGATGCAAAGTACGAGCTAGAAGGCAAATACATTGGGCCAACTTCGGACGTATATCCCTTGCGACATACCAGATTCGTTTTATCTTAAAGAGGAGTTCCCCGTGAAAATAAAAATAGCATTTCTACCAAGAAATCTTACTTTCCAACTTAATTTCTGGCTAGATTTACAGATTCTAGCTGGAATCGACAGCTTCTAACTAGAAAAATTGCTAGTCTAGCTAGAGACGATTATTTCCAGCTTGCAGGGTCTTTTCTTCAGGCTGGACTGACAGATGCCAGGTACTTCCATCCGCAGCAAAACCGCAGTCCAGCTACAAATGCGCTAGAAACTGAATTCCTAGCTAAAAAAATCTCCCCATTTCTAGCTAGAAGAAATTTCTGGCTTAATAATCCAGCTAGAAAAAAAATATTTTCACCTGGGGTAGCTGCAGGTTTCACTTGCCCCAAATTGCCTAATATAAATGCGCGCAAGCACCAGCTGGCATAGTATTCAAGAGATTACGTTATGTATAATTATGCACTCTTTCGCACAAAAGCAGGTGAGGTTAGGTTAGGTTACACCAAGGTAAGTATAACATTTCTTGGTCTTGCGTACTACTATAAAAAATACGCCTATTTGGTTCTATATTAGCATATACCGCTAATTTCAACGGTAAGGGGAGCGGAAATCCGCGCATTCGAAGCACGCTCACGAAGGTGTCAGTCCAACGGACCACAACGCAAGCGGGCAGACCGCCACAAAAGCGGGCGAAAACGTCGAAACGGGACGCGACGCAGGTACGGAAGTGATAGCGCGACCAAAACGGACGGTATTACGAAGGGCGAGAGGGGACGTACGGTATAATCTCAACGGGGCGAAGCGGAATAAAACACCGCAAAGACTAACGGGGAGGAAAAAGAAAGCAAAACAAAGAGAAAAGCCACGTAAATGCGACCAAAGAAAACAATAAAAGGAAGCAAATGGGGGACGAAACAGCGCCTACGTGACCTGAGGAAGGCCGCGACGGCAAATTCCTCGGCTCGGCGCAGCACGGTCGACGCCCACGCACCCGCCTCCTCCGCTCACCCCACAGCTAGAAGGCCGCAACTACGCAACTCCACCGCGTCTACTCTTGCTAAGGTATTGGTTAGTTAACTAATTCTTATTAACGATTAGCGAGTGCAGGCGCGATAACAAAAGCGCAACGCGCCGTTCACACAAGCCAGGGATCGAGTGTTGGGGGCTTCCCTGTTCATCTAGGAGGTGATGAGCTTCGGCAGCCTACGTCTCGTCGCAAGTGGAGGGCAGCCGTACACATGAACGACATTCTCTTTTTGCGATGTCTTCCCGTCTCGACTGCGGGGCAGGGGAACCGCTACGCAGTCGATGAAGGCTATCAGGCAGCGGGGTATCGAGGGAAAGCCGGCGAGGCTGCCGTGACGCGAATGAGAGGTCTACTACCACCTAGAGAGACGGGGCGATCGCCTCAGATCCCCCCCTCCCAGCTACCACGCTTCGATCGGGCCATTGGAGAAGGGGTCTACAGGGATTATAACGAACACAAGGGAGGAGCTGGGAGGGTGTCGCCGTGCTCCGCGCATGCGCCGGTCTGGTCAAGTATACGGAGTGTCTCCGGAAAATATATCCTGCGCTCGTTGAAATTTCAATGCCGCGATATTTTTTTCGTTTTCTTTGCTTATTCAGTCAGCTTTCCAATCAAGGAACTCTTTGAAGCGTTCCAGTCTCATTTCGCGACCACTCAAGGACTCGGTTTCTCTGTTCCTTTCTCTGTTCCTTTCAGCAGTCTCAGGCATTGCGGAATCAGGGTGTAGACGGGCATTGCGTAAGAAAATGATATCTACAATGGGTCCACAGCTATACCATAAGTCCTTCATAGGGAGAGCAGTAAAATACCTATACCGCAAATGACAAACTTTTTGTTTCCCGCATTGACGGGTCGATTCACAGCATCGCTGCTCGTCCTTCGCATTGTGGAAGGGGTGATGATTTTTCTATTTACACAAACCACCGCTACACTTTAAAGGAGCACTGACACGAAAATTTCATGTTCCACTTTTATTGTTTTTATCGATGCTTAATGGTCTGGCGAACCTGAAACAGCACTTCAAATACCTCAGCGCGCGATAGTTAATTACATTGAACGGCCTGAAAATCGTTTGTTTCAAATTCCCGCGCTTTCATCCCGAACGGCGCATATGACAGACTCCCGGACAGACGTCACCGCTTTGTGCGGACGTCACCGGCGCCCGCTTGAGAGGGTGTTGCGCCCGCTCGCCGCTCGTGGGGTCGCGCGCGTGAAGGGACGTCACGAGTTTTTGACGAGCGCTGTCGCGTCACTTCTTTTCCGCTCTTGGATTGACGTCACGCTGATGTCCATTTGCTGAGTGCCGCTCCGCGCGCTGCTCCGTCGGCGCGATAAATGAGATCCAATTGAACTACGTTCTTCGCGTCGCAGGCCGCTCATATTTCAGCCAGGGTATTATGTTGAGTGAAGGAAGCGAACTGTGCAATAATATTAACGCTGAAAATTGGTGTCAGTGCTCCTTTAATAACCCGGGGCCACGGGTTCTTGCATCGGCTTACATGTTCTTATATAGTCATGTCTCACTACTATGGAGGCCTCCGTTCCTCAGAAAAATCGTCCGTAATGTGAGTTGTCCATAATAACGAATCACGGTCTAAAACACAAGCATTAAGGAACACATGCTAAAGGCGTCTCACTTATGAAGTGGCACTGGCATACTTCCTTTTTCACCTGAGCGGAAAGCTCGGTCTGTTTAAGCTTAACACCAGCCATTGCATCCGCCAAACTGACCAGAGAAGCGTACAGCCTTGCCTTTTATGCGCATCGAATATTGGTACGAACTTTCATTGTCCTCTCATCTAGTCCTTAGCCTGAGGACTTGCTCATTCCGGCGCATGCCGCACCGCGAAATCTTGTTTGATAGGAAAGGGCACCCTGTCGTATACCTAGAGACTTGCTCGCTGACCACGAATGTTCTCGATCTAATTCGATGGTAGTGGCAGGAAGAGCGTTCCGCGATAAATGCATACTTAGGATTTGTATGATTCTGCCTACAGTGAATTTATGGTACGCGATGGGCCGTCTGGAGGTCACCAGTCATCTTTTCTGTTTTTGCTTCGTGCGCGCGTGTCCATAACAACCAGACAAAAGTGCCTGTATCTGCCCGTTTCGTCCTCAAAATAGCCGTCCATAGTCCGGACTGTGGGTTTCTATATTAACGGGGCAGAACTGCATGGGGAGAGATCGGTCGCCGAAAATTTCGTCCATATTGCGGAGTGTCCACATTAACGGGGTCCATATTAACGAGACATGACTGCCTTCCCATCGCTTCGCCTACGGAAATCAGCACTCGAATCGCAGTCGGTCTTGTCTGCTTTCGACATACAGGCTATTTTCAACCTGGCTTTCAATCTTGTTGTTACGATCAAGTAGAGAGAAGAGAAAAAAATGCAGGTGGATGTACGCACGCCGGAATCTGTTCACCGCGCTGTTGAAATCGCGGCAGTTCAGGCGCATACCTGCGAGCAAATGGTGCGTGGGCTTGGAATAAACCGGGGTACCACAGAGTGGGTAGAGCCACAACAGAGCTCTCCAAAGCGCTGATTGTGCGCTCCTCGAAAGGCGCGTGCAAGGCTTTTCTTCGTCAGCACTCTGTCAGTGCCGAAGCGAGGAAAACAGGGTTGAAAGAACACTCAAGGAATAAAAACGCACTCGATCACCCCAACACTTCTATTCCACAAAAAACGACCTAGTACTTCGCGCGCAATTTTCCGGGCCCTTTGGAGGAATAAACTGGGTATTCGTCCGCGGGCAGGTTTCCGTCTAACTTGGCAATACACAGAAAAATACCATGCGCCGATAAGTATTTTTTCAGGCTTTGAAACGAGGCTTTTGAACGTGTCCAGACTCTAGCGACAGCATGCAGCGCGGTGCGTGGATTATACAATTGAAACTATTTTACGCTGTTCTCGCGACAAAGAGCTAGCAGAATTAGCTCACCACTTTTATATTTTTCGAAATTTCTTTTTTTTTTTTTTGCGCTGGACGAATGTCTCTGCACGATGAGTCAAGCGCAATGAAAGTGCACAAGAACGTTGCTGCCAACAAGAAGCAGCGTGTACTTTGTTTTCAACCTGGCAGGTTAAGTCCTGTGTTGGTTTGTAGCGTAAGCTACACTGACCAAGGTTGAACAGTTTCGCGTTGACCTTGAAAGGCCGCGCTGCGCAAGCGCGAGGAGCATTGGATTGGATTGGGTTGGGTTGGATTTGATTTGGATTGGAAATACAATCCAATTGGAGTACGGCTGTGTGGAGAATTGGGTCTGCACATTCGCCGGTCTGCGCATTCCAGAGGAGTGACGTCATAGCCGCGGCAGACGCACTGGCGCCGGCGCGTGCCCAGCTGTGCGCCTCCGTTGCGCGGTAGCCAAGTCTGACGGTGCGCCCGAGCCGCTTGATAGCCGTTTCGCGCGGCTCCTGGAGAGCCGTGCTGCGCATGCGTGAGGAGCAGTGACTGGACTGGACTGGATTGGATTGGATTTAATTGGATTGCTGAACCTTAGCTCACGCTACGTATATCCTGGCATAGCCGAGCTAAGCCACTGCTAATTTTTTTACTGCCCAGTCATGCAATAGAGAAATAAAAGATTGCCTAAGACAGACCATCGTTTTAAACAACCGCCGCCTTGGCGCTAAGCTGGCATGCCGCCATTGCAGCGATTCTGCAATTCTCTCCGCTTTGCTTTTCGGTTTTGGATAGATCTATAGATTTGGACGTCACCGCAGCATTGGCAATGTGCGCGCGAGCTCAGGCAGGTAAAGAAAACATATTTCAGATCTCGCACACACCAACTGGCATCTTCTGGGGCAACCAAATACAGCATAAGACTGTGCTCCCCCAAACTTTCCCGCGCACGTACGAAAGTTCCCGCGCACGTAACCATGGTTGCAGGGAATCTGGCTTTCCTGCCGAAGAAAACCGGCGCCGCGGATCTTCGGCGCGTCGCGGCCCAAAGCGCCGAAGCTTTTCTGCGTCTTCGGCTTTTCGAAGCCCCTGGGTCTTGGCGCGTCTCGAACACCGGACTTACGATAAGGCTTACGTTTAATGGAGCTTTGCGCGTCATGCCAACGCTTCCTGGGCCGCCGTATCAGCTTCCACCGCTCGTCCTTTCTCTTGACGTTCAGTTGGCAGAAATCAGATCACTGCAACGGTGTTGTCGGTTTCCTTCTTTCATATATACTTCTAGTCGTCACCAACAGCCGAAAGCGGATCGTATGTGTAGCGGGCCTTTTGTAACGAGAGGCCAGGAGCGCGGGCCAAAAAAAGTTCTTCCAAACCCTTTTCCTCAAAACTGGCGCGAAAACAGGCTCAATACTGCGGCTAGCCAGCGCTCTTTGCTGTAGACGGCGGCGGCAATCGAGGCAGAAAAAAAAAAAAAAAATTTAAGTTTATAATGAAACAAAAACTCAGGTCAGCTCGCGTGATCTGAATGCAGAAATCCGGTTATCGAAGACTTCTTCACTGCTGCATCGTGTTTGCGCCTTTTCCTTCGCTTTTGCTTTTTAGTGTTCCGGAACGAATTACCCCGGGATTCCGTTCCCTAGTGGGTACAATCCAGGCATTTCCTGTGCGCACGCAGCGCCATCTATACTGCTTCGCCTGCAGCACACTCCTGGGGCGGTATTCTCGTGTTTGTCCGTTTTCGAAACGTCCGTTTTCCGCCAGTTTTGTTGTGGCGTACTTCCAGTTGTAGGCAGGCTGTGGGTTGACTTTTGCGCAACTTTTCTTGTGAACACATTTTAAACGACTAAACCTGCTTTAAACTATATTTGATGTGTTTATAATTCCGCCAGCGAACAAAACAAGGCGACGAAAAATCAACTGCTCCAAATCGTCTGCTACGACAAGTCGCGGCTCATAGCTCCGCCGTGCTTGCGTGGCGTCACATCCAGGTGTTCGCTTTTACAGTGCTTGATCAAAACGGGCACTTTTGAAACGAACAAAACACGAGAATACCGCACCTGTTCTTTTATGCAACTGCTAAAAGAACTCCGCTGCTCTGCCTAATTAGCCTAAAAGGTAGAATCGCCGTTTCTGGAACGAATGCCCACGGTTCGAGCCCCCCAGATGCCAGAGAATTTTTGTCAAGACGCGTGATTTTTATTATAAAAATTTTCTTATGGGGTCAATTCTGCGCATTGTTTTCGTAAATAACAGTGAACAGTGGTTCCGTACCTTTTAGGTCGGTTTAGAGGTGCGGCGGTGTATATAAACACGTTCACTTAAAAGGATAGCGAACCGACTAAAAAATTTGATTTTTTTTTATTATGGTCCCAGAACGGTCTAACACTCTTCGAGAACGTTCCTACGAAGTGGCATACTCAGAGGCGCACCAGAAGTCATTTAAAAAGGGCGCCAAACGCACCCCAAGTGGCCCCGGCCGCCTAGTCAGTGCAAGTTTCGTGTGATGCACAGTGGTATTTACATTGTTATTTTTTTCTTTAAAAACCCGTCAAAATGATCATTTTTATAATTACATACAAATATAGCGCATCTTTAGTTGAATTTTTCTGTGGTTCACTGTAAGCCGCAATGGCGCTGCGTTAGCTGAAACAGCATTGCGCATGCATTGCGAAACGTTCGTTTACGCCAGGTCGGTTGCCTATCATTCTGTTTGCGCGCATGTAATTGGTTTATCTTTCGATGTATTAGAGCGATCTTTTAACGTTTTGCTTCCCACCGGAAGTGTCCGGCTTGTACCCATCTTGAAACGGAATACCGCCTCCGCGTGCCCCTATTCTGTCTTCACGTGCCATCACGTGCACTTACCACGGGTCACACATAAGACAGTTCTTGTTCCATACATGCAAGGTACCGAGCCAGCGATCTTGCCTACTGCTCTTGCGACCCGGGTTCGAATCCCAGCCGAACCGAATTTACTTTCTCTTCACAGCGGCGGCCATTCTGGTACCATTCGTATTGACGCCGACTATACGATCACTCTTCGCTTTTCATAAGGCATCTAATGTTTTCGCCTTAATAACTTAGCAAATCTGTTGCAACGTGCAAATGAGTACATTTTTGGCGGGAGACCTGCGGCGGCGCTAACCACCGACAGTACCCTTCTCTCTCAGAAACGACAGGACGCGGCTGCAATGAAGAAACTACAGTATTTTCGCGCGTATAACCCGCACCAAAAATGCAAAAATTTGAGTGGCAAAGTAGGGGTGCGGATATTAGTCGGGGTTTTTCATTTAGCGCAGCTTCACGGCAATGCGCGTTGGGCCGTGAAGCTCCTACCCAGTAACACGGACTAAGGCTTCCATGGCAGTGATTGTCCAAAACTTACAAGGACAAGGAAGAAAAAACAAGGACGAGCGCATTCTAACAACTGAATTTTGATTGTGAATTATGCCTTTCGCCTAGCAGTCGGTCCATTCTACTTGCGAAATGTACACGCTTTTTCTGTCTAAATAGTACGTGATGCGTTGATTGAGCAGTAGCTTTGGTGCCGCCTTTCCTACATCAAATGTGCGGGCAATACGCGAGGCTTTTTGTTTCCGGTGAGCCGAAAGTGGGGTGTGGATTAAATGCAAGGGCGGGTTATAAGCGCGAAAATACGGTATGCGACGTCCCTGGTATATGAATAAAGGACGCGTTGAGTAGGCGCAGGCGTTCTGCTTGTGAAGGCGCAGCCGTATAGCCCAGTGCGACCTCCCCATCGGGCCACGTTATAGGTATCATTACATCGAGCCATATAGCCTCCTGCTATGATCGAACTCGCGGCTAGCCAAATGAAAGTAAGAGGGACGAGACAAACGTTCCCCCGCGGAGGCATTTGCGCCATTGTTCTGTCCTTTTGCGGCGTGAGCTGCGCCGTACCAGGATCGCTATACCCGTTATGGATGACGTTTGCAGTTATCAGACACCATCCTGTCAGACTCACAATCCGCAATCAGAAATTTCCAAGCTGGCCGGATATCCAAAATTGCCCTCCAAATTCTACTCCGAAAACCCCCTCCTCACCCCGTGGTCTTGTTGTGGGTCCCCGCCCATACAGGAATAGGTGCCAACGAGGCGGCCAACCGAGAAGCTCGAGCTATGACCACCCGAGCAGGCCCTTCGTTGGAGACCAACCACGGCCCTCCTAGCTCCCGGGACATTCTCATCTCGTACAGGGAAATCACACAACATTATCGCCTCCTCCGCCGCCACTATCTCCCCCCCCCCCCCCCCGCACCCCAGCCTCACACAGGAGGAGGCCAGGACCTGGCGCCTCCTCCAAACGCACTCCTTCCCCTGCAGAGCCTCCCTCTCCCACTCACACCCTTCCCTGTTCCCCTCCTCACTCTGCCCACTCTGCGGCGCCCGGGACTCTCAACTACACTCTCTCTGTGACTGCCCGCGCTCCCCTTTTCCCCCTTTCCCCACACCCACCCACTGGGAGCAGGCCCTGCGGAGCTCGACCCTGGAGACCCAGACCACCCTCGTCTCCAGGGCCCAACAGGTCGCGGAAACCCTTTGGGCCACCGCCACCTCCTCCCCCTGACCCAGCCGTAAAATAAAGTGGTTCTCTCTCTCTCTCTCAAGGTGACGCGTGACCCAGTTTACCGAACGCGCTACAACAGGCCTACTCTGCAGAACACACGCGAAGACGGCGACTGCCCAGGGCCTTAAGAGACACCCGACCAAGTAAGCTATTTCGATCAAAAAATCACAACCAATAAGAAATCGTTAGCCACCAAATAATAAATCAATTACTGGAACTGAGGGCGATAAACGTATAAACGGTCGTGGTGTCAGCACGCCCAAGTGCGTGTGATTGATTGATTATGATGATTGTAGGGTTTAACGCGCCGACGCAACGCAGGCGATGAGGCGCGCCGTAGTGGAGGGCTTCGGATTAATTTAGACCACCTGGGGATCTTTAACGGGTTGATTGATTATAATTGGTTATGAGGTTAAATGCACCGCCGCTACACAGGTGATGAGGCGCGCCGTAGTGGAAGGCTCCGATTAACTTCGGACCCCCGCCGAGTGAGCATACTTTATGTGAGTGAGTGAGTGAGTGAGTGAGTGAGTGAGTGAGTGAGTGAGTGAGTGAGTGAGTGAGTGAGTGAGTGAGTGAGTGAGAGTGAGTGAGTGAGTGAGTGAGTGAGTGAGTGAGTGAGTGAGTGAGTGAGTGAGTGAGAGTGAGTGAGTGAGTGAGAGTGAGTGAGTGAGTGAGTGAGTGAGAGTGAGTGAGTGAACGAGTGAGCTAGTGAGCATGCTTATGTGAGTGAGTGCGAACTATACCGTGCGTGCGTTCCTCCGTATGCGGCGTAATGACAGGGCGAAGAACGGCTACCAAGCCCCTGATCCCCATAGAATGTCATGCTGCAGCGAATATCATCGTCTCGCGCTTCGTGAAAAGCCAGCCGCGAAGTTGCTGCACGGCCCTACAGGCTAAGAAACCGCAAGAGGGAAATTTACCTTGAATGCGCCCCCTTCCGAGAAAGCTTTGGTCGTTTACAGCGGAGTTGCCGTCATTAGAGAATTAGGCAAGGCAGCCCAGATTGCGCCAGGCCAAGGCGGCAGCCATGCGCAGCGAAACGAGCCGTTTGTAAAGAGGTACGTTTTTTTTTTTGTTTTTTTTTTGTCACAGTTAGCACAGGACCGGGATAATTGGAGGTCTATGAGAGAGCCCTTTGCCCTGCAGTGGGCGTAGACAGGCTGATGATGATGATGACGACGTTATTTATTAGTTTTCATATAATAACTACATGAATCAAGGCACAGGGATCAAATGGAATTGCCTAAAACTGCCATCCTCATGCACGAAATATTTCCCCTTCAAAATCCCGCAAGCCTCTTCACCACTTCGCTTCACATTGGACATACGCGGAAACACCAAGCACGTCTTCTGGATATGATCAAGTTCAAGTTGCCCAGGCTGACAGTCATAACATCTCGGTGTGGGCAGAATGACACGCGACTTGAACTGGGGGCTCTTTTGGGTCCTTGGCCGGCTCTTAGACACGTCAGCCTGCACGGGCCAGCGAAGCTCTTATGGTGTTTCTGCGGGACGCAGTTCTGGATGAAATTTCGTCAGAAACTCGCCCTGTGCGACTGAGAATTCTCTGCGACTGAGAATTGTGTGGGCATCATCATCTTACATATACTAATTTTTAAAACATTTGGCTAAGCTAACTGGGAGCAACGGTTGAGGTCAGATCGCCGCTACCATTAAAGGGACAGCCAACTGATTTTTGTGGAGTATCTTTCCACTATCCCAAATGAAAGGGCATCATTTCAAACATCTTCAACCGAAATGGTTTTCCTGATGGAGCCCTAGAACGTGTGAAATAGGAATCTGCAAATCTGTCAGCCTTGAGTAAATTTACCAGCCTTAAATAAATCTCAAGTAAATCTGCCTTGCGCCTTAAGTAAATCTGCCAGCCTTAAGGCAAAGTGGATGCTGGCAATAATGACACTGAACTGAACGACAATACATGTTTAACTGTACGTGATACTAAAAGGCTTATTTAAAAAACTTGTCCCCAGCTAAAGCAAAACAAAATGCAGTCTTTCCTATTTTTTATGAGGTTTTCGAATCACGCATTTTAAACCGAAAGGGAGCTGTCTGTACGCTATAGCGCCAAATTTCAAAATTATTTCAAACTTATTTAGAAATTCCTTGTGGTTATCCTAATATGAGCTAGAGGACGTGCACTCCACAAAAAGCGATTGGGTGTTCCTTTAAACACGTTCTCTCTCTATCTCTATCTTTTAAAGTATTTCATGGAGAAAGACATTGTCAGGCCATTTTCGCAATGAGACGGAGCGGTGCGTTGAAGATGTCCGCCCACGCCGCGCCCAGCCACTCCGGCTGATGGCCCATTGTCCCAAGAGCGCGCAAGCTTGGTCTCTGGAAAACGTATTCGGAAAAGATGTGTGGTTCTGTTCCCGCGGCGTTTTCACTGGAGTTCTCACTTTTTGAATTTTTATTTTTCCCGCGCTCTCTCGCGCGCTAAGGACGCGTTGCGAAAAACACGCACCCGGTCGCAGCAATGGGGCCGTTTCTCAATCTGATGGAGTAGACGCGCATAGGCAGTTTTTTCGGGAGAATAAATTTTGCAGTAGTAATCTTTTCTGCGTAGTGTGACCGTTTTTACCGTACTTTTTCTGCCTTTCTTTTTGGTATAATAAAAGTTTGCTAGTAAGATCTTCTGCCCCTGCCAGACTTCTTTTTTTTTTTCCATTGCATGCTGTGTTTTTCCCATTCTGACACTCATAAGTAACAAGCTTGAATTTTAGGGGCGAAGCTCCTAAAGCCATGGGTCTGTCCATCCCTTGTGTCTCGTGGTACGTGACCGCCGCATGCTTTCGGAGATGTCGCAAAGTGGGCCGCGTTGCACGCGCAAGAACCGACTGCCACCGACAGCGCAAACTCGGCACCGGGAGCGCGAGCTTGTCTGTGTTCGCCAACGGAGGCGCGAGCGCACGTGCACTGCGAGGGGGAGATCACGCAAGAGATCACGCCACGAACGCAGGCAGTCGTTCTCGGAGATCGAACGAGACGCAAGGACCTTTGCTCGTTTCATCTCGTCTTGTTCGGGCACAAGTTCGCCCTAAATAAAAGTTCTTTCTTTACCGTTGTGTCCCATCCTACGTGACAAATTGTGGTCGAGGTGCGGGGTAGTCCTCGATGGCGCGGGGTCTTTCACCAGGTCTGGGCCTGGGAGCATTGACTCCGAAAATAGAAGTTGATTTGTACAATGTACGCACACAGTCTTACGTCTTTCTTAATGATGTAATGGGCGAACTTTCACGGGAGAGTTACGGTTACCGATGATCTCCCCCTCTCGAGCTTCGCCCCACTTATCATCATTCATTCCGTGGATATGGCGTGATTTTTTACTTTTTGTTCTCTCGAGAAGCGCGTTTTGCCCCAGCACACCATTTTAATCCGTACACCTCCGTACGCCCGAAAAACCGGCATATCCGTAGAACAGTTGGACAATAATGCTTTCGCATTCACTGCATCACAGAATATACTCGGTGCTCTGGTAGTTGTTCATTCCTGTTATGAGACGCAGAATGTTAAACTAGAAGATAGAACAGCGAGCGAGAATAAGCTGAAGAATCAAACATTCGAGGACGCAATGCAAATCAGCGAAGACTCCTCGGTGGAGCACAGCGTATCGTTCAGTGTTCCTCCCTCTAGCGTTGAACTGTAGCAAAAAACGAACAATGGTGAACTATTTCACTAAAACTAGCTGTTTTGAATATGTCTCCAACTGCTCGGTGAATTTTGGTTAATGTCCGAAATATAGGACACCAGTGCCGAAACGGCTGATCTTTGGCTCTTGTGAAGAGAGAAAATGAACTTTATTGAGACAATGAACTTTATTGTGTTCTTAACCGTTTATTAAAATAACGAAAACACGGGGCCCCTTCCTAATGCTCAGAAACCCCTAGGGGTGGCGAGAAGCTTCGTTTGAGGGTGGGTACAAATAGGAAACGAGAACGAAAATATAGCGGGACTGGTGCAGACCTATTCTGATACTTTGGGGGTGGGGGGGGGGGGGGGGGGGGGGTAAAATTAAGACGGTTACAGGTTAGTTTGACTGTTAGTTAGGGGACAGGGTCTTAAGGAAAATCTGTCTTTTGCTTCGGAATTCGGGGCATGCCGAAAGAATATGTTCAGTTGTATCTTCCGCGCTTCGAACTGTGGTACACATGTCCTAAACAAGAGAAAAAAAGAAAAAGCTTTGTCGCTTCGCGGGGGAAAGGTTTAAATTGAACTAAGTATAGAGCGTCAATGGACGCACCACACGCACGTTCCCAAACCCCTTCACTATGACAGTATGAGGTGAGCCTAAGCTCGCACGCGCGCGCACACACACACTTTTTGAATTCATACGGTAAATGTCCACGGGATCATTCATTCCGCCGCGTTGCCTGTCACTTCCCCGTCTCTGCCGTCGCTCCTTGAAGAAATTAACGAGCGGCACGTTTTTACGGCACCATGAAGGAAGCTATGACGGCGTCTTCTCTCTTTTATATCTGTACGCGCATTGTACCTGAAGCGTGAAGTACGGGCAATTCATCGCCGCATCGTGTCTCCCTCGCCGCGCGAATAAAACTGCAGCAGGTGTCTTTGCTTCTTCTTCTTCGTCGAGTAAAAAGCCGGTCCGGTACGTCGCCGTAAAAAAGGAGGCCGTCAAGCGTCGGCGTCTAAATAAGGAATTCGCTCGCAGCAGACGTTTCTCGAGATTGGCACAGACGGCTTACGGCAGGCGACTCGTCTCTCTCTTTTTTTTCGTGAAAAAAATAAAATGAAAACAAGGATAAGAAATGGGTCAGACGCGACGAGGCAGACGCGGCGCAAGTTGCCCCGGATCCCATCCTGCGAAGAGCGGCTCACACAACGTCGACCCGCCGCTACGCGGGGCGTGCTTTTATTTTTATTTTCGTTACCGCGACAGCGAACGCCGTGATATACACAGTTAACGAAGATGGCATACGCACAATTGCACGCGACGCGCTCGCAAGACCATCATAAAAGTCTTTTAAAAAAATAGAAGATCCGCAGGATGCATGGATACGCTTCAGCAGTGCGATTCCGGTTGTAACAGAATTGCGTGATCGAACTGAACTCACTCCACCTTTTCCCTCCGCTCACTCGCACACACTCAACCCTCTTTGTAATCTTTATATCGCTAAAGACGACAACGCCACGTCTGTGCAAAATGACGCGACTACAAACCATTAAGGCGTAGGAACAGCGAGAGGAACTCGGAAGGTGATCAAAGCGGCTATGAAGACAAAATACGGCTTTGTTCAGTTTGAAACAAATATCGGGAACGGGAAATTACCCGCAGAATAAGCGTGGGGTGGGCTGCGTTTGGTACAAGCTCGGGCATCCTCACTGGTCAGCTTCCCCTGTCACTCAAAAAGCTTGTATTTAATCGATCCGTTCTTCCAGTAATGACTTATGGGGCAGAAACTTGGGGTCTCACCAAACGACTTGAAACCAAACTTCGATCGGCACAACGGGCCATGGAACGCCGAATTCTAGGAGTCACGTTGAGGGACGGGAACACAGCCGCATGGATTAGGGAACAGCCCAAGGTGGAGGACATCATCACCATCATCATCATCATCATTTATCATCATCATCACCAGCCTATCTACGCCCACTGCAGGGCAAAGGCCTCTCCCATTATTCTCCAATTACGTCGGTCCTGTGCTAACTGCGACCAATTTATCCCCGCAAACTTCTTGATCTCATCTGCCCATCTAACTTTCTGCCGGCCCCTGCAACGCTTGCCTTCTCTAGGGATCCACTCTGTTACCCTTAACGACCAGCGGTTATCTTGCCTTCGCATTACATGCCCTGCCCACGTCCATTTCTTCTTCTTAATTTCTACTAGTATGTCTTTAACACCCGTTTGCTCCCTGACCCACTCCGCTCTCTTCTCGTCCCTTAATGTTACACCTATCATTTTCCGCTCCATTGCCCGCTGGGTCGTTCTCAATTTAAGTTGAACCCTCTTGGTGAGCCTCCAAGTTTCTGCCCCGTAGGTGAGTACCGGTAACATGCAGCTGTCATACACTTTCTTCTTCAGCGACAATGGACAGGTGGAGGACATTCCAGTTCAAATTAAGCGAAGGAAATGGGGATAAGCTGGTCACGTGATGCGAATGGGGGACAGCAGGTGGAGTATCCGTTCGACAGACTGGGTGCCAACAGACCGCAAGCGCACTAGGGGTCCGCCGAGAACTCGTTGGCGAGATGGGCTACGAAAACTTGGGGGGAGAACATGGATTCAGCTGGCCCTCGATAGGCGTGGCTGGAAATCTTTTTGCAGGGGCTTTCGCCCTGCAGTGGTCACAAACAGGCTCATGATGATGATGATGAATTCACTCAGCCCCTAGCCTCATTCCGGCCCCGAAAAAAGTTGTATTCCTTAAAAAATAAACGCTATAAATATATAAAAAATTTCAAAATTTCGCGCTGCAGTGACGTTCTATGATCAGCAGTGACGTCATATGGGCCAGCACTTGAAACATAGTTTTCCGTGCGTCAACTGCACGTTGGCATTCACGTGATACGATAAAACTGACACTACAATCACCCCGTCATGTTTCTTGGCAGAGGCGTAAGTGGGCGGCAGCCAATCGCACAGTCAAGATTCTGTGACATGGTAGAAAAATCGCCGGAAAGTGGCTGAGGAGGCGTCACTGTTTCACGTTTTTTTTTTTTTTTCAATATCTCCCTTGTTAAAGCCGATAGCCTTACTTGGGCTACTTAAACGCGGAAATTTCGGTCTGTCTGTCTGCGTACCTCAATTCAACCTTCCGGCCTCAGGGCAAATTACGTGAACGAGATGTTTATATATAGGCAAAACATTTCCAAACTAGTAAATCTGGTGACAATGACCATACTAGTCAACATTGTCGAGCCAAAAGAACGCATTACGCAACTTTGAGGCAAGACATCAAAACACAAGCGACACTTGCATTGTTTTTTTTTAATTAAAAATACACGGGTGCACGATTTTTGCGATAAAAAATAAAAATACCTCTTGAAAAAAAATGTTTTCACCAAAAATACAGACAGTGCTCGTGCGAGCCTTCACCTCGTGGCAGTGTTCCAAGTTCAAGTTCAAGAGTCCGCTAGCGGTGGAGCGCGGGAAAATTGAATTGACTTGAGCAAACCTATACTGTGTTTATCGCGGGAGGAGCGAAAAGGGGAAGTAAGAGCGTAAAAGGTGGGCGGGAAAGACAAAAGAGGCATTTACGAGGTAGGGGAGGCTGCAGACTATTGTCTTCTGACATTTGCAGCAAGTGAGAAGATACGGGGCATTTTTTTAAACAGCCAAGCTGTTTAGCAAAGCGTAATTTTGCGCGGCCGCAGTGAAAAAGATGGCTGCGGCTTAGCTCCGCTAACCTTGTATATGCAAAGCAAAAGCTTAGCTTAGTCTGGTTGAGTCTTGGTTTCGCTTGGTTAGCCTTTGATTTAGCTGTGCAGCTAAATCAATGGCTAAACCACGTCTCAAAGTCGTTCGGTTCCATGCAACGCTCACAGACGGAGGCCGGACGAACGCGGCGTTCATTCATGGCGAACGCACCGTTCCTCTTCGCCGGGCGCGACACGAGTCACGTTGCCCGAAACGACCCAGCGCCGCACGCATGGGAGGCTGCGCGGGGGTGGTTGGCTGCCTCGGCCTCCGCGACGGTGGCGACCGCTGTCGGCGCGCACAGGCGCCAACAGCGGGCCCGGCGAATCACGCGATGCGCTTCGAGGGGTGTGTCGCAGGTGGTGTGTCTCCGGTCAAAAGGTCATTTGCGCATTCTCCATGAAATCGCTGGACGAAAGTAGTAAAGCTTGGCTTTAAAATACTTTCTTTTTGACTTTAAGGGAAAATACTTTTTGGCTTTAAGCGAACGAAGCTCTCCCATAGCGAGATGGCGAAGTTTCATGACCAGAAAGGCATTGAAGGACTCTGGTGATATTAAGAGAAAAAAAACATTTATGAGGTAGAGACGGCAGAAGACATTTGCAGCAAATTAAGTGAGCTGCAGATACGTATACGCGCTAACTTTTTGCTCGAAGCTTGGGCTAAAATTGGAATCATTGTTATCGGAGCGAAGCAGCATTTTTTAATGAACCAAAGTTGTATTTCGTCTTCATACCACTATGAAAACCTTCGCGACGTACCCACAGGCTTCGCAGTGAACCCAATGACGAACTCGATGCGACAATAGCGATTCCCTTAATTTCGGCCGACGGGCCACAAAGGAGCGTCGAGCCAAATCCGATTTCCTTTTTGCAGGTGCCTGCGTAGCGACACTTTGGGAAACTTCTGCCGCTTACATTGTTTCGTAGTCCTTTGTAGTCCACAAAAGCCCTTTGTAACGCGCGCCTCCAATAGAGCACATTCTAATTGCTTCCATTCACATTCCTTCTTCAGTCGGGTGTCGCCAACGCATATAATCGACTTACGCCATACATAGTGTGCAAAGCGCAAAAGAAATCGGCTTAATTCGCCCGTGCCTAACAATGGCGGTCGAATGAAAAGAAGAAAAAAAAAACGCATTCTCATACAGTTTGCTCCGTTTCGCGGCCACTTCGTTAAATGACTTTCAATGCATCCCTTGGAACAATAACACGAAATAACTAAACGCAGAAGATGGTATGCATAACTACGAACGACTAGAAGTTTTATAGAAGGAAACAAAGACAGGCAAACACAAAAGGCGCTTAAGGGGACAGGCAACCAATTTTTGTCGAGCATATTTTCTTTATCCCAAATGAAATGGCGTCACTTAAAACACCTTAACCCGAAACGGTTTCGCTGATAGCGCCTTCGAAGTTTTGAAATCAAAATTTTTGGTTCTGATTGATGGATTATAGGGTTTGACGCGCCGACGCAACGCAGGCGATGAGGCACGCCGTAGTGGAGGGCTCCGGATTAATTTTGACCACCTGGGGATCTTTATCGTGCGCCGAAATCTCGTACACACGGGTGTTTTTTCCTTTTCACCTCGGCCGGTAATCGAACCCGCGACCTCGTGCTTAGCAGCGCAACGCCTTAGTCACTGAGCCACTGCGGCGGGTAAACATTTTTTGGTTCTACCAGCCATACGTGTCCCGCCGAAAGGAATGCTGGCAACCGTGTCAGTGAGCCGTGTTGCAACGCTTTTAACGGCACGTGAGATTCAAAAAAGTATTTCAAAACTTGTCCCCGGCTAAAACTTGAATAATGCGCTACCTTTCTTGTTCCTTCATGCGGCTTTCGAATGAAGCGTTGAGTTTGTTTGCATAACTAATGTGGTGTCAGGCTTAGACACTAGGTGTCGCCAACTTTCAGACTTCTGAAATTTAAGTGCAAAATTAAAGTGATTCCCGCCCGTTTATTTATAAATTCCTTGCGGTTACCGCAGTGCATAAAACGCTGGCTCTCGTATAAGGTAGACTACATGCGCACTCCCCACAAATCGGTTGCCTGTCGATCCCTTTCAGTCTGTCTACGTGCTTTTCTTGTTCTTAGGTGGTTCGATGGAAAAGGAAAGGAAATGGACTGGGGATATTATTGAGCCCAGCTGGGGGCTCACCGGCATACAACCCAGTCCGGGGTTAGGGAATATAGAAGGGGGTGAATAGGATAGGGTAGAGGAAAAGGAGATAGGTTAAGAGAGAAAGGTTAAGGCTTTGAAGGCGAAAAAACGTCATAGCGTCCCCTGGCGATATGCATCACATAACAGCTACAACACGTTCGGGCCTTTTTTTTTTTTCGTTTTTGTTTCTTAGTCTTGGCGTGTGTTACTTCGAAGGGAAGACTGGCAACACTTGGCGCCACGACTTCCCCAGACGCTATCTCCGTTGCTCATACTACAAAGCTTGACTTTGGGCTAGTTTGGTACCGGGAGGAATCTTGCCTTACACTGCAAGAGTTGCAAAAATTGCAACCCGAAGCTCAACGAAACCCGCATCTTAAAACGGTACCGTGGCTGCTGAGCACGAGGTCGCGGGTTCGATTCCCGGCCGCGGCGGCCGCTTTTCTGATGGAGGCGAAAAGCAAAAACGCCCGTGTGTACGAGATTTCGGCGCACGTTAAAGATCCCCAGGTGGTCAAAATTAATCCGGAGCCCTCCACTACGGCGCGCCTCATCGCCTGCGTTGCGTCGGCGCGTTAAACCCCCACAATCAATCAATCAATCTAAAACGGTACCGTGACGCCCGATACAGCGAAATCTTTGAGGCTTCAGTTATAAGCATTAAGGGGATGCGTGAGTTCGCCTTCCGTGGCACTCTTTGAGCGGGAGATTGCGCATCTGGCCAGATGAAAAGAATGTTTGTGTGTTTTATCGCATTTTATAGCCGACGCCGCTTTTTAAGCTTTGTTTATCTCGCGTTTCTTTCTCGCTCTGGCGTATGATTACGTTGTTTCCTGCTTCTATTTATTGCCAACTCTAATGACATTTCACCAGGTGCTCCTCAGCGCTCGCGTCTGTTTGCCTTCTCTCTGTCCAAATTGTTCGCGCTGTTTTCTAAGGTCTCCGTTGCTCTGCTGCATCTGTTCTACGCACGTGCCGTCCCCTTCGCCTGCCCCGAAATATGACGCCAGTGAAGCAGGAACGACTCGAACTTGTTCCGCGCCGGCTTCCAAACAGCTGAGGTAGCGCCACTTGCAAGCACTTGGTTCCTATAGTTAGCAAGCCCGGGTGCAATACCCATACGAACTGACTGACTGATTGTGGGGTTTAACGCGCCGACGCAACGCAGGCAATGAGGCGCGCCGTAGTGGAGGGCTCCGGATTAATTCTGACCACCTGGGGAATCTTTAACCTGCACCGAAATCTCGAACACGCGGGCATTTTCGCGTTTCGCCTCCATCAGAAAAGCGGCCGCCGCGGCCGGGAATCGAATCCTTGTCCTCGTGCTAAGCAGCACAACACCTTAGCCAATGAGCCACCGCGACGGGTGACGTACGAACTGAAGTGTCTATTTACTCGTTACAGCGGTGCCGCCTTTCTTTCGCCTTATACAAATGACAGAGTTGCATAGGTCCACGCGCCTCGTACGCGTCATAAATGGACTCGCCCGTCGCGCTGCACGAAGCGTGGTTATTTCGCGCTATATTTAAACAAACACTTTTCAGCTTGCCAAAATGTCCGCACTAGCGAATTACAGAGCGCTCATGCTGACTGTTCTTTTTCTCTCAAATGAGAGGAGAAAATTTTTCGATTACGAATAGGCAAGCGTCGCGCAACAGCATATTTACTCGGCGAAAAGATGGGAGCGTAAGAAAGAATGGCGCAATTAAGTGCGAATCGACGCCTCCCGCACGCGATGTTGGCCGTGAGCCAGCCGCAGTGGTTGTGAACGCAGTTAACTAGCAAAAAAGCCGGGAAAGCATTAAAGCATTTGTACGAAACTTTGACCCCCGTTCACAGCACATTTATCGTGACGACAGGCCTACACCTACGAACACATTATACGGGAAACACCGTTACAGCCGCACAGCAAAAGCCTCGTAAGGTGACAAAATCTGCTTCCGCAAATCTTAACAACTTTCGCAAAATGATTCTTTTAGGTTAGCAGGTCGGACGAAATTAAGCTTCATAACACCCTACACGCGCTGAAGTTCGCCATATTAACAAAACAAAATTCAGAAATTCGGGGAGGATCTAAGTGCGCGCTCTTAAGCGCGTCGCATCCACTCCTGAAGTCAGGCGGCAGTAAAGCAAGGTAAAGGCAGCAGAAATCATCGTTACCGTCTCCAAAATGCCCGGCCGTTAGCACTAGAGCGTGGTGCTCCCTAATGGGACAGCACGACTGCGCAAGAGCCGCGCACGCATCCCTAATCGCGCCAGCGCAGTCAAGCAGCGCGCCCGCTATTGATCCCCCAGAAGCGAAGAAAACCCTCCCCCACTTCCCTCAAGGATGGGCGAGTTGAAGCGAAAAGGACCACCAACCAGAGTGACAAGGCCGCGAAATGTAGCGTTCCACTACATCGCTCCGCCCCCCGGAGCGGTAGCTCCAGAATCCGTGAAATGACGTCATCTACGTATCCACCTGTCACAGGGAAGGGGCTAGGGAACTTTTCCCTCGCCGTCGGAGCACCCCGATAGCCTTCTTATCGGGTCAGTGGTGAGAAAAAACGGGTTCGCCCCATGCCGATGGGACGTCGAGAACAAGGGTGCACGCTGCGCCAACTAGGGAAAAAAAAAAGAGGGTTTGGAGAAATAAGTCGACAAAAAAGGGGGAGATCTACGCTATTGCGAACTTTGCTGGTTCATTTTTCCCCGTCGAGCTGGGCCTTTTATTCCTACCAGCGGGGAATTTGTTCTTTGTCTTCGGAGTCGCCCATAAAAATGGCCCCCTCCGGGCGGCTAATGAAACAAAAACGCTGAGCGAAGCGAAGCCGTAGTAGACGGGCCGGGAGCAATTTCCGCCGTCTGGTCCACTCCCCGCCGCCCCGCACGAACGGAAGGAAGAGGAAAACAAAGAGGAAGAAGCTGGGGAAATGGGGATAAAACGAGGCCTAGTGAAAGATTCCCCCCCCCGGGGCCGCCGGCCGGGGAAAAACTGAGAAGAAGAAACACTGTTCGTCCCTGCCCCGGGTGAAAAATCGCGAACAGTATTCGTTTCTGTCCTATAACTTGGTCGTGCGGTGCTGGGAACAAGTCACCATTGTAGCTCCAGTAGTGCGCGACAAGAAAAAAGAAAAAAAAGGATGACAAGACTTCGCTACACAGTTTCGCAACCCGTGCTGGAGAACGTCGTTACTATAGGGGTGCTGCAAAAGAACTGCAGGCGCTGCATGATCTGGACAACCTGTCGATCGCCCAATACAAAAGGAATCATCACTGTCATCCATCGTATACGATACCGTATGCTTTGCGGAACAATTCCGCTGGGTTTGACGACGAAAGAGGCTACCGCATTTATTCGAATATAATGGAACGTTCTTTTAAATGCAGAGCATTTCAGTAACTCACGATGTCACCCGCGTTGACGTCCGTAGTCGTAGTCCGCACCCCTCCCCCTACACTATACAAAAAAAATACTATCCGGCGCCTGGTTTCGATCCCTCGACCCTGCGGGCGGAACGCAATGTACATGGTGCTCTACCTACTGCGCCACAAAGCCGACACAGAATGGGAGGCTACGAACGCGCCTTATATCCTTGACTCGTTCAAACTACGTCAAGAAGCTGCTGATACAACGCATTCACTACCACCAACTCCCCAAACACTAAACGTTAACGCAATACACCCACCCCCTATGCGACGCATTTACTCGAGTCCCCCTCGCGGGGAGATGGGCCCAATTTTTTTGAAACTCCGTAGTCTCAAAGTCATACCTCGCCTTATATTGGAGGCTCAGTATACCTATATGGCGATTTTTTTTTTACTCTCCAAACTGCACCCTCGACTTTTAATCGTGACCGCTTTATAATCGAATAAATACGGTAAATGCGAAACCGAGCAAATGAAATCTGATGGTGCCGCTTCAGGAGTAAACAGTCTCGGGCCACAGCCGCTCGATAGATAGATAGAAACTTTATTGTTCATGGGATGGTGGGGCGAATCAGCCGCCTCGGTCCAGGCAGCCGCTGAGGTCCCTGATGATGTGGGCCGCCAGTTCCCGTTGAAACAAAAGATAGAGTGGCCGCGTTCAGGCGCACACAGCGGCAAAAACGGAATTTGTTTCATTATTTAAATCAGGTCCTGGAACCTGAAGAGAATTTTTAACTAATGTAGTCGTCCAAATTGGACCAGCGTTGACGCTGTGCGCACGACTGCGAAGTCATTAATTCTGTAAATGATGCGGACCCTTCGCACTTCCATCTTTATTTCTGTACTTCCAAACGCCAACCGCGTACACAAAGCTTAAGCCGTTAAATCAGCAATTAAATCGTTACAAACATACGAAATATGAACGTCTTTCAATTTGAATATTTCCAATCGCAGAACTTTCTCTCCGCATACTTGTGGTATACCCTTGATGGGAACGCAAAAAGCGGCCGTTTTGGCTAGATTGATCTCCTGTTGAAGCAGGCTTTACGCTTACAACCTCGACATCGGACTCCGTACAGGTCGAGAAAGCGCTGTCTTCGTAGCTTCTTAACCGGTGTCTCGGCGTCCTGGTCTGCAATGCGCGCGCTATTCGAGGATTCCGAGTTGATGGGAATTGAGCGCGCGCCGAGTTTTGCTGCGACAGATGTCGCACGCCTAGTAAAACCTTGTTGGTAGGTTTGTAGGTGGCGAAGGAACCCTTCGCCTGAAGGAACTCAGCGGTGTTGGCGAAGAATCCAAAGAAATTTGTCTTGGTGCCCAAGTGATTTGTTGCGCGCTTGCGGTGTTGCTTTATTTTTGCATCTCTGTATTTCACTGCAACATATTTCTTCTTTTGAGAAAGAGCTCATTTTTGGGGGGCTCCGTCTTTCTCTGCGTTTTTTCCGCGTATCGCGTTTTACTGGCTGGAATTGTGATTCCTGTATGTGTTCTTTTTTTCTTTTGCTTGCTTCATTTTGGTGCTCAATAAAACTTGAACACTGTTCGCAAATTTTACCTGTACAATCGATTTTTTTCGCACATGCTGCTACATGTCCGAATATATTGACTATGTTATTGTTAAAGGGACGCAGTCTTTGTCAAGTCTTAATGGCTTTTTGTCTGGGTTCCCTTCAGTGTCATTTGGATACTAGAAATAAAAAAAATGATTTGGTTTGATTTGATTCGATTGAGATGAGAGGACGAGGACGACGGATGATTATAAACAAAAACCGATTTACAATCAGGTACACAAAAGTATTTACAAAAGTGCTGAGCAAACCTTGCTGACTTGGCGATCGACTGACTGGGTTACTCCCTAGGTGTCCAACCTTTGCGATCGACCCTTTGTTACACCCTAGACGGCAAAGCTTTCGGTTTCGCTTCTTTTCGATGTCTTCAAAATTCCAGCCAAGTCCGCTACTGGCTATCATGCGCGGGAATATAATCCCTTGAGGCCACTGTATGCTGCGCTGCAAAGTCGATTGATCAGCTGGGCCTCTAGAGTATCACCCAATCGCGGAGCCAAACGCAGTCTCACCGACCGAATTTCAGACGTTTTCATCCCCTCCCCAAATTCAGAGGAGACGCGGACACGCCGGAGAGGCAAGTTTCCCATGGTCAGGGCGGCCATTAGGCGCCACGGCGCCCACAAAGTCGCCGCACGGGCCTTACGCACTGCTAGCGCAACCCGCTTGCCCCGAGGCGCGCAACTCCGGAACAACGGCGCTTTGTTGCCATAACCAAGAGCGTCCTTTTGAAGCGTCTTAAACGGAACCGCGCTCCCCAAAATCCCATTACGGCGGCTGAGGCCACAAATACAAGCGGGCGTGGCAATGTTCGACCTAGTGTCACTAGATAAATTATAAGAGTATCGGCACTCTTTTCTCCTATTCATCCGTGCTGCAGCCGTGATCATTGGTCACTTTGCATCACATGACACATTTTGTTTCACAATGAGACAGTTCATGAGCACCGCCATTTTGTTTTTTTTTGCGTTTTCTGTCGGTCAACTGTGGCAGTCTCAGCTTGCCCTCCCTGCGCTGCAGCTGCGCGCGACTGGCGTCGTTCCGAACGCGAATCAAAGACAACACGCTTCGCCGCATTTCAGCTACAAAAGTGTGTCCGAAGATGCCGTGTTGCTGCGCTTCGGCAGTGTTGTTTACAAATTACCTAGTCAAAGTAGCGGAGAGGGCAAAGAAGCGGCAGTCTACCAACACTGATAAACACCAAAATGGCCGCCGTTGCTAACTTGCGTGCATCAGTGGCGGTACTCTGTATCTTATCTAGTGACACTAGTGTGACCCCTACGCGATGCCTCCAAGATAGTGTCTTTTGTCTCCCCATGTCCCCTCCGCCGGTCTGACCGAATGCGTCGCCCTACACACCTTCTGAAGACGCCATCCGGGTGCGTACCTCCGCCGACCTAGCCAACAAACGCTTTCGCGTTAAAACTAGTTAATTCATTTACCCGCTCGTTTGTATTCACTGCAGGACGTTGCATGGGAGCATGGAGGGTGGTTTCGGCCGAAAACCACAGCAGAAAATTAAGGCCAGGTCTTGTTTTGGCGGAGAGGGTTTGATGCTGGCGTCTTAAAGAGCCTTCTGAGCATGCTTGTTTAGCCTTGTTTAGCCTTAGCATCTTAGCCTTAGCATCTTAGCCTTAGCCTTAGCATCTTAGCATCTTAGCCTTGTTTAGCCTTAGCATCTTGTTTAGCCTCGCTCGGTATGCCACGTTGTTGTCTCTACCGAACCAGACAGCACTGAGGCACGGGGGACTTGCAAGGCGCACGTGCTTACGCAACTGATTAACCAACACAGGTTTTATGGCGCGATGTGCTCAGTTTATGGCAGAAAAAGCAATGAGCCATCAGAAACAAGAAAGAATACGCTGGTATTCCAGGCACTCCTGTCCTCCCAAAGGAACCTTTGTGTCACAGTCTGATATCAAAGCAAGCGAGACCACCGAGAAGAACATTTCCTGAGGTGGGAAGAAATTAGGGGGGAGGATGTTGTGACACATTCAAAGAACCCGCCGCAGACCGACCGTCGCGCCACATTTCATTTGGGCGGTAAGCGACGACGCGGCCTTCGCGAGTTGCACTTCACTATTTCTTTCTTCGTGGGACAGGCGTTTTACTTTTTCTTCCTTCTTTTTTTTTTTCTCCCAGTCAACACCTACGCGCAAAAGCGCGCGCTTCGCTCCGACCCGGAATGTCGGTCGTTTCCGGCCCGCGCATGCCGCACGGAAACGGCCAGGTTCCGCAAAAGCAGCAAAGGTGTGCGCGCGAGGAGCAGTCGTCGTCCAACTTCCGCAAAAAGAGTGTACGCGCGTCGCTTGCTCAATCGGCGCCGCAAACGTCGCACCCCGTCTCGCGCCGCTCGAACTGAAAAGGCTGAAACGCGTCGAGCGTTTCTCGCAGTCGAATTCGTCGCGTGCCAACGTCGTCGGATGCGCACCTATTTGCATGCAGCGAAAACACACTGCCGCGAAGACCGCGAGTCACGAGGCGCGCCAGTCTATCGAACTTACGGAGCGAAGTGCACGGATAATTTCGTGACAGATCACACTGGAACGAAATGAGGCTACAAAGAATTCTTTTTAACGCGAAAGCCTTGGGTGTCTCATCAAACGCAAAAAGTGACCGTAGAATTCTATTTACTCTACGGCTATTTATTCTATTGTACGGCTGCGACAGCATCAAGGGTACCAAAATGGCCGCCACTGTGAAGAGAAAATGAGTTGGGGTCGTGTGGGATTTGAACCCGGGTCGTGAGAGCCACAGCTAAATGTTCCAGCCACCGCGCTAACTCAGTGCTCTGGCAGAATGGATGAAGAACCAGCCTGACGGCGCATGCACCGGGACAGGCGGACGTGACTGCACGAGCGTAGAACGGGTGCATGCGGATGAGAGCTGTGCTCTCTTCTAATCTCTCTTAGCCAAGTCTAATCGCTAAGCTCTCGTCTTCAAAAATCAGCAGACGTAAGTGCCCCAAGGTTTTTTTTTTCTCGGTGGTGTGAATCCTCAACCGGCCGCTGCTCTAGTAGCGGAAAATACAACCGACACTGATTCAGCCGACCTGTAGCAAGCAATGCTGATGTATGAACGCGCCTGATGATAGCCCAGTCTTGCCATTTCTACAGGCCACGATAAAGCTCGATAGATCCCGCCCCCGAAGCTGAAAGCGCGCCCGTGTCGTCGACGTAGACCCGCAAAACGCTCCTTAAGGTTCACCGTCCCGTCACGCAGGTGTTTCGAACTGAGGCACAATGCCTCCCTTCTCTCCCCAAATTAATCTCTCTCTCTCTCTCTCTCTCTCTCTCTCTCTCTCTCTCCTCTCTCTCTCTCTCTCTCTCTCTCTCTCTCTCTCTCTCTCTCTCTCTCTCTCTCTCTCTCTCTCTCTCTCTCTCTCTCTCTTCTCCGATAGCAACCAACAAGTTCGGTGCCGACGCAGCGTTGAGCGGCTGCAAATGCGAAGTACAGTTACACGTCGGTTTCCCGAAAACCCAACATTACGAATTCCGCCGTTTAACGAACAAAGTCGGATTCCCTCCACATATTCCCGCAGGCTTATTGCTTTCTTGATTATCCACAGTTTCACGTTTAACAATATAAATTCGCACCTTCCGCCGGCTTCCTTAAGTCGAGGCTCAGCTGCTGCACTCATTATATGTGGGTGGATTCACGGCGAAAAATACGCAAACGCAAGAACACAAGGTATCTCGCAGGTCCGTGGAAATAGCCTGCGCAGCAGCATGCATAAGTGCCTGTTAGATTTTTGCGCAGTTTTCTTCACGCGACATCTGTTTTGGTTACAAGGAGGCCGCTACCATCGATGTAAAGGGCTGCCCGATCGTAGTAGCGCGGACGCCAATGGAAACCCAATGCAAGTTCTGTCTCGGCAGAACAGACGCGTTTTCTTGACTGCGCTGTCACTCCTCCCAACGTAACCTGAGAGCAACCCGCCGACGCGGCGGAACCGGTCACACTCTGATCGCGCTCGATATTCGCGACGGCTCATATTTGTTACTCAGTACACACGCTATCGCGGGAACCGGCGCGCAATTCATGAACCCGGCGCTGCATGTCGGCCGCGGCGGGAACGATCGGTGGATTCGGATGGGTGACTTCTGAAGAGTCTATGAATCGGATTCCCGGGCTGAGAAGAACAGTGGGCGAACATTTTTGAAGCCGAGCCGTTCAATAAGCACCCGCCGCGGTGGCTCAGTGGCAAAGGCGTTGCGCTGCTGAGCATGAGGACGCGGGTTCGATTCCGGCCGCGGCGGCCGCCTTTCTGATGGATGCGAAAAGCAAAGATGCCCGTGTGTAGGAGATTCCGGCGCACGTTAAAGATCCCTAGGTGGTCAAAATTAACCCGGAGCCCTCCACTACGGCGCGCCTCATCGCCTGCGTTGCGTCGGCGCGTTGAACCCGACAATCAATCAATCAATCAAGCGATTCTGTGTAATTGTAATGGTAATTGCGATTCTGTGTAATGGTAATTGTTTCCCTTCTAATGTTTCTAGTAATGATGACAGCATTGCTAACGAATTCAATACCCTTTTTTTACGAGTGTCTGGTAGTTTGCCTTTCAGTACAGGAGTGTGCACTCTGCGTTCTAGCGTTTCGGAGTCAGCCTTTCTTCCATTTTTGGATGAAAACAATTTAAGAATGATAATTTATAGCCTTAAAGCCAATAAATCGCCTGGCGTTGACAATATTGCGATTAATGAATTACGCAGAAATTTTGAATCTTTAAAAAACGTTCTCTTGCATCTCTTGAATAACATTATTGCAACAGGTGACATACCTGTGCAATTGAAAACGTCAACTGTCTTTCCACTCTATAAATCTGGCTCCCGTCTTAACAAAGAAAATTACCGGCCCATTTCCATCCTATCGAGCATAGCCCAGATACTAGAAAAACACTTGTTCTTAACTATGCGATGTTTCTTAGACAAACATGACATATTATCGCCTACACAGTATGGTTTTCTTGAAGGTAGGGGAACGCAGTCTTTACTGGAAGATTTTTCTGATCTTTTAAACTCGTCTTTCGAACGTAATAATGTCACTTGCGGTCTCTTCCTTGACGTCAGCAAAGCTTTCGACAGTGTTTGTCATGACCTATTGTTAGAGAAACTTTCCTTACTTGGCTTCCGCGGTGTCTTCCTTTTGTTGCTTAAAAATTTCCTTCAGGGACGATACCAGTCAGTTAAAATAGGAGATTGTCGAAGTGCTGATTCATTAATAAGAGCTGGAGTTCCTCAAGGTTCTATTCTGAGCCCGTTGCTGTTTAATATTTATGTGAATGATGTTGTCAATGCTGTGCCAGTTTCTTTGTTTCAATATGCTGATGATACAGTTCTGATAGCTTCCGCTAAAGAGTATAAGGCGGCGGTGGTGTTACTACAAAGGGCAGCAATGAACATAATGGACTGGTTTAGAGATAACTCAATTAAAGTCAACGCTGCAAAGACTCAATTAATTTGCTTTCATAATCCATTAAAAAAAGTGAATCTTGATTATTCGTTCGTGCTACATACATCTGATTGCTCCAGTTGCACGTGTAAACCTATCAAATATGTACCCACAGTAAAGTATCTCGGTCTATATATCGATAATGACCTCTCCTGGAATTCGCACCTTTCGTATTTGTGCAAAAAACTTAGGGCTGTATCGGCTCTGCTTTATAATATTAAATACTACATGCCTATATCTCTACGGAAAACTGTCACGCATGCCTTGGCTTACAGCAACCTACGCTACGGTGTAACAGTGTACGGTCACTGTTCACTTCGTTGGAAAGCTAGAATTGACGGAATTCTCAGATGTATTTTAAAGAGTGTAGCATACGATATACTCTGCTATGAAGATAAGGCCGACGTCTTTAAAGTATTGTCTTTACCGAATTTTGATCAATTATTAATGGAAACTGTCACAATAAAACATTTCTGGACTAGCACGTTCAAGCAGCCATATACACCAGTTCGTTGTTTACGACCGAAAGACTTATACTGCATTCCTCGCTGCTCAACTAGGTATGGTAGAAGAATGCGTCATTACTATGTCCCTTTCTACTTTAACAGATTGCCGCCCAGTATTTTTTCTGTAAAAACGAAACGCTCATTGAAAAAGGTATTACGTCGTGTAAACATATAATTTGCATTTTAGGGTCTAGTCTTGCCGAAATTGTGTTTGTAAGTTTCAAACGCCTTCAGCCTTGAAAGCAATGCTATAGACTTTTTGTCCTGTTACTATTGATTTTTTACAATTCCATTTTTTTTTAATCACCACTTCACGTTCTTTCAAACCATATCAGGTGGTGTGTGCTAAACGCTGTTTGTGTGTTGTATGAAGTTCGAGTTCTTGTACACTAATTTCTGATAAGCTGTGATCCGTTTAGGAAACAAGCTGGTATTTTAAATCTCGAGTGATGGTATTTTGTCAGGTGTAATCTGTGTCGTAAGTCAACTTGTTCTCTCTTTTTTTTTTCTTTCTTTCTTTGTATGTGTACTTAAGCGTTCTGCGATACTATGATTTGTACTTGCGTCAGTGTTTATTCGATATTTGCGGTTTCCGTTGCCTGCCAGGCGCTGCCGCTCAAGCCCAACGCGGCTTTGGCAGGCCTGCCTCCTTGTATTTTTTCAGTATTTTGCCCAATAAAGCATTATTATTATTATTATTATTATTATTAATCAATCAATCAATCAATCAATCAATCAATCAATCAATCAATCAATCAATGTTTAATAAGCTTTCAGTTCCGCCGTACAGCGTGCCTCGTGAGGAGCGCCGGGCGTTCGTGGCTTTACCTCTCGCGTGCCCTTCTCCTCGTCAGTTCACGTGCGTTGGCGCCTGAAGTGGCAAGCACACGAAAGGTCGCGCTACAGACGCCGAGATCGCGGAGCCGGTTGCCACCGCGGTTCTATCGCGTGCTAACGCGGTGCGCTTCGGGAGAGAGATGTGAAAGCCTGCGGACGAAAGGATCCGGGCCGGCCAGTCATGGAGCGGCAAGTTAGGAAACGCATGTCAGGTGCAACAGCTGCGTCTCCGACGATGGGAGAGGGCCCGCCAGCTCTGCTGTCACTCCAGCCTTGCACCACTAGTGGAAGTGCGCAATTTTTTTTTTTGTCGTCCACTGACACCGTACACAACGGGCGGTTTCAACGCGAAAGCATTAGTTGGTTAGGATGGCGAAAGCTCAAACCCAGATTGAGTCCGCAAAAGGCCGCAAAAAAAAAAAAATGCTCCTGCGTCCACAAAGAACGCGATGCCGGCTAACGCCTGTCGCAGCAACACTGCAGTGCGCGCGCAATTCCCATCCGCTGCGACACGTTCATCAGAAATAATGCCCCTGTCACACGGGCACTTTCAATCGCGACTGAATCGATCCGGATCGAGCTCAATCCGAATCAGGCCCCTGCTACACGGCAGTTTCAATTGCGATCGAGCTCGATCCCGCTCGAACTCAATCCTGGTTTCTCAAGCGCGATTGAGGCTTCCAAGCGCGATCGAACGAAAGCGGCGATACTCTCGTCCCCGCTCAGTAATGGCACAGAATGTGACAACTTCAACTAACGCCACAAATTGTGTCAAATAACTTGACCCAAATAAGCGTGAGGTAATATTTCCATAGTTACGTATACCTACGACCGCGCAAAGTTACCAGACGCCGGCCTCAAGTACATTGTTAGCGCCATCTGGCGTACACGAGTGCAACCCGTGCAACTTCTCGATCGCGATTGAAACGTGCCGTGTAGCAGCGGCAGTGCGTCGAGCGCGCTCGAAAACTCGATCGCGATTCACATCAATCGCGATTGAAAGTGTCCGTGTGACAGGGGTATAAGACAACGCGTTGCCACCGGCGCAGCACATGGAGAACCCGCTTTCGCAAGCAGTCTCGGTTAGTCTTCAGCTTCTGTGGAGGCAATGTCGCGGCAGCATGGATATATAGTTAATCTGCAACAAGTAAGCTGCAGTGAGTGCGATGTCAAGGTTGTAGGCTTAGCGCAAACATCGGCAGATGGCTTGTCGACTAACCTTGCTAAGAGAAACGCTTCTCACAAGATCGAATGCAGGGATACCCTGCAACTGTTTTCTACGCGTTACATACGTTCCGTAAAACGATGCGTTAAGCTGCGTCCTCTGCGTGCCACCTAAACGATACCAGAATTCTAATTTAGGAAAAAAGAGTGTACAGATTGATATAGCAAATGAATTCATGAATGAATGGAGTAAATGTTTCCTGTCTGAAAAGAAAGGGGAAAACATATTTCTTTGGAAAAAAAAGTAATCTGGTCAAAAAGGGTGCCGCGCGTTACCAAAAAGATTACACCGACTACCGCCTGCGCCTACAGTTACCCAGGAGATACGTACAAAACCATTTGGAATTCCTAATTTTGGGAGCACTGAGGACAGGAAATGTAAGCCAGTTTTTTTTCCCAGCTGTGTCAAAATTACGTAACAAGAGACGTACATTTTTAAAAAGAAGATTTATAAGGCTAGGCGGAAGGAAAGTACGGCGGTCCCGTGTACGCAGAAAACTCCTCCGGCGCGACCCCACGCGAATGCGCGAAAAAAATACAGATTAGGGAGGCGTTACAAGTATAGGTGGAGGGAAATTTACCTGGGTCTTTGGATGGCATAGCTACATTCTCGCATCTACCACCACTGGGAAGTTGGAGCGGTGCATCAGAGGGAACGAAGCACACGGGTAAACAGCGGCCGCACGTTGCAGCATCGCTAGTTAACCATCTGTGCGGAATGCACGGGCGTATTCCTTTTTTTTTTTTTTTACAATCATTCTTTTTGCCAGCCTTTGCAAATATCTGGACAGCGTCTGCTTCCCTCTAGCAAAATAGCGCACAGGGTGCTGCGGCAAGGCTCAACCGGCATCACGCTCGATTAGGTCATCCCACTACTACCGGAGACTAAAATCGCCCGCCTACTGGTTGGTTTCCGCCAGCGCACGACGGCGCGCCGCGTTTAATTAGCGATGTCGCAATACCCACGTGCGCGTGCTTCTGCGATGAGCAATCCCAACGAGGTATACGCTTCGGCATCGCGGACCAGACTTGGCAGCCACTGCTACCTTTGTGTGCGTGTCTGCATGCATGTCTGTGTGCGTGTGTGCGCGCGTACGTGAGTGTGAGCGTGAGTGACCTCGAGCGAGCCAGTGAGTGCGAGTACGAGAGTGAGTGCGTGTGAGTACGTGTGAGAGTTAGTGAGTGAGGGACTGAGTACCAGTGAGTGAGGAAGTGAGTGAGTGAGTCAGTGATGAGTCAGCGAGCGAGCGAGTCAGTTCGAGTGAGTGAGTGACGGACTGAGTACAGATGAGTGAGGAAGTGAGTGATTGCGTGGGTGAGCGAGTAAGCGAGTGAGTTCGAGTGAGGGGCTGAGCGAGCGAGTGAGTGAGTGAGTGATTGAGTGAGTGATTGAGTGAGGGACTGAGTATACGTGAGTGAGTGAGTGAGTGAGTGAGTGAGTGAGTGAGTGAGTGAGTGAGTGAGTGAGTGAGTGAGTGAGTGAGTGAGTGAGCGAGGGACTGTGCGAGCGAGCGAGCGAGTGAGTGATTGAGTGAGTGAGGGACTGAGTACACGTGAGTGCTTGAGTGAGTGAGTGAGTGAGTGAGTGAGTGAGTGAGTGAGTGAGTGAGTGAGTGAGTGAGTGAGTGAGTGAGTGAGTGAACGAATGAGCGAGCGAGCGCGTAAAAAATTCCCCGCATTTCCCCGAGGGGAAGAATGTGAAAGTGCGAATGCAAGTGAGTTGAATTTGCGCGGTTCGGTAATGTTCGCGAAAGAGAGATCACACACACACACACAACTACAAAGAAAGAAAGATGCATTTATTCACAGACACCTATTTGTGTTGTCGTTGTACTTGATTGCTAGAGCGGATCTCAGCTTTGAAATTTCGTGTCAGTACTCCTTTAAAGGGGTATTCACACGAGAGAGAAATCCGCGGTTTCGCTCCTAGGAGTGCGCACCACGTGACCCCTACGTCACGGTTTCTCTCCGGCGCACCGCCTCCGATGGGAGATCGGAGCTTCTGCTCGCGAGCTACAAACCCTCCGCCGCGGAGGCGGGATTTCGTCTGCTCGTCGGGCAGCTGGCCGCGACTGAAGTTCTAGAGCGGTTGCAGGCACTTTATTTTTATCGCTTCTTAATACATTGGACGCGAAAATGCGTGGCGCACATGACAGGCGCACTGAGGGAGCCGCGTATACCACCAGCACGGGCGCTTGGCGAGCGGCGGCCGCGGCTGCGAAGTGGCGCAGGCCGGCGCCGGTAGCTCGAGCGACAGCTTGTTATTGCTCCCCAAGGCGCAAACAAAGCTGCGTATACGAGAAATGGGGTAATGATGTGATGGAAAGTTGCTTTAAAAATCGTCACCTGAGCCGCTTGCCAGAGCGGCGATCGAATATTCGCCGTAGTGTTAAGCCTAACATCAGTATGCGGGCCTGTAGGTGGGCCGGTCGGCTGCTACTACGTCGCGCGCCGGTCTCTCCGCGCGGCAGCACCTGCATCGCGTCGACGACCAATTTTTGGTCGGTTGACAAGATCAGTACGTATGCGCTTAACAGAAATTGCCGCCGTCGCGGAATCGGCGGTGCTACGGCAGCTATGCTTTCGAGATAGGCGGCTGCAAACAGTGATGTCCGTCCGAAAGTCGCATCCTCCGTGTGAGCGAAGGAGCTAGCTGAGCGGAGGTCGGCCTGCGGTGACGTCACGACCTCCCTCGGATTTCTCCGCTGAAACGCTCCGTCGTGTGAATACCCCTTAAGCGGGTGCATTAGACCTTCTCACGCCCGATTCCTGGCCAATCCCCCACGTGGGTATGTGCCATGTCAGCGGCCAGGCAGCGCGCGCCCATCTCCCCCCGTTGCCAAGGAAGACGAGGAGATTCCTGGCCAATCCCCCACGTGGGTATGTGATGCGGACATCGCCGGTGGACGCAGGTTCAGGGTCGCTTAAGAAGTGCATTGCACTTAAAATGGGATCGTGTGCACGCGAAGAAGGTATGATAAAAGAAAACACCTGCTAATTGACCTAGCCCTGAGTTCTTGTTCTTAGTCAAAAACAGCATCGTTAATGCAGTCAACCAGACCCATTAAATGAAACAGCTTAGTGCTTGGCGGCATTTTGTCTGCGCATTGCATGCATACTCGCGTAAGCAGTGCTTGTCCTACGCAACCGTTCGCCTCCCCGTTTCACCTTGTTCGCATGGCTTCGAAATTGGCGACGAACGCGTGTTTGCAGTTCTGCTAAATATTCATCACTCATTCCACTCTGCAAAGGTGGATGTTCTGCGGAGCTGTTAAGCGCCCGCGGAATACAGGAGACGCAGGAGTTTTGAACAAAGGAATAATAAATAAACAAGTCTCCGGTACCGAAAGAAATAAATCTCCGGTACTTCGTGCAAACTTTTCCACGGTTGGAGTTGTGCCTACAAAACATTTAGCCCACTTCTAATACTGTGAAGATTAAAGACCAGCGAAGCTTTAATGGGGGATAACTATATTCAATTGTGTATGGTGAATTACAAAGGCAGCATATAACTTCGTAAAATATATTTCGAAATTGATTCTCAAACAATCCTTTTCACGATAGTTTGGACAAAACAAGAGTTACATCCGTTTTGTGCAACCATACTCCTTCCGTAAACCGCCATGTATTGATAGCACACGGGAATTCCGTAACCGTTACACCTCCACTGTCAACTAGCCGTTACAAGTAAATGAAACTTGGTTTAATGATAGAGTCTTCCTACCTGGCAATTTAAGAATTTCTTACAAGATACCCACATTAGACAGGCCTACAAAAAATTTTACATTAGCTCAGGAGCGGGCGCTTTCTTCTTTGTCAAAATAAAGTTTTGTTCTCTCTCTCTTTCTTCTTTGTCAACGCGACTCGATAGACGCGCGCAATGTTGCTCAGAACTTAGCGAAGACAATTTCGCTGTGAAACTGCAGACGTTGCGAGCTGCGGCCACTGCATTTCCCACAAAGCAGGAGAGCAGTCACCAACCGCCCGTTCGAGTTCTAACGTTGTCAAACCCCTGAGTACTGAAACATCGTTATGCACTCCATCTCGCCCTGGATTAAACAGTTGCGAGCTTGGGCCGTGACTCCTCGTCGCCCAACGAAAACTACTTCCGCCTGCAAGGACACCTCGCCAGTCACCGACATCGTGGGCCCGGTAGCAACACCACGCCTGGTAGCGCAAAATCCGAAGCATCGAACACGGTGAAAATGTGCCGTGTCTTCAGCGCACTCTCCAGCCGCAACAGCGCGCAGTCGAAGCTTCGGAATTATACGCCTCGAGCACGGCCTGTAGGGGCGCCACTGAAATCCCCCTAGCGGCCCGTTTCGAAAGCAGGCGCGGGAGTCCCCGGCCCGCTCCCCCCTGTCGCCGTTGCTTTTGGGGCTCGTTCAAGACAGCGATTTACCGTTTGTCCGCGTTCGAAATACCGAATAACGTGGAGCAGGCACTCTGTTTGCAAGCCTGGTGTGTTCACGAGAGTATAAACGTTTATGACGCGATCTTAGGAAGATCTATATCAGCGCCGGTCGTGTGTCCCAGGCCGGCGTCCCGAAGCGAGCATTTGCATGCAGCTGATTGCAATTCCGCTGCCCTGAAATTTGGTGGCAGTGTCTCCGTAACCAGTGTTTCCTCCAATGGTCATGTTGCGGCCATACACACTATGATGTAAATCGATTTTGTGCATTACAAAATCCAGCGGAGCACTCATACCTGACAGCACGCAAGTTACGCCTGCCACTATCACATATCAGATATTGATCAGTACCCTGAACAAGCCAATGCGGCATAGATTTCGCAAACATTGTACCAAAGAAGTACGATGGATTATGCAAAATTACACTCCGGAGTCAGCACACGACGACAAATTTAATGCTGGGTCGTCTTGTCCAGAGGTGAGCGCTCGCAAAGATTCATCTGTTACATTTATCCTCCACGAGAAGCGCAAAGATGGGCTTATAGAGTAATCCGCGTCCGCGACCAAACTCTTCTTCGAAACATCGTCGTATGACACAGGGAGACTGCAGAATCTAGCATAAACCGAAATCAGAGACCCTTATCAGATACGACACTCTTCCAATTCGAGCCCGTGTGTACGAGATTTCGGCGCACGTTAAGGATCTCCAGGTGGTCAAAATTAATCCGGAGCCCTCCACTACGGCGTGCCTCATCGTCTCCGTTGCGTCGGCGCGTCAAGCCCTGCAATCAATCAATCAACTCTTTCAACGACACCTCGTATTTCTTGTGAACTGCCTACCCTGTATTCTTCAAAAAATGCTTCCTCCGAGTGATCAGCCGTTCGTTGAAGGCGAAAAACAATCGAAAAGTGAACACGCAGCTTGTGTGTGTGATTACTAAAACGTCCATTCGTTGATTTCGCTCCGCATTTGTAAACAACGATAGTGGAGCGTCCTCCTCCTCATCCCCTCCCCCCCCCCCCATGTCTAGCGAAATACCAGTGCATTTCGCATTCAGTTGGTCTGGTGAATACTACCTTGCTCAAACAAACGTCTTTAGCATTTCAGAAGCTGCTCTCGGTTTTTTTTTTTTTTTTCATTCCCGTACGACTATTCTATTTATTCCCGACTTGCAGAACATTCATTTTTCCGTGGTTTCATTAACATATACCTTGGTTCTTACTATAAGGCATGAGTGGGCACATATCTGACAATTCACAGCCTTTGAGTGTACATAACATGTTCGCGTGGCTTATATTCCCATAAAAGGCACAAGTTTTTGTCAGCTATTGGGTTATCACATCCCCGAAACACATTTTTCTACGACGTACAGCCGGTAAAAGGCTTGTCTATAACACAGTGTTCGTACTCTCAGCCCTATCCTGCCCCGCCGCAGCGGGGTTTGAATAAAACTACTGCGGAATTCTGAAGTCTTAGCCCTTCGCTTTTGCCTCCGACATGTTTGGAACGAGTATGTTTCGGCAGTTTTCGGATGTAGCTGGTTGAAGTTGAAATCGCTGTTATAGACAAGCGTTTTACCGGCTGTACATATTCGAAGCAAAGCCGCATTTGTTGTCTGCGCGGCAAAACGAACCAACCTCTTACAGTGCCAATGTCAGGTCTAAACGAGGTGACAATAAATAGAATTCACTTGTGCTGACGTGTTCGAAGGTGACAGCGGTGATATGCTGCTGCCGTCGCCGACGACCGCAAGAGCGGCCAAGAAGCGCTCAGAACCGCCTCCCCGGGTAGCTCTTGTTGGCGTTCGAGCGCTCTGCCAAGACGCAGCTGTTTTTTTTAAGCGCCCTAAACGTGCAGTTAGCTTACAGACGTCACCATAACAAGTTGTTTAGTGCGCGGAAAGGCAAAGAGAAGCGAAAGAGAACCAAAACACTGCGTGACCACCTATCAGCCACGCAGCGCTAATCCCGCAAACGCCGCGGAGAAGCGGCGGCAGGCGGCGCAGCGATCGCGAATCTCGAGGCGTATACCGCAGCAAAAGATAAATTGTATTCCTCCGCCTCGCGCCGTGGCGCAGTGGTGCGATATGCGCGCGCCAGGGAATAGAACACCGTTCGAAATACAATTAAAGGTTGGAAACGAATCCTGGGATTCGTTTAGAGAATAAGTTATGCAAGACCACGTTATAAGGTAAGGCATAAAACGAGCGCGGACAAAATAACGCTGCCAACATAACTGAAGCGAATAACAAAAGTGCAGTGGGGAAATCACACGCGTCGTCAGCACTAATTTCCCGCGCGCTCGCATCCACCCTCCTCGTGGACACGTGGCGCCATCTCTGAGTTCCTCTTGCAACAAATACTGAAATCAAACGCCTGTCAAACATTGCAGCAGCAATCGTACGTGAGCTTAGTCTGCGCAGGCAACACTAACGATATCCTGATTATACGAATGGTGTTCACGGTATTGGCAATTTCATTGCTTCGAGCAGCTTCGCGCACTACTTTTCTCGTCGCAAACGCGCCCTGTCACGTTCTCCGGCCTTGGCAGTGTTGCACGCTATGTATGTAACGAAGTACAAAACTCTTGCGATTAATCTCTGAGAGAGTAATATCAGCGTACACAGTCGAGTCCACTTATAACGATACCATTTAAAACAATATATCAGATATAACGATGAACAGCTATGGCACCGTCAACATTTGTATTCTTTCTATGGTAAAATAAACCGCTTATTACAATGCTCCAGTGCCACGATATCGAATATAACGATTGAATCCGGCTATACAGTGCACCAAAAGTGCAACAGTGACGACTCTAATGAAGCGGTTGCGCAGCCTACTCAGGTAGTGTCTTCGTAGGAGACCCAATGCGTGACACAGCCCCTCGGGGACTTCGTTTCCGCCAAGGACGTTGACCTCATCTGGGTGTAGCACCTATAGATGCTCTTGGAAAAGATTTGCGCTAGCTTCACACGCGGCAATCAAAGGCGACCGACTGTGGCCTCTTTTCCGGAAATTAGTAGTAGTACCACCTTGCTGGCATGCGAATAAAATGTTTTGAGCTCTGTTCCGTCTTTTTATTTCGCAACCCGCGTATAGCAATTATCGGTTATAACGATGGGATTTCTTTGGCACTTGGATATTGTTATAAGTGGACCAGACTGTAAATGCGGATACGTAGGTGAACGCGAGCGCCTACGGGTTCACGCGGTCGGGACCGTGACGTCCGCGGTGCTGGCATGGGGCCTGGCAGGAGACGAAAAGCCTCGTGCTCACCATATGTATCTTTCGCGGAAGAGGGGCAAAACAGCGAAGGAACGACAACAAGACGAAAAAGAGAAAAAGGAGCGAAGATAAATGAAGGCGGACCCCACGAGAAGCCCCCGAGTCGCAGTCTGCATGCCAGTGGCTGCCAAGAAAAACGGGCGCCATCTTTGTTGTGGCTGTTTTGAAGCAGCCGAAGCTGAGAGCAGGATTGCAGAGGTGCAGACCATGGCCGCAAGGAGAGCCAAGGCCGGCCCACGAGATTGTTGAATAAGACGAAATCTGTGGGTCTGACACTAACGAATACTTCATCATGGAACGACTACACTGGCAACGTGTGTTCATCTGCATTTCGAAAGCTGTGTTTTTGTTTTTTTTTAGATATAAACTTGCAAGCGCTCCCTCTAATGTCAAGCTCTTGAGATATAACTGATTCATTCGACCTAAGCTCGAATATGTGTGCATAATTTGTGATCCGTTTACCGCTGCAAATATAATGAAGTTGAAAAAACATTCAAAGAAAAGCCACCAGATTCATGTATTCTAAATTATCACCCTATGACTCTCCTCAAATCTACTGCGTTATAATAAGATCTCTTCACCTCGGATGCATCGCAGGACACTTCGTTTATAGACTTTCCTTCCCTTCTCAACAATAGAAAGCTTGGGATAACTCCCATATCAAGAAGATATACACGCCATGATCACCCGGAAAAGTTTACGCTATATTTCACTCGCCGAGACCTGTTCAAGTTTTTTTTTTTTTTCCTCAGGCGATAAACGATCGGAACGCCGATATTCAATCCCGCAGCGTTTACTCCCTTACTTGATTTTTCTGACCTTCATTCTGTATTCTTGTTTTTTTATTTGCGTGTTCTTGTTGAAAAGCGCCTGTCCTTTTTGGACCTACGAAAGGTCTGCAGTATGGACGTAAATAAAATATATAATAAAAAAGAAACAAGCGCTGGCTGTCGTCTAGACAAGATGGCCGGAAATTGAAATTTCACACCGGGAAGCTCTTAAAGGTCACATGAGAGGCTCACAAGTTGAAGTGCACTTCGATCTGGCAAGAGGAACGCAAACAGAGACGTCTATTCCGCACTTAGTCAAAAAATTGTTCCTCCTCCTTCTCCTCCTTCTCCCCGTCCTGCTTTAGAGCGTACCGTACCGTTATGGAGTCTAGAGCAGTGGTTCTCAGCCATGGCTGCTCAGGAGACCCCTTTTGGGCTTGCGAAAGTGATGGGTGGCCCCACGATGTAGCACATGTTGATCGGTGCTATAATGTCAAACAATTCGCACTTTCAGCTTACGTCACCCATACACTTATCCAATGTCCGCCTTTTCTGCTTGACGCTAATGTATACGCGTATAACATAATGTTAATGTTAAACAATTTGCTAATGTTAAACAATTTGCTCTTGAATCTAAAAGTTTTTAAAGGAGCCATGAAGACAAAATACAAGTTGGGTTTATTAGATAGACTGCTTAGTCCCCAAACAATGAACCAATATCATCACAATATTCGAACAAATAACGGAGATATTAAAGAAAACGTGTGAAGCGGTCGCGACCCCCCCCCCCCCCCGCCAATTTCCCACAACTTCTCTATGACGTCACGGAACCTTTTTTGTGCGATTGGCGGCCGCCTAACTGACCTGTCGCGACGACACATGACTGGACGTCTGTAATGGGGCCTCTAGTTCCATTTGACCGCATCACTTGAATGCTAACGTGCAGTTAACGCACTTAAAATTATGTTTTATTGTTGGCCCGTATGACATCATTCTTGCTCATAACACGTCACTGTGGCGCAAAATTTGAAAGCTTTTAAATACTTGCTGCTTTTTTTTTTTCATTAACAAAACATCTTTTGTGGCTGTAATGGAGCTGAGTGAGATATTTAATCCGAGTTCTTTCAAAGTAAACGAAGTTGTATTTTCTCTTCATGGCTCCTAGACCTATATGCTGCCGTTTCTGCGTCTTTTTTTCCCTCATATCTGGCGTGTTGTGCAAAAAGCAGACGTTAAAGCATGTGGGCTACGCGGAGAAACTAAGCGTATATGTAATGCGGGGAAGTCCCCTTTTTCGCATCGCGAGCAAGTGCTGGCAAAAAATCGAAAAAGAATGGCAGGGGAAAAGTTTTGAGGGAGGCTTAGCCGACCCCTCAAATGCTCTTGCGGACAACCTACGGTTTGCGGACCCCCGTTGAAAACCACTGGTCTGGAGCATCTACATCGCCGGCGGCCACAGCCTCGGCAGTACCGAAAGGTAGCCGTTCGCTTCAGTCCACCGCGGTTACTTTGCAGCAGAACGTCAAAACATTAACAAACCCCCGAAGAAGCCCCCAGCGGCGCGCAGTTGTACATTAATGGTTTCACATTCACAACTCGTGATTAAAGGTCTTCTGATTTTTTTTAAACACCATTTGCCAATTTCACAACCCTTCTTACAGTGTTGACAGCATTACGTCAGTTGAGACGTCGCCTCTTGGTTCGGTATTTTACGACGCCATTTGCAACGAGCCGAGAAAGCAGACGGGCGGCAAACCATGTAGTCTGCTCGAGCCGTGGAATACTCGCGCGCCTAAACCCATTACTTCTGTGCTTTGTTTATCATGTTTTGCCAGCTCGGTCACTGGCCATTACTTCCTTCGCGATCACGTCAACAGAGAAAAAACATCAAGCCAAAAAAAAGGGGGTGGGGAGGCGGGAACCTGCGCCAACAGGGCTATAACAGTACAAATTGAACAGCGCTAAGACTGGACACAGTGAGAAGGGTAACAAACTCGTGCGCTGTTTGTTTTGCACTGCCTTAGCGCGAGCCTTAGCGCTGCTGAAGTGTCTTAGCGTCGCGTTTTCTTGCAAGACACTTCGCGCTAAGGACACTTTAACAGCGCCAAGACTCTTAGCGCTGTTCAATTTACGCAATGCGCCAACTCGCCCCGCTACAAACGGTCCGGCTATAACAGGTTAATCGCAGAAGGATACGTGCGTGCTTAGCTCACCAGGAAGATTGAACGAATGAAGCCGCTCCCACGCTTGGCTACCTTAGGCGCAATCTACCCAGCGCTTCGCCACTGTTCGACTATTAGGCAGTGAAACGCTATTAAGGCAGGTCACGTACAGCTTTTGCAGACCTGTTTGTCCTTTCTGTACACGAAACTACCTAACTTCTATAGGATCGCGTTGCAGAACTTGTGAGGATCTTTAACATCTTGAAGTATATAGCGCACTGTCGACACGGAGAAAAGAAGGAAAAAGAAACCACGCTCTAGGGTTTATTTTCTTCCCTTTTCTCTCTCTCTGTTCCGACGGTTCGCGACTTCAAGGCGTTCAAAGAATCCAGTACCAACTAGCCCAGTTGTCGATTCTTATTCATTTAGAAGGCCAGTTTTAAACGGCGTTACATAAATTACGTCCAAAGGTATATACGCTGGTTAGCATTCAGGCGCGGTTTTATGGCAGCCAGACAATCTTTCACATATATGCTACATCATACTTCACACTAAACTGTCACTTGTTCAATTTGTTGCACATCGGATATTGCACGCATCTGCAAGGCTAGCTGTACCAGCGAGCTTTCTGCCTAACTATCAGCTTTTAAGGGAACAAAAAAAAAATGCGACAAACGATAAATAAAAGGAGTAGCGGTGAGAGAATTATGCGCGGCTTTATGCTCTCGTTTAGTTCGCGCGCACGTACCGAACCAGCTTTTGAAGCACTTAGTTAATCTTATTACGGTTCGATAGACCGCAATGTTATTTATACCATAGGACGCCGTTGTGTGGAGACACACAGCTTCAGCGCGTTTTTCCCCTAGTCTCAATCGAATACTCATCAGTAAAAACCATCCCTACGCTTTTCAAAGCCGGATTCATCTCTCATCATAACAGCGAACACAAAAACGCAAACCTAGAAACCAGGACGAAGGGAAAGGCAATGTATACAAGGCACAGGCATCTCAGTCGCTGCAGTCTTCGTGTGCAGTATGTTTTTTTTATTTAGTTTTTCCAAACCCGTATATCTACCCAATGCGACAAAACGAACGACTCAGCGGGCAATGGAACGGAAGATGATAGGTGTAACGCTAAGGGACAGGAAGAGAGCGGAGTTGGTCAGGGAACAAACGCGTGTTAAAGGAGCCATGAAGAGAAAATACAACTTCGTTTAATTTGAAAGAAGTAGGATTCAGTATCTCACTCAGTTCCATTAGAGCCACAAAAGAGGTTTTTAACGAAAAAAAAAGCAGGAAGTATTTAAAAACTTTCAAATTTTGCGCCACAGTGACGTGTTATTAGCAAGAGTGACGTCATATGGGCCAACAATAAAATATAATTTTCAGTGCGTTAACTGCACGTTAGCTTTCAAGTGATGCGGTCAAATGGAACTAGAGGCCCCATTACAGCCGTCCAGTCATGTGTCGTCACGACAGGTCAGTTAGGCGGCCGCCAATCACACAAACAAGGTTCCGTGACGTCATAGTAAAGTTGCGGGAAATTCGCTAGGGGGTCGCGACTGCTTCACACATTTTCTTTAATATCTCCGTTATTTGTTCGAAGATTGCGATGATATTGGTATCATTCTTATCGGGACTAATCAATCTTCCTAATAACCCCAACTTGTATTTTGTCTTCATTGCTCCTTTAAGGACATATTAGTAGAAATTTAGAAGAAGAAAAGGACGTGTGCAGGGCATGTAACGCGAATGCAAGATAACCGTTAGACATTAAGGGTAACAGAGTGAATCCCTAGAGAAGACAAGCGTGGGAGGGGGCGGCAGAAAGTTGGATGGCCAGGTGAGATCAAGAAGTTTGCGGAGATAAATTGGTCGCAGTTAGCAAAGGACTGGGATAATTGGTGATCTATGGGAGAGGCCTTTGCCCTGCAGTGGGCGTAGATAGGGTTATGATGATGATGGTGATGATGATGATGATGTCATGACAGCGCATAAAATGTCCGTTCGTTATAGCTGGCGGCATGAGACGTTGCGGTGAAGTGATGTCCATAGAATAGCAGCCGTGAAGTGCTGGAGGGTCTGCAGGCAGCAGAGAGCAGACGAGACGTCATGCCAGTTTCAAAAAGTTATAAATAAGTTTTCCATCAAGACTATATTCTAGACTGCTGCTTGGTTCCTTCGTACCACCCCCCCCCCCCCCCCGTTTTTTTTTTTTTTAATCTGTATTGCTGGCCTAGCTAACTATACCACCACAGCTCACGAACGCAAGCGACCTAACACGGGTATAACACGTCTTCAAAAGGCGGTGAGGTCTTCACAGCCTAATTGAGATTCTATTACAGCCGCCTTTTTTCTCTGCTTTCAACGATCCGAGCCAGCCGCGGGATAACAGCGAGGAAAGCTCTCGACACCGTCGATTACACGAAACAACAGACGTCGCAAGACGCTATCAGCAGCAGAAACGACGGCCGGCGCACAGAAAGGCGAAACAGAAAGAAGAAAAAGAAACAGCGGTTAGAAGAAAGATACGTGTAAAAGGGGGGCGAGAACGTGAGACAGAGAAGGCATAAGCGTTACTGAGCTTCTTTGCACGTGCAAGGCCGAAACACCGCGGGAGCACGCGGTGTGGCAAGACCGAGAGTTGCGCTGACAGCAGCGCAACACCCGCCGCGTCTCAAGCAGCGGCGCCGGGCACCTTGACCGCGCACCGAGACGCCGGTATGCGGGGGGCCGGAAGCAGCAACGGGAAGACGTGCTCGTTAGACAACGGGAAAGGGCAACCGCCGCGTGACAGGCCAGCGGAAACGCCGCGAACGCTCGTCGAGCTCGCCATCGTCAGCTGGCGGCGTTGCTCGACATGGCGAAAAGGGTTTTCGAGCGCAGTAGCGCAGCCCCGCACAAGCGCAAGCACGGGAAAGACAGTTTTAGCATACCGGGAACCGGGTCTGTAGGTACGACGTCCGGTACGCACACGGTCGGAGCTACTGCGCATGCGCGCGGGCGCGGATAGCCACAGGCTTGATGAGCGCATGCGTGGGCAGTGTGCAAGGCGTAGTCGTCGTCACCACCATCACCATCATCATGTTTGTGTACACTGTTTCTGATCTGCGATGTACTAGTCCATTCTTTGCAGTGTGTCACGCGGGTTGTGTACAGTGTTCCCTTATCCTCTTTTCCGTCTCTCCCCGGCATGGAATTCCCAGTTTTGCCAGTGTGGAAAAACTGGGACACTGGGAAGTGTCCACTTCCCACTGTCCCAGTGTCCACTTCCAGCACGCCCTGATTGGCTCAAATCCGACGACTAGATGTGACGCAGTAATAGTAAGGCGATATCATTGGTTAGTGGCCTTGCAAGAGCAGCTACGTCACAATGAAACGGACGGGAAATAAACATCTTTGAAACGGGCACAACTAAGAATTCCGCCCTTGGACTAAGCCTTCATTGAGCAGTTCTCAGCTTGAGCGGCAGTCACCGGCTGGGAGTCTTCCCTCTTCTTCCTCTTAGAAGCAACACACACC